>NC_088397.1:64970700-65270700 GCF_034236695.1 Oncorhynchus nerka | reverse complement strand
CACGGCATCTCTGTGCATTCAAATTGTCATCAATAAAATGCAATTGTGTTAGTTGTCCGCATCTTGTGCCTGCCCATACCATAACCCCTCCTCCACCATGGGGCACTCTGTTCACAACGTTGACGTCGGCAAAGTGCTCGCCCACACAACGCCATACAAGACCGTGTTGACAACGCAGATGAGCTTCCCTGAGACGGTTTCTGACAGTCTGTGTAGAAATTCTTTGGTTGTGCAAACTCACAGTTTTACAAACTGTCCGGGTGGCTGATCTCAGACCATCCCGCAGGTGAAGAAGCCGGATGTGGAGGTCCTGGGCTGGTGTGGTTACACGTGGTCTGCGGTTGTGAGGCCGGTTGGATAAACTGCCAAATTCTCTAAAACTACATTGTAGGCAGCTTATTCTCTGGCAACAGCTCTGGTGAACATTCCTGTAGTTAGCATGCCAATTGCCCACTCCCTCAAAACTTGGGACATCTGTGGCATTGTGTTGTGTAACAAAACTGCACATTGTACTGGGGAAATGTTATTGTCCCCAGCACAAGTTGCACCTGTGTAATGATCATGCTGTTTAGTCAGCTTATTGATATGCCACACCTGTCAGGTGGATGAATTAGATTGGCAAAGGAGAAATGCTCACTAACGGGGATGTAAACAAATTTGTGCACAACATTTTAGAGAAATAAGCTGTTTGTGCATATGGAACATTTTTGGGATCTTTTATTTCATTTCAGCTCATGAAACATGGGACCAACACTTTACATGTTGCATTTATATTTTTGTTCAGTATATATTTAATGAGTAAATATAACAACCCAAACGCAACTCTGAACTGTTTGAGACCCATGTCTTCTATGGCAGCAGATAGCCTGTGGAATGTGTGGAGCTCACCAGAGGGAACTTTGAGGTTGAGGCTGTTGCAGTAGTTAGTGTAGCAGCAGTGTGTGTTGAGGAGGCCCTCAGCACTCAGGCAGTAGAAGGGCTGGCCCGGGGGTACCAGCTTGTCCCGGGTGATGCAGATACGAATGTGCTGCTCTTGGCCGTCGATGAAGGACGTGGAGGCCATGCAGGCCCCATCCGTCTCACACTGGGAGCCAGTCTTCTGACACTGGGCCGTGGTGCAGTTACACCACAAAGCTGTAAACAGAGAGACAGGGAGTATTTCAATATTTTGTAATTGCTTATGAAGTTGTGTCCGACATTGACACATAAGTGACATTTTTTCACTTCTCCACTGTATGGGACATCAGTTCATATCCAGCAGAGGGCTCTCAAAGACAGCAGCAGTGCCACCAAGCATAGGACTATAGACAAACAGATTAACGGTGTGTTTATTACATTTTTCCTCCAAATGAAAAAACACCACGACAGCGTAACACCCCTACCCTACAGAGATGGTTCATAAAAAAAAAACAGTATATGAACTTATCAACTGTAAATCAAACTGCATGACATCTTCAAAAGACGCGTTCGGAGGCGGGCCACGAAACAATTGTGGACATTTTAAATGCCTCTGCAATTTATATTATTGGATGGAGGGGCCTCCCGAGTGGCGTAGCGGTCTAAGGCACTGCATTTCAGTGCTTGAGGCGTCACTACAGATCCGTGTTCGATCCCAGTCTCGATCACAACTGGCCGTGACCGGGTGTCCCATAGGGCAGTGCACAGTTGGCCCAGCGTCGTTTGGGTTAGGGGACGGTTTGGCCGGCAGGGGACTTTACCTGGCTCATCGCGTTCTTGCGGCAGACGGTTCCTGCAGGCGGACTTCGGTCATCAGTTGAACAGTGTTTCCTCCGACACATTGGTGCAGCTGGCGGGCGGGTGCTAAGGAGCGTGGCTTGGCGCCTCTCCCAAGCCCATTTGGGCAGGCCGCGTAAGAGTTCTATTTTTTTCTCCTTTTTTTTCCGGGTCCTCTAACAGCGTAAAAAAAAAGTATATACACACGCACCGAATATTGAGCTGCACCCACTTTTGCCCTCAGAACAGCCTCAATTCGTCAAGCCATGGTGACTCCAATGCTTCCCACAGTTGTCAAGTTGGCTGGATGTCATTTGGGTGGTGGACCATTCTTGATACACACATGAAAAACCCAACAGCAGTGCAGTTCTTGACACACTCAAAGCTACTACCATACCCCGTTCAAAAGTCACTCAAATCCTTTGTCTTGCCCTTTAACCCTCAATGACACACATACACAATCCATGTCTCAATTGTTTCAAGGCTTTAAAAATCGTTATTTAACCTGTCTCCTCCCCTTCATCTATACTGATTTAAAGTGGATTTAACAAGTGACATCAATAAGGGGTCATAGCTTTCACTTGGTCAGTTTAGGTAATGGATAAGGCAGGTGTTCGTAATGTTTTGTACACTCAGTGTATCTTGATTAGATAAGTATTCAACCCACGGAGTCCATATGTGTTTTTGGATAAGTCTAAGAGGTTTGCATACCTGGATAGTACATGATTTGCACATTATTATTTTTGTTAATTCTTCCAAGATCTGTCAAGTTGGTTGTTGATCATTGCTAGACAGCAATTTTCAAGATTTCTGTGAAATCTGTAACTAGGACCCTTAGGAACATTAAATGTAGTCTTGGTAAGCAACTCCAGTGTATATTTGGCCTTGTGATTTAGGCTTTTGTTCTGCTGAAAGGTGAATTTGTCTCCCGTTGGAAAGCAGACAGAACCAGGTTTTTCTCTAGGACTTTGCCTGTGCTTAGCTCTATCAGGCTACATTTCTTTTAATCCTAAATAACTCCCCAGTCCTTGTCGATGACGAGCATACCCATAACATGATGCAGCCACCACGCTTGAAAATACTGTATGAAGAGTGGTACTTGGTGACGTGTTGTGTATTCCCCAAACATAATGCTTTGTATTCAGGACAAAAAGTGAAATCCTTTGCCACATTTTTTTCCCAGTATTACTTTAGTGCCTAATTGCAAACAGGATGCATGTTTTGGAATAATTTCACCATGCTCAAAGGGATATTCAGTGCCAGCTTATTTTTTTACCCCTCTATCAATAGGTGCCCTTTGTGAGGTATTGGGCAACCTCCCTGGTCTTTGTTGTTGAACAACCATTATTGGCCACAGACTTACATTTTTACTCCCATACTTATTTAGGCTTGCCATTACAAAGGGGTTGAATACTTGACTCAAGCCATTTCAGTTTTGTAAAAAAAAATCTAAAAACAAAATTCCCTTTGACATTATGGGATAGTGTGTAGATCAGTCACAAAATCTCAATCCAATTTAAATTCAGGGTGTAACAACAAAATGTGGAAAAAGTCAAGAGATGTGTCAACTTGACTGGTACTGTATGTATGTATGTATGTATGTATGTATGTATGTATGTATGTATGTGTACAGTACCAGTCAAGTTGACACTCATTCAAGCGTTTTTCTTAATTTTTTACTATATTGTAGAATAATAGTGAAGACATCAAAACTATGAAACAACACATGGAACCATGTTGTAACCAAAGCAAATCAAATCAAAATATATATACCTGATAAAACAGATGGCACTGTGATACTTTACTCAGCAAACTGGATGCTATTTTGTAAATGACATCGCTGAAGTCAAGGATCGGTAGGATACTCAGTTTTACGAGGGTATGTTAAGGCATGAGTGAAGGAGGCTTTGTTGCGAAATAGGAAGCCAATTCTAGATTTAATTTTGGATTGCTTAAAGTGAGTCGAAGGAGAGGTTACAGTCTAACCAGAAACCTAGGAATTTGTAGTTGTCCACATATTCTAGGTCAGAACCATCCAGAGTAGTGATGCCAGTTGGGCGGGAGGGTGCGGGCAGCGATCGGTTGAAAAGCATGCACTTAGTTTTATTAGCATTTAAAAGCAGTTGGAGGCCACGGAAGGAGTGTTGTATGGCGTTGAAGCTCGTTTGGAGGTTTGTTAGCACAGTGTCCAAAGGGCCAGAAGTATACAGAATGGTGTCGTCTGTGTAGAGGTGGATCTGAGAATCACCTGCAGCATGAGCGACATCATTGATATATACAGAGAAGAGAGTCGGCCCGAGAATAGAAGCCTGTGGCACTCCCATAGAGACTGCCAGAGGTCCGGACAACATGCCCTCCAATTTGACACACTGAACTCTGTCTGAGAAGTAGTTAGTGAACCAGGCGAGGCAGTCATTTGAGAAACCAAGGCTGTTGAGTCTGCCGATGAGGATGTGGTGATTGACAGAGTCGAAAGCCTTGGCCAGGTCAATGAATACGGCTGCTCTTTTATCAATGGCAGTTATGATATCGTTTAGGACCTTGAGCGTGGTTGAGGTGTACCCATGACCTGCTCGGAAACCAGATTGCATAGTGCAGAAGGTACGGTGGGATTCAAAATGGTCGGTGATCTGTTTATTAACTTGGCTTTCGAAGATTTTAGAAAGGTTTATAACAGTTTGGGTCTAGAGTGTCTCCCCCTTTGAAGAGGAGGATGACCACGGCAGCTTTCCAATCTTTGGGAATCTCAGACGATACAAAAGAGGTTGAATAGGCTAGTAAATACAGGTTGCAACAATTGCGGCAGATAATTTTAGGAATAGAGGGTCCACATTGTCTAGCCCAGCTGATTTGTAGGGATCCAGATTTTGCAGTTTTTTCCAGAACATCAGCTGTCTTGATTTGGGTGAAGGAGAATGTTTTTGTGCTGGTCAAGGGCAGTCAAGTCTGGAGTGAAACAAGGGCTATATCTGTTCTTAGATGTACATTTTTTTATTTGGGGCATGCTTATTTAAGATGGAGGAAAGCGCTATTGAAGAGAAACCAGGCATCCTCTACTGACGGGATGAGGTCAATATCCTTCCAGGATACCCGGGCCAGGTCAATTAGAAAGGCCTGCTCGCTGAAGTGTTTTAGGGAGCGTTTGACAGTGATGAGGGGTGGTCGTTTGACTGCGGACCCAGGACGCACGCAGGCAATGAGGCAGTGATCACTGAGATCCTGATTGAAGACAGCAGAGGTGTATTTATAGGCCAGGTTGGTCAGGATGATATCTAAGAGGGTGCCCATGGTTACAGATTTAGGGTTGTACCTGGTAGGTTCCTTCATGATTGTGTTAGATTGAGGGCATCTAGCTTAGATTGTAGGACGGCCTGGGTGTTAAGCATGTCCAAGTTTAGGTGAAGAAAAACAATATATACAAGGGACGGGAGGAGACAATCAAAAAGATATCCCCACTGCAACACCATCTTGGATATGATGACAGCTTTGCACACTCTTAGCATTCTGTCAACCAGCTTCACCTAGAATGCTTTCCAATAGTCTTAAAGGACTTTCCACATATGCTGAGCACTTGTTGGCTGCTTTTCCTTCACTCTGCAGTACAACTCATCCCAAACCATCTCAATAGGGTTGAGGTCAGGTGATTGTGGAGGCCATGTCATCTGATGAAGCACTCAGTCACTCGCCTTCTTGGTCAAATAGCCCTTACACAGCCTGGAGGTGTGTTGGGTCAGTGTCCTGTTGAAAAACAAATTACAGTCTCACTAAGCGCAAACAAGATGGGATGGCGTATCGCTGCAGAATGCAAAATGACTGTAGTCCTAAGAGTAGGCTGCTATGGTTCTTTTGCTCCTGCATGCGTTGGAGCATGTGCAAAGGGGAGTTCCTTCCAGTAGATCACACCTGCAGAATTGTGTGGTCTGGTAGACCATACTCCTCCTGAATGCCATCAAGTCTCTGCTTGGCTGGGGTGGCGTGTCCGAAGTAGGTGACAACCTACAACCCTCTGACTCCAGGCCATCATGCACAACAAGTTGCAGAGTGTGTGCACTTCAACTGAGGTATGGCATCTCCACTAGCCGCATCCCTTTACCATGTTTGCACCACTGTCGTGTAGCACCAGTAGCACAGGCTCACCGTCAATAGCCCACACCTGTAACATCTAAAGGAAGAGGTTGCCGATGTATTTTCCTGTGTGGGATCTGGTCATGGCTTTGACATTAAGGACTACCTGGACTCTGTTTTAGTCCTGAAGTGAACAGTTAAACTCAGAGCTTCTGTGGACTCCAACCAGCAATCTGTTTTGAATGCCATACTGTCGCCATCATTTTCAAATGGACAGAACTTGTTTTAATCTTCTCCACTACCTTGCTATGTACTTGAAATCAGCTTTTCTGTGTGATAAAATATTTTTGACCTTAGAGTGCATCTGGGTTCTGCTTCAGTCAGCAGCCCACGAAATCAAACACCTTCAACCACATTGAATGATTGGACGTCTATGGCTATCATCTCCTTCACCTTTTTGTCATGTTTTTTTGCCCTAGGATCTGAAGGCCCCCCTATTTTCTGTGTTTTGTCAAATATTTGTAGCAGGGTGAGCTGCAGTGTTGCTGGGGAAGAAGTTATTCTCTGTGCATTTGTCCCTGTGCCTCTTCGTAGGCATCGTTGGGTCTCAGTTTCAGGTGAGCCCACAAATTACTTGTGTTCTTGGCGGTGTCGTGTTTCGAAGGACGCATGGCTCTAGACCTTCGCATCTCCAGGGACCGTACGGGAGCTGCAGCAATGGGACAAGACCGTAACTACCAATTGGAAATCATGAACTTGGGGAGAAAAAGGGGTAAAAAAAGTACAACTATTTTTCATTATTATTAACTTGTAGTTTTTACAAAATGAGGGCATTGCGATTTGCTTAGTCATTCAGTGTATTCCAAAATTGGATTAATAATACGTGTACACAGTATTAATGAAACATGATTTATGGAAGTGGATAATTAAATACAGTAGGCAAAATACTAAATACAGATAGATTGCTAGATATAATATAATACATCTAATTGATTAGGCAAGATTTGCATTTGTGCCCTAAAAAGGTTAGGAGATTCCAGCAAAACATTTACCTAGGCTCTGAAGAATGAGCTGCCTCATGCTAGCCAGCTGGACATCAACATACATGTACTTAGCTATGTTTTCATCAATTGCAGGGTTGCAGCCACTGATTTATGGTAGTTGTCACTTGAAAAAAAAAATTTGAAATCACAAAATTTGCTGCTGTCACAACGCTGCCTCTCGCCTTCAAGCATTGCCTGAGTGAACGGCATCAAGTACCTCTACACAACTAGCTAACTGGCTAGCACTCGTCATGGATATGGGGATGCCAAAACGTGAATTTGGACCAGTCTCTGGCCTGAGAAATTACAACCCATACATTAAAATGCAGCAATGAAGCGCTACTTTGTAACCTTCTGTGTTTTTTCAGTGTCTGAAAACATTTTTCGCAATGAGCACATAGAAACAAACCAGATTTTGCAGGTTGAGGTTTCTTAGCACGGCAATTGCTTTACACCCTACTATGACACTGCACGCAACAGTATACGGTCAGTACACATTTTTAGCACTTTATTGAGCTGGCAAGCTTATATTTACTTAGTTCACAGTAGGTCACTCTCCTCTCCGACTGGTGTAGTTACATTGGGTGTCCAGTCTTGCTGTAGCGCGCCACGGCAAGATAGGCGTATAGCCATGTAAAGAGTGCCAGCTCCCTCTTCAAGACATACTAATGAAATTGAACAATAAAAAAAGTCTAATTCTATAAAGAACAGCTTTTTTGAGCGTTTTCTTCACATTTTATATCGGTCCTTTCAGTGGATTAACCTAAACACTGATAAAGTATATCCTAAAAGGATAATATCAGCAGATAATAAATTGGTTGGGCTCCATTTGATTTGATAAGATTATATTTTGTACAATAAAAAACAGATGCATACAAACATACATCCACAACATCACCCCTGCCCAGACCGACCTGCTCACATCTCCAGTCTCAGCATCATTCTCAGCCACATGGTCTCAAACTGCACCATGTTGTTTCTCTCCGTTGCCCACGCATGTTCAACATTTGGACAATAAAGAAACTTTTAGATAAAGCACCAGACAACTTTCTAACTCCGCCCATGACTTTTGGACTTTATAACATTCCCAGAAGGCAAGGATTACAGGGTCATTGTTAATTTTACATTTAAGACATGACTCTGCCGTTGTGCTGTAGAATTAGTCTCGAGTAATAAATTATATAAATGAGTTTATACTGGATTAAGCATACATTTTCATTAACTGTAATTCCATTAGTTATGTTCGGGCTCTATTTTGAATGACAAGCAATTTTACAAATTCTTGCACTTGCAGACATCAACAGAAAGCTCAAAGACACCTTGGTCATATGATACTCTGAACCTACAGGCTCTATAAAAATGGTAAACACATGGGGGAAGTGAAGTTCAAAAGACAAAAGGTCTATTTGTTTAATGCTGACAGCTTGCTTTTAGTGGTTAGTGGTGCTCTACTGACAGTGTTACTTTAGTCAAAAATGGACTTTGCCCATACAATTTCATAATCCTTCATCTTGTGACATCATACTGGTCCTTTGTCTGGCAATTACATGGAATTTGACCAACCCAGACTGAGATTATTGGGGGTAGGGGAGTGAACCCAGGATGTAGTAGTGGGGGTGGGGCAGTATTTAAAAGGGGGAGCTCCTACATTTCGGGGAGATTGCTGTCAATTGTGGAGGTTTGGGATTAGCCCCAACCTAGAGGAGATGGTAGGGGGAATTAAGGGCAGAGAAGGGGGAGGCGTTTGAGGGGTGGCACAGTAGCATTCAATGTTTTTTTTAATCCCCAGCAGCAATTACTGTTATTTGGGGGGTAGGCTTTGGTGGGTTTATGGGAAGAAGGGGATGGGGTTGTAGTAGTAGTTTGTACAGAGGACGGGGTTGTGGCTGTCATTAAACTCAGTCTAGACAGTGACTGCCTAAGTAACATTTTGAATAATTGAAATGTATTGGGGCACCGAGGCTAACATGGTGAGAAAGGATCCATGAGCATGAACAAGTGAAGTTCATAGGAGCATGTCAAATTGGATGTCAAACGAAAGCTAAGATCCTATAATTTCTCAAAATCAAAAGGCATATTTTGGAAAGTATTCAGACCCCTTGACTTTGTTATGTTACAGCCCTATTCGAAAATAGTCCCCCCCCCCTAAATCTCAAGTATTCAGACTAGAGGTCGATTGATTAATCGGAATGGCCAATTAATTAGGGACGATTTCAAGATTTCATAACAATCGGAAATCTGTATTTTTGGGCGCCGATTTTGCAGATTATTATTATTATTTTAAATCAAATGTATTTATATAGCCCTTCGTACATCAGCTGATATCTCAAAGTGCTGTACAGAAACCCAGCCTAAAACCCCAAACAGCAAGCAATGCAGGTGTAAAAGCACCTTTATTTAATCTTTATTTAACTAGGCAAATCAGTTAAGAACACATTCTTATTTTCAATGACGGCCTAGGCTTGAGGCAGAACGACAGATTTTTACCTTGTCAGCTCGGGGGATCTAATCTTGCAACCTTACAGTTAACGAGTCCAACGCTCTAACCACCTGCCTCACGAGGAGCCTGCCTGTTACGCGAATGCAGTAAGCCAAGTTAAGTTGCTAGCTAGCATTACATTTATAAAAAACAATCAATCGACTGTCGTTGCTCCAATGTGTACTTAACCATAAACATCAATGCCTTTCTTAAAATCAATACACAAGTATATATTTTTAAACCTGCATATTTAGCTAAAAGAAATCCAGGTTAGCAGGCAATATTAACCAGGTGAAATTGTGTCACTTTTCTTGCGTTCATTGCACGGAGTCAGGGTATATGCAACAGTTTGGGCCGCCTGGCTCTTTGCGAACTAATTTGCCAGAATTTTACGTAATTATGACATAACATTGAAGGTTGTGCAATGTAACAAGAATATTTAGACTCATGGATGCCACCCGTTAGATAAAATACGGAACGGAATAAACGTTTTGTTTTCGAGGTGATAGTTTGACCTAAGGCTCGTATTTATGTGTGTTTATTATAGTTAAGTCTATGATTTGATAGCGCAGTATGAGGGGTGGTAGGCAGCAGCAGGCTCGTAATAGTCAAAGGTATATGGTTTAGAGAGATAGTCAACGCGTTATAATTCCTGTAATAACTTGCGGCTGAACTTGAAAGGGCTTCCTTCGTTATTTTACCGTTCATGTCTTCCATAGAGAATGTCTTGATCTACTTCAGATAAGGTCTGTGTTTCGTGCTAAACCGCCTCGGCGTTTTGATACCCGTGTAAATCTCAATAGGATAAGGTAACGTTTGTCAAAATATTTTCATAAATCCACTATACAATTTTTTAAAAATGTTTATCTTCGCTTATATTTAGCCAATATTGATCAGAGTTACCTTGTCCTATGGATATCTACACAGTTATAAAATTGGCAAGGTGGTGAAAACCTACACGAAACACAGACCTTATTTTAAGTGAATCTAAAAATACCCTATGGAATAAATTAATGAAGGAACCGCTTTTCAGATTTTGGCTTATGAACTGAAATAAAATATCTTATCTCTCTCAAATTTAGTTTACATACCTGTTAGTGAGCATCCACCTGACAGGTGTGGCATATCAAGAAGCTGATTAAACAGCATGACCATTACACAGGTGCACCTTGTGCTGGAGACAATAAAAGGCCACTATGTGCAGTTTTGTCACACAACAAAATAGGTAAAAAGGTAGTCCTTGTGCATAGAGGGGCTGCAGTTGCTCCCGGGTCTGCGGACCCACATCCACAGTGAGAAAAACATTTGTGCCTCCCCCCATGTTTTAGAGTTAATTTTGTGCAATTTTATACATTTTGCCATGGGGTGGAGAGAAACGTTTGCCCCCCCGGCCAGGAATTCGACAATGATAACAAGTTTAGATAGTTTGGGAGTTAGCAGGCTGCTAAACTAACTCCCAACATTTTTGACATGGGCTAATTGAGAAAAACTGCTGATGCACGACCCCATTTAAAAAAATTGCACCTTGTGTATTCTACTATTCTAAACTTGCAACAATAAGTTGAGACCCCAAAAAGCTGAATATGCTTAATGTTGATAGAAGCCTAATTGAAAGTGTAACCAGAACCCTGAAAATATAAGGCTTCAAAAACATGAATAGCTAAAGTAGTGAGAAATGAGAGGTGATTATGACTTGCTGTAGGTAGTGTAGTTAAGTGCTGATACTCTAGACGAGGAGGGAGGAAAGAGCACCAGGCCAGGCGCAGCACCTGAAGAAGACACCCAGACGCCACCACGCAGAAAACACTCTACTCACCCTATCCTCCCCGACTATCCCACTCAAATCGATACAGAGGAAGTGTGTGTGTGTGTGCGCTTGTGCACATGCTCCTGTTATTGTATCTGTGCTCTCAGTCTTCTGATTCTAGTTGGCTTTCTAAACATAGGTTCAGTGATCTCAGATAAGCAGGCAGTGTGTTCCTCGCATGGTACTTCGTCCGTGGGGAGGCATGTTAACATTCATGTGATGGAATGGCCATTTGCCATGTTCGGTCAGTGTTTGGTTGAAGAATGATTGGGAAGCAAGAGGGAAAACTGCAAGCCTGAGAAACTCCAGCATCAGAAAACATGATAATTTGATCGGTGAGAAGAACATGTAGGTTATGCTGGAACAAAATATGTTTCCATGTCAACATACTTTGATCAAGCAAGGCCAGAGCAAGGTCTGTTCAAAAGAGTTCCCATTTATTTTAAACATATAGTAAAACCAGATACATAATAGGCAGGCAGCCCAAACTTGTGAGTACTTGATTTGATTTTCCCCCCTGGTTATAGTGCCCATGGGAGACTGGCCTCTGAGTATCTGAGCCTTGACACAGGAGTCCTTGGAGACAGGATGCAGCGTGTCAATTTGAGACGGAGAAAAAAAACATTGAAAATCAATGAGCAACTATAGAAGAGTAGATAATGCAATTGATAGAAATGAGATAATAGGGGAAAACAGACCTCTTAACTTACTAAATGACTCATTTGGTAAAATATATGCATTTGTAAAATGCTTTCAGCATTAGCCTCTCTCAATGTAATTACATGCCTGTTTTGTAGAACCCATGAACTGCGCTAAATCTTACTACACAGTCCAGCTCATCCTCAGTCTAAAATACTTCTCCATTTCCACGTATCACAAACCCAGGGAACGAGAGCTGGTCACTCTCCCTGTAACCTCTTCTTTAAACATCTCAATCATACCGTTTCACAAACAATTCCCCGTTTGTCTTTAAGCTTGTTTACTCTGATGCTCTATCAACAAGGATTTACATGCCGAGTTGTAAAGGCCAGGGATTTTTCATATTTTCAAAAGAGCCCTGAAGTGAAGGAACCTTCTCACCCCTCAACCTTGATACAAGGTACAGCTGTGGTTTAGAGTTTCCCCTAGGCTTGAGTGGTTAAGCAAAGTCATTTGGGGACTTTTACTCGGTGTGGTATAGATATAATGGTATAGATATTAACACACATATGCCTGTTTGGGTCTGTCAGTTACAGCTACTAGGCTGTGAGAGTATAGGGACTATTCACATCTATGTCGGGGGGGCGATCCAAATCATCTTGAGTAACATAATTGAGTTTCACAAAAAGTTTTTAATACTTCAGAATGATTTGAACATGAAGTGTGAAAATGCTAATATACAGTTGAAGCCGGAAGTTTACATACGCCTAAGCCAAATACATTTCAACTCAGTTCACAATTCTTGACATTTAATCCTAGTAAAAATTACCTTTCTTAGGATCACCACAATATTTTAAGAATGTGAAATGTCAAAATAATAGAGAGAATTATTTATTTCAGCTTTTATTTATTTCATCACATCCCCAATGGGTCAGAAGTTTACATACACTCAAATAGTATTTGGTAGCATTGCCTTGAAATTGTTTAACTTGGTTCAAACATTTTGGGTAGCCTTCCACAAGCTTCCCACAATAAGTTGGGTGAATTTTGGCCCATTCCTCCTGACAGAGCTGCTGCAACCCAGTCAGGTTTGTTGGCCTCCTTGCTTGCACACACTTTCAGTTCTGCCCACACATTTTCTATGGGATTGACGTCAGGGCTTGGTGATGGCCACTCCAATACCTTGACTTTGTTGTCCTTAAGCCATTTTGCCACAACTTTGGAAGTATGCTTGGAGTCATTGTCCATTTGGAATACCCATTTGCAACCAAGCTTTAACTTCCTGACTGATGTCTTGAGATGTTCTTTCAATATATCCACATTATTTTCCTGAATACATGATATCATCTTTTTTGTGAAGTGCACCAATCCCTCCTGCTGCAAAGCACCCTCACAACATGATGCTGCCACCCCCGTGCTTCACGGTTGGGATGGTGTTCTTTGGCTTGCAAGCCTCCCCCTTTTTCTTCCAAACATAACGATGGTTATTATGGCCAAACAGTTCTATTTTTGTTTCATCAGACCAGAGGACATCTTTCCAAAAAGTATGATCTTTGTCCCCAGGTACAGATGCAAACCATAGTCTGGCTTTTTTATGGCAGGTTTGGAACATTGGCTTCTTTCTTGCTGAGCGGCCTTCCAGGTTATGTCAATATAAGACTGGTTTTACTGTGGATATAGATACTTTTGTACCCGTTTCCTCCAGAATCTTCACAAGGTCCTTAGCTGTTGTTCTGGGATTGATTTGCACTTTTCACACCAAAGTACGTTCATCTCTAGGAGACAGAACGCGTTTCCTTCCTGAGCGGTATGACGGCTGTGTGGTCCCATGGTGTTTATACTTGCATACTATTGTTTGTACAGGCGTTTGGAAATTGTTCCCAAAGAAGAACCAGATGTGTTGAGGTCTATAATTTTTTTTCTGGGGTCATGGCTGATTTCTTTTGATTTTCCCATGATGTCAAGCAAAGAGGCACTGAGTGAAGGTAGTCCTTGAAATACATCCACAGGTACACCTCCAATTGAATCAAATTATGTCAATTAGCCTTTAATGACTCCAACCTAAGTGTATGTAAACTTTCGACTTCAACTGTAGGCACCATATAGGTGCATTCTATTTGTGCCAAAAATAAGTTAGCATTTGAAACACTGGTCAGGTAAACAAAACCAAAGCATGGGTTGCTGTCATACCTTATCCATAGATTTCTTACAGGGTAAGGAAACCAATATTTGATTTTGTAATTTGGGTGAACCAATTTACAGTCAGAACCTGGTACTATCAAGATGTAGAATGGGACATAAACCTAACAACTTCAATCACTAATCTGATGAGGGAACCCCCCCCCAAAGAAAAACCACACACAATTCACTGAGAATGCATTACATAGGATGAAGAAACGATACTCAGACACCACTCCATACTAATTGTTAAACATAGAAAACTAGCACTGGAGGGGATGGCTGGCATTTTACTGGCTCCTAACCAACTTTGCTATTTTGTTAGTTAAAAAAGAAGTTGTAACTCATTTTGTACACAATGTTGCTGCTACCTTCTCTTATGACCAAAAAGCTGGACATCAGAACAGCGATTACTCACCTCGAACTGGATTAAGATTTTTCTTTAAATGAGTCCAACGCGAAGGATATACTGCTTCCCGGAGACCAGGCCCTCATCCCAGTCATTCGAATTAAGAAAATACATACGGGGGCGGAGGTCTGGGTGACTTGCGAGAATTTGTTGGGAGTGAGTAAACCACCACTACACTCGGTATTATTGGCCAACGTGCAATCGTTGGAAAACAAACTGGACGATCTACTGTAATATCTTATGTTTCACTGAGACTTGGCTGAACGACGACACGGATTATATAGAGCTGGCTGGTTCCTCTGTTTTTCGGCAGGACAGAGCAGCTACGTCTGGTAAGACGAGGGGCGTCTCTATACCTGCTGGTGTGCGATATCTACTATTAAAGAAATCTCCAGGTATTGCTCTTCTCAGTATTGCTCAGAGCTGTAGACCACACTATCTATATTATTCGTAGCCATCTATTTACCACCACAAACCGATGCGGGCACTAAGGCCGCACTCAATGAGCTGTATAAGGCCATAAGCAAACAAGAAAATGCTCATCCAGAAGCATTTGGCCGGGGATTTTAATGCAGGCAAATTTAAATCTGTTTTACCTAATTTCTACCAGCATGTCACATGTGCAACCAGAGGAAAAAACCTTTAGACCACCTTCACGCCACACACAGAAATGCATACAAAGCTCTCACTCACCCTCCATTTGGTAAATCTGACCATAATTTTATTCTCCTGATTCCTGCTTACAAGCAAAAACTAAAGCATGAAGTACCATTGACTCGCTCAATACAGAAGTGGTCAGATGACACGGATGCTAAGCTACAGGACTGTTTTGCTAGCACAGACCTGAATATGTTCCTGGATTCATCCAATGGCATTGAGGATTATACCACCTAAGTCACCGGCTTCATCAATAAGTGCATCAACGACGTCCTCCCATTTCCCAACCAGAAGCCATGGATTACAGCGAACATCCGCACCGAATCTAAAGGCTAGAGCTGCCGCTTTCAAGGAGCGGGACACTAATCCGGACGCTTATAAGAAATCCCGCTATGCCCTCAGACGAACCATCAAACAGACAAAGCATCAATACAGGACTAAGATGAAATCCTACTACACCGGCTCTTGACACTCATTGGATGTGGAAGGATTGAAAACTATTATGGACTACAAAGGGAAACCCAGCCATGAGCTGCCCAGTGACGGGAGCCTACCAGACAAGCTAAATGCCTTTTATGCTCGCTTTGAGGCAAGAAACACTGCATGAGAGCACCAGCTGTTCCAGACGACTATGTGATCACGCTCTCCATAGCCGATGTGAGCAAGACCTTTAAACTAGGGATGCACCGATATGACATTTTTGGTCGATACGATAGTTCTCACACACACACACACACACAGCGGTCTAAGGCACTGCATCTCAGTGCAAGAGGCGTCACTACAGTCCCTGGTTTGAATCCAGGTTGTATCACTTCCGGCAGTGATTGAGAGTCCCATAGGGCGGTGCACAATTGGCCCAGCATCGTCTGGGTTTGGCCGGAGTAGGCCGTCATTGTAAATAAGAATTTGTTCTTAACTGACTTTACTGGTTAAATAAAGGTTACACACACAAAAAAGTTATTATGCATGTCCCCATTACCAGTAAAACATCAAAACCCATTTTTCACTTACTTGCTGTTTCATTGTTCATTTGTTCAGTCCTTTCATTCTCAACAAGGATTTCATCATACATGTCAAGCAGTGAAGTTTCAGCTGTCTGTCTGTCCGTGGCCCCTCTTCCTCGGTGCGCACTGTCACTGTGTCCGTTTCTATCTTGTCCAGCTGCGTATGTAACATTTCACGTAAACCCTGTTTCTTGTCTGCATCGAAGTAGCGGCCCTTGTACCTAGCATTGAGCATGGTGGCGACACAGTAGAGGGTTAGAGAGAATGCCACCAAATCGCTAGTTCACAGCCTCGAGTACTTTTGTAAGTTAACCCCACGGTCTGTGTCAGCAGTTTTGTTGAGCACACATTTCAATGCCATGGCAGAGGGTATCACGTCTTCTGCAGACGCAGTTGTTCGAATAAGGAGTATGTTCATGTTTCCAAGTTTAAAACATGTTCTCAAATGCAATTGAAAATGGAAGCAGTGGTATGAGAACCAGCACATTCTTGAGCATGCAATTACAGCTTTCCTCAGTACAAAATCCTTGTCGAACCACTGTGCTGTCACACTCAGCATGCTCATGGGGTTGACGTCGCTGGCCCAAATGTCAGTCGCGAAGCTAATAGCAGCGACACCCATAGCAAGAAGCTCATGGATGTGATTCAACAATACTGTGTAACTCTAGTAGGGAAACGTGAAAAATAGCACCGACTTGGTAGTGTGTACCGGTGCTCAAACAGTCGACGAAAGCCAACATCATCCACGACAGAGAACGGTTGATGGCGCCAAAGAACATGGCTGACTTTTTACTTTCTCTCGAACCAATTGTGCAATTTTGTTAGTTTTTTTGTGTAACTTATTATGCACATAATGTTGCTGCTACCGACTCTTATGACCCAAAATAACTTCTGGACATGAGAACAGCGATTACTCACCGCGGACTGGAAGAAACATTTTCCTTTAACTTCTTGGTGACAAGATAGCGTGGATAAATAAGGTGCCCAGAGTAAACTGCCTGCTACTCTGTCCCAGATGCGAATATATGCATATTATTAGTAGTATTGGATAGGAAACACTCTGAAGTTTCTAAAACTGTTTGAATGATGTCTGTGAGTATAACAGACCTCATATGGCAGGCAAAAACCTGAGAAAAATCCAACCAGGAAGTGGGACATTGAGGTTTGTCATTTTTCAACTCTTTGTCATTCCAATATACAGTGTAAATGGGGTCATATTGCACTTCCTAAGGCTTCCACTAGATGTCAACAGTCTTTAGAACAGAGTACACCACCTCAGTCATCGGCTTCATCAGTAAATGCATCGACAACGTCTTCCCCACAGTGACTGTACGTACATATCCCGACCAGAAGCCATGGATTACAGGCAAAATCCACATCGAGCTAAAGGCTGGAGCTGCTGCTGTCAAAGAGCGGAACACTTATCCAGATGCTTATAAGAAATCCCCCTATGCCCTCAGGCGAACCATCAAACAAGCAAAGCGTCAATACAGGATTAAGACTGAATCCTACTACACAGACGAGCGTCAGAGCCGGATGTGGCAGGGCCTGAAAACTACTACGGATTACAAAAGGGAAATTCAGACGCAAGCTGCCCATTGACGCGAGCCTACCAGACAAGCTAAATGCCTTTTATGCTCGCTTCGAGGCAAGCAACACTGAAACATGTACGAGAGCACCAGCTGTTCTGGATGACTGAGTGATAATGCTCTCGGTAGCCGATGTGAACAAAAGCTTTAAACATGTCAACATTCACAAAGCCGCTGGGCCAGACTGATTACCAGGATGTGTACTCAAAGCATGCGCAAACCTACTGGCAAGTGTCTTCACTTGACATTTTCAACCTCTCCCTGACCTAGTCTGTATACCTACATGTTTCAAACAGACCACAATAGTCCCTGTGCCCAAGGAAGTGAAGGTAACCTGCCTAAATGATCACGCCCCGTGGCACTCACGTCGGTAGCCATGAAGTGCTTTGAAAGGCTGGTCATGGCTCACATCAACAGCATCCTCCCGGACACCCTAGACCCACACCAATTCGCATACCGCCCCAACAGATCCACAGATGACGCAATCTCAATCGCACGCCACACTGCCCTTTCTCACCTGGACAAAAGAAACGCCTTTGTGAGAATGCTGTTCATTGACTACAGCTCAGCGTGCAACACCATAGTGCCCATGAAGCTCATCACTAACCTAAGGACTCTGGGACAAAACACCTCCCTCTGCAACTGGATCCTGGATTTCCTGATGGGCCGCCCCCAGGTGGTAAGAGTAGGCAACAACACGTCTGCCACGCTGATCCCTAACACTGAGGTCCCTCAGGGGTGTATACTTAGTCCCCTCCTGTAGTCCCTGTTCACCCACGACTGTGTGGCCAAGCACGACTCCAACACCCTCAGTGGTAGGCCTGATCACCGACGAAACTGCCTATAGGGAGGTGGTCAGAGAACTGGCAGTGTGGTGCCAGGACAACAACCTCTCCCTCAATGTGAGTCAGAGAAAGGAGACGATCGTGGACTACAGGAAAATGCAGGCTGAACAGGCCCCCATTAACATTGACATGGCTGTATTGGAGTGGGTCGAGAGTTTCAAGTTCTTTGGTGTCCACATCACCAAACTACCATGGTCCAAACATACCAAGACAGTCGTGAAGAGGGCACAACAAAACCTTTTCCCCCTCAGGAGACTGAAAAGATTTGGCATGGTGGTAGGCAACAACACATCTGCCACGCTGATCCTAAACACTGAGGCCCCTCAGGGGTGCATGATTAGTGGCCAAGCACGATTCCAACACCATTAAGTTTGCTGACAACAGAACAGTGGTAGGCCTGATCAACAACGATGAGACAGTCTATAGGGAGGTAGTCCGAGACCTGGCAGTGTGGTGCCAGGACAACAACCTCTATCTCAACGTGACAAGACAAAGGAGCTGATTGTGGACTATAGGAAAAGGAGGGCCGAACAGGTCCCCATTAACATCGACAGGGCTGTAGTGGAGCGGGTTCCTTGGTGTCCACATCAACAAAATATCATGGTCCAAACACACCAAGAAAATCGTGAAGAGGGCACGACAACACATTTTCCCCCCCAGGAGACTGAAAAGATTTGGCATGGGTCCTCAGATCCTCAAAAAGAGGATAGTGCGTATGGCCAGTACATCACTGGGGCCATGTTTCCTGACATCCAGGACCATATACTAGGCGGTGTCAGAGGAATTACTCAAAATAATTATCAACGACTCCAGTCACCAAAGTCATGGACTGCACGGAAAGCGGTACCAGAGCACCAAGTCTAGGACCAAAAGGCTCCTTAACAGCTTCTACTCCCAAGTCATAAGACTGCTGAACAACTAATCAAATGGCCACCGGATTATTTACATTGAATCTCCCCCTTTTGTTTTTTTTACACTGCTGCTACTCGCTGTTTATTATCTATGCATAGTCATTTTACCTCAATTAACCTGTACCCCTGCACATTGACTAGGCACCGATACCCCCTGTATATAGCCTCGTTATAGTTATGTACATTTCTTGTGTTACCTTGTGATTGATTCGATTTTTAAACTTTATTTGATACTGTATACTCGTTGTTGGTTTGGGATTGAAATGGGATGTGCGGGGGTTTGCGAGTGGCTTTTTACTATTTCTTTGGAATCCTCATGTCTTACTTACAAACCAGGTTGTGACAAAACCATGTGTAGAGTTGAAAATGCAATGGAAACCAATTAAACTTGAATTGTTTTTATTATTGCGGGAACAGCCTTTAATCCACAACAAGTCAAGTTGATAGAAGCACATCTTTCCGATTTAAAAAAAATATTTGCATGAAAATCTGTCACTAATATATTTTTATATATTTGGGGGGGTCCAAATCAGAGGTTTTGTACTGTATTTATTGAATATTATATGAATCATATAATATATGGCCAATGATGGAGCAATCAATTATCTTAATTTCTCAGAGATTAAATTATATTTCAACAAAACAATGCTGCAGGAATACTAATATTATCTGCTTCTAACTAGAGAAAGTATTTCTGAACAATCTAAGATGGTGGGTTTCGAAATCCTGTTTTTTGTGCTTTTTGAGGTGGAACAACCCTTGGGCCATAGTGATGTTAAAAGCAGGTGTTTGGTGTGTTACTGAAGTCAAGCACAGTACAGGTATTGTTTGGTGACAGGGCTGTGTGAAGGGAGTGGGGGAGGGGGAAAGAGGAAGGGTAGAGAGAAGGAGAAAAGAGGCAAACTGAACATTGTCTTGTACATTGTTATGTGATGTAGCCTAACAGGCACGCTGTGATGTTTATGATGTCACTGGGTTATGATGTTGTGGTATTTCAATTGTCTGTCATAATTAAAACTACCAAATGTAGTGTTGTGCCATTCAGGTCACTTTGTCATAATCATGTTAATTACCAGATTTTCAGTCACAGTTATGCAAACTATTTATTGTTCAAGTTTTTTCAGTATAATGTCATAATGAGTTAAGTTCAAACTCAACACACACCTTTTTTTTCGTCAACGCAAATCTTCCTAAACTCAACAGATAGAAGGCGGATGTGAGTACGGCAGCTGCGGCCCCTCATGAGTTAAGATTTTTTGTGGCCCCCACCCCATTCAAAGTTGCCTAAAGTCACAAAACTGGAGAACAGCAATCAAATAGGCCTACAGAAACAGGACTTAAAGGTTGAAACAGGCTCAAACTTTCACAATGAGTCAGTTGCAAAGAAAAGCTGTGATTTTTTATTCAGGCTTTTAACACCATTCAGTCTGGCAGATTAGATAACAAGCTGGAAAATCACCATTATCCAACTTTTTGGGCTTAAAAAAAAACACAAAAAAACATGGATACAACAGAGCCCCCTGCTGTGCCCAGATTAAATGTAAAAGGACTGTATACATGCAATCTGTGTTTGATAAGACAACGCTAAAGACAAGCACCCAACCACAGTAGAGCCAAACCATATCATCCATGTTATTCAAACATGAGTGCACAATTAGGGGGTTTATCAGGAGGGACACTGTTTATAGACCTTGAAAAGCACTAAAGGCCAGGGAGAGGAGGAACTGAGGCTGTGTTCTGTTTGCTCATTGTTGAACAGTTCGTTGAGTGAGTGAAAAAGGCAGCTTCTTGCTGCATTACAGTTGTATCAGTCCTCCATTGATCTGCTCCATCAGATGAGGTTCATGTTCACTGGGGCTGCATGTTCATGCAGAGGGTGGGGGTGTAGCAGCAGTAGACCTGCCCCTGGGTAGCCTACAAGATGGAGGTCGCCTCTTTCTGCCTAACTTCATCCCTGCCCTAATTTCTGACACAAAAGCACCCAGACTTCAACTGAATGAGGTGCATGAACCCACTCTCTCACGTTCTGCTGCTGGCCCTGACAACCTCTAAGGTTCAACTGTCAGATTCACATAACATCGCTCTCCATCTCTGACACACACACTGCCCTGACTACTGTAAGGTACGTCCCTCAACTTCTGTTTAACATCTAATTTCCTCCTTTATAAATTAAATATTGTATCCAATAAGGATAGCTACAGTGTAAGCCATAGTGTATTCAGGCTGATGGGTAGAACACCACACAATGGCTCATTTTGCAATGTACAGCAGCTCTTGAAAGCTAAATAGGTCAGCCTCAGTCCCTCCTTGTGTTGTAGTTTCAGCAAAAGATTATTGAGAGCTTCACTTTAAAAACCACTCATTATCGTGTGTGCAGAGCATAGTCTACACACTATCAGAAACTGTTAAAAAGCAGATAAGCACATTTGTTCTCACTGAAAATGATGAAAAAACAAACTCACATTTAGGAATAAGGATATCATACCTGTATGAATCTGAGCCTGAAGCTGATATGTAATATTATGTGGTCGTTTATTATAAATAAAACCAATATTTCCATATTAGCTTTTGAAAATACAGCAACTGCCTTCATTTAACTTTGATCAGATGACTCAAACTGCTGCTATTTGATTATTGTGTTGGGTGTCAAGGAATGGTGGAAGATCCTTGGTAGATAGCTAACCTTGACTGTTCTTACCAAATCCAAAAAATGTGCTCTCTGAGATGTTAATTTACTAACGTGATCGTAGCTGACAATTAGCTACTAGCTGGCCAGAGACTTAGCTGGCGTTGTGATATTCTCAAGTAGATAGCTAGTTATGATGTATCTTTAAACAACGCAGTGAAGAAGGGTATGTAGCTGCTTCTCTTAATTTATTTCTGCTCTATTTAAACAATGAACTACCAGTAAAAAATAAAAATAAATAAAAATCAGGTCTAATTTGCGAACTCGGCTTGCTTGATACCAAATAACGTTACGTGCGCCATGTTGTTGTGCCAAGCGATGTCAGCCCCAGTCGCACAAACCAAGTAAATAAATACCCACAGGCGTAAAAAAAAGCATTATACTCACCATCATAACTTCTGAATAAGCCCAGGACGAGAAGCGTTAACAATATTTGTTTCTTAGCCATGATCGTTATATTCCCATTGCATTGCATTAATATGTTTGGTGGTGTGGTATTGACAGCAGTGCGAGACACAACCAACGATTTAAATATACATCATTGGACACACAGCTCCAGCCAGCCAGCAGACAGACGCCTTAAAGGGGTGTGGTGAATTTAAAGGAGAGGAATGGCTAACTAGCTGTTATTTTGAAGTAGGGCGATAAAATAAACTAGATAAGATTAGAAAGCACAATGTAACGTCTGGTCAAGGCTTAAAATATAAACTTTAAATTCAAATAATGTAATATGATAATGTGCTTTTATACCCAGGGGGTTTAAATATTGAATAGGCCTTTAACATCGTATGTACCACCCACATATAATATAATATTTTTAAAATGTAACTTGGCAAGTCAGCTAAGAACAAATTCTTATTTACAAAACTGCCTTGTTCAGGGGTAGAATTTTTACCTTGTCAGCTCAGGGATTAAATCAGGCAACCTTTCAGTTACTGGACCAGTGCTCTAACCACTAGTAAACCACCCCAGTAAAGCTGCCCCAATAAGAATATCCATACCACTGCCCCCACTTTATCAGACTATGCTACTGAACTTCTGAAAAATAAACAGTGTGTATGCATTGAAATTGACACCATACATCTAAAAAGGAGGACACAGAAATCAACTCCATCTTTTTGAGAGAGCCGTGTCCCTCCCTCCTAGACACCGAAATGTGCCTTTAGGCTGGACACAGTACAGTAATCCCTCCATTGTCATTGTATTGTGTTACATTGTAGAGGCATCAGAGTTACCTAATACTGTCTTTCCGCTCAGCTCCACCTTGGATTGATTCATTTGTCCACAGTAGAAGAGGGTGTGGTCCTGCTCATGTATGTCACATATAGAGGGAGCTAGTTTGATCCAGTTTATTGTATCTCTTCTCTCTCTCTCTCTCTCTCTCTCTCTCTCTCTCTCTTCTCTCTCTCTCTCTCTCGCTCTCTCTCTCTCTCTCTTGCTCTCTCTTGCTCTCTCTCTCTCTCTCTCTCTCTCTCTCTCTCTCTGCTCTTCTCTCTCTCTCTCTCTCTCTCTCTCTTGCTCTCTCTCTCTCTCTCTCTCTCTTGCTCTCTCTTGCTCTCTCTCTCTCTCTCTCTTGCTCTCTCTCTCTCTCTCTCTCTCTCTCTCTCTCTCACACACACACACATTGTGCTGAACACATTCAAGAATAGTTTTGTACATCATAGTAAGTATCCAGTATTATTTAATGCAGTCATAAGGAACAGCCCACAGGGCACAGATGTTAATTCAACATCTATTCCATGTTGATTCAACGTAATTGAATTGAAATTACGTTAAAACAACATTGATTCAAACCGTGTGTACCAGTGGGAGTGTAGTGTTCAAAGCAATGCAACTCTGTCTTGCTACAGCACATGTATACTCCCAACATTTCCCCTGGAACCGATAATACAACACGAGTTGATTTAATTACTCATGATTACCATCTAGATACCGAATCCAGTGAAGCACTCATGATCTCTCTCTCTTTCGTAAAAATAAATAAATAGAAGCTCTTTTTTCCTCTGTAACACTCCATTTGTCCAGCATTCAAATAACTAAAAGAGCAGACATTTACCCGAAATAAACTTTGTAATATCTTTGGTTACATAAATTAAAGTCATGCATATTATACGAACTATAGCCTAATTCCATTTGTAAGTATTTGCATAAAGGTTGAACTCCTTTGAATTAGCTCCAGACCATAATCTAGTGTCCTCTACCTTTATAGGGGGATTGGTCTGTACATTATGGCAATGCCTAATCCCCCTAAATCTAAAGAAATACTCTGCCCTTGGCCCCCAGTCAACCCCCACCACGCCCTAGGTTGCCAGACTGACCAGACAGGCGGAGGCTTTGAAGGGGTATTATCTCTCTGAAGTTCACTGACTCCCACACATACAGATATTTACAACCATACCCCGACAGGCCTACACATAGTTTACACAGAGAGAAGTGTAGAGAGGAAACACTGCCTTCAACCATATACTGACATACTGTAAGACACATTATCTGATGGATAGGAGTGTGGGACACAAATGCATTATTTTGGGGGGATCAAAATGTGGATTAAGGTGAAGTATAATCCAAAGAACCAATGTCTTTTTTTTTGCATTAGTATTATTTTGTTGTATAATTCTTGTAAGTGTGACCAATAAGTCATGTCAAATACATTTCCATTTTGATAAGCTTAGCTAGAGCTCATTAGTTTTGCCTATTACACTCTGATCTTAAAAGTAGCATTTTTAAATCGATGCCGTCTTGTAGTTTCATTCACTTATTGTACTTTGATCATTTTACCTTGATTGTAGTATTTCCAGTCAGACTGCGTCGACAGTCTTGAGTAAAGCCGTGAGGAATGAAAAAAGAGAAACAAGGTCGCCCTCGGGTGGCAGATTTGAGGTAAAGTGTAGCCCAAGTGAAGTCTGTCAAGTCCTTTTTACACCTGAAAATAGCAGGTGCCAACTTTGCACTGTTGCATGCTTGTATCTGGCTCATACATCATTCAAATGTAAAAAAAAAAAAAATGTAATAAAATGTACCTAGGATGGCATGGCCCATTATACCTTTGACTTCATGTCAGAGGATTACTATTTTAAAATTAGACTCAGCGATATGACGTAGATTGAGAAAGTAAACAGCATAGTGGGTCAATTTCCGCATCAACTAAGAGCGTTGAAGACTTGATTTACAAAACTCAGTCCTGACTCCTAAATCTTAAAATGGCCTCAGCCCTCCATTTTAGGTCCACGGTAAACAGCACAGAATCAAATGACATCATAAACAGGCATCTTTCACAATGGTTTATTTACACAATAAAGTCACCAACACACACATATATAAATGTATGTATGTATGTATGTATATATATATATATACATACATACATACATACATACATTTATATATATATATATACACATGATGAGAGAGGCCTGTAATTTTCATCATAGGTACACTTCAACTATGACAGACAAAATGAGAAAGAAAAAAAATCCAGAAAATCACATTGTAGGATTTTTAATGAATGTATTTGCAAATTATGGTGGAAAATAAGTATTTGGTCACCTACAAACAAGCAAGATTTCTGTCTCTCACGGACCTGTAACTTCTTCTTTAAGAGGCTCCTCTGTCCTCCACTCGTTGCCTGTATTAATGGCACCTGTTTGAACTTGTTGTCAGTATAAAAGACACCTGTCCACAACCTCAAACAGTCACACTCCAAACTCCACTATGGCCAAGACCAAAGAGCTGTCAAAGGACACTCAATACTTTGTTATATACCCTTTGTTGGCAATGACAGAGGTCAAATGTTTTCTGTAAGTCTTCACAAGGTTTTCACACACTGTTGCTGGTATTTTGGCCCATTCCTCCATGCAGATTTCCTCTAGAGCAGTGATGTTTTGGGGCTGTTGCTGGGCAACACAGACTTTCAACTCCCTCCAAATATTTTCTATGGGGAGATCTGGAGACTGGCTAGGCCACTCCAGGACCTTGAAATGCTTCTTACGAAGCCACTCCTTCGTTGCCCGGGTGGTGTGTTTGGGATCATTGTCATGCTGAAAGACCCAGCCACGTTTCATCTTCAATGCCCTTGCTGATGGAAGTGGGTTTTCACTCAAAATCTCACGATACATGGCCCCATTCATTCTTTCCTTTACACGGATCAGTCGTCCTGGTCCCTTTGCAGAAAAACAGCCCCAAAGCATGATGTTTCCATCCCCATGCTTCAGACTAGGTATGGTGTTCTTTGGATGCAACTCAGCATTCTTTGTCCTCCAAACACGACGAGTTGAGTTTTTACCAAAAAGTTGTATTTTAGTTTCATCTGACCATATGACATTCTCCCAATCTTCTTCTGGATCATCCAAATGCTCTCTAGCAAACTTCAGACGGGCCTGGACATGTACTGGCTTAAGCAGGGGGACACGTCTGGCACTGCAGGATTTGAGTCCCTGGCGGCGTAGTGTGTTACTGATGGTAGGCTTTGTTACTTTGGTCCCAGCTCTCTGCAGGTCATTCACTAGGTCCTCCCGTGTGGTTCTGGGATTTTTACTCACCGTTCTTGTGATCATTTTGACCCCACGGGGTGAGATCTTGCGTGGAGCCCCAGATCGAGGGAGATTATCAGTGGTCTTGTATGTCTTCCATTTCCTAATAATTGCTCCCTCAATTGATTTCTTCAAACCAAGCTGCTTACCTATTGCAGATTCAGTGTTCCCAGCCTGGTGCAGGTCTACAATTTTGTTTCTGGTGTCCTTTGACAGCTCTTTGGTCTTGGCCATAGTGGAGTTTAGAGTGTGACTGTTTGAGGTTGTGGACAGGTGTCTGTTATACTGATAACAAGTTCAAACAGGTGCTATTAATACAGGTAACAAGTGGAGGACAGAGGAGCCTCTTAAAGAAGAAGTTACAGGTCTGTGAGAGCCAGAAATGTTGCTTGTTTGTAGGTGACTTATTTTCCACCATAATTTGCAAATAAATCCATAAAAAATCCTACAATGTGATTTTCTGGATTTTTTTTCTCATTTTGTCTGTCATAGTTGACGTGTACCTATGATGAAAATTACAGGCCTCTCTCATCTTTTTAAGTGGGAGAACTTGCACAATTGGTGGCTGACTAAATACTTTTTTCCCCGACTGTACATACATACATTTATATACATACATACATTTATTTATATATATATATATATATATATATATATATATATATATGTGTGTGTGTTGGTGACTTTATTGTGTAAATAAACCATTGTGAAAGATGCATTCGGAAAGTATTCAGACCCCTTAACTTTTTCCACATTTTGTTACGTATTTTTTTTAAATCCTCATCGATCTACATACAGTACCCCATAATGCCAAAGCAATTGGTGGGACCTTCTAAAGACAGGTGTGTGCCTTTTCAATCAATTTACCACAAGTGGACTCAAATTAAGTTGAAGAAACATCTCAAGGATGAACAAGGCAGTTAACCCACTGTTCCTAGGCCGTCATTGAAAATAAGAATATGTTCTTAACTGACTAGCCTAGTTAAATAAAGGTAAAAATAAAAAACAATGGAAACAGGATGCACCTGAGCTTAATATGGAGTCTCATAGCAAAGGGTCTGAATACTTATGTAAATAAGGTATTTCTGTTTTTTATATATTAATAAATGTGCAAACATTTCTAAAAGCCTGTTTTCGCTTTGTCATTATGGGTTATTGTGTGTAGATTGCTGAGGATAATTTAAAAAACAAAAAACATTTTAGAATAAGGCTGTAACATAACAAAATGTCAAAAAGTCAAGAGGTCTGAATGCTTTCCTGTATATTCCAGAATTATTTTCAGATGAACTGTTTTATACAAATAATTATCAGACTCAAGTTGCAAATGCTGGTAAACACTTGAATACATTCAGTTATAAAAATTTCACAAATGTAGTGCACGGGGCCTTTACTGGTCCTGTAAAAAAAAAAAAACTTTACAAAGCAGTATGAATATGATGGCCTTTAAAGAATCAATTTTACTGCATTGGCCATAAAACCGAGTCCAAACCTTTGAGTAATTTGAGCAGTACTTCATCATTCAGATGTTTGGAGTATAACTCCAGGAAAAATATATAGGAAGTTATTGGAAATGTGTGGCATCGAAATAAATTGGCAGCTTTAGACATCTCACTACTTCTCTCTCTTCTTTTTCCTTTCCTTTTCCTTCTTGGCCTTCTCTTTTTCTTTCTCTGCTTTCTTCTTCTCCTTATTCTCTTGCTTCTCTGCTTTGTACTTCCATACGGGCAGCTCCAGGTGACCCTTGTGCCTCTTCTTCTTTTTTTCCTTCCTAGGCGTGGGCTCTCCAGACTTCACTATCTGGATCTTGGGGATGCAGCCGGAAGGGAACACACTATTCCTGTGGGCCATGTTCCTGGGCATGAAGGTGCACACCCCGATTGAGGCTATAGAGATAATACTGCCCCTGCGCTCTGTGTCCACACAGCAGGACGTGGCGATGGTCTCGGCCAAGTGGATGTGTGGAATGATGGAGGAGACGGAGACGGAGCCTTTGCTGTGGCACACAGAGCTCTCCTCCAGCTTCTTCTCTGAGTGCTTCTTCCTCAGCTCAGGCACGGCCAAGCGCCTCTTTCCCACCTCGGGGGGGCTGGTGGGGCATAGCGGCCGGCAGGCGGTGGCCACCAAAGGGCTGTGGATGCTGGTGGTGATACGCACCATATGGTCCAAGACCCCGTTGTCCTGGGGGTCTTGGAGAAAATTGAAGCTGAAGGTGGACTTGATGCGCTGGGTGATCATCTGGCCGGTGCTCTTGTTGGCTGTGGCTTTGGCCACCAGCACTTTCAGTTCTGGCCACTCGGGGATGTAGCTCTCAGTAAACTGCTCGGCTCTAGGCCGCAGGTTGAGGCGGCGGAGGCGGCTCAAGGTCTCGTAGCGGCCCGTCTTTAGTGCCCAGTCCCGCGCACACTTCTGCTTCCTGGTGTCTATTGCATTTAGGTCTGCACCTGGAAGACAAATAGCAGTGAAGGGAAAAAATAAATAGCTTTCAGGTCATAATATTTCTCCATTGAAACACTTTCATTCACATTCCATTGCATATAGATCTATATTATAGCACCATAATGATAATCATGTGCTACATGAATAAGAAAACATAGATGCTTCTTGGTTTATGATGGATAGAGGGGAGAATTAATTATCTTTAATGTGATGGGGGAAAGGCTTCAGTTAGCTGAGCATGTTTTCCTCAACTCTTTTAGCATATTGACAAATGAGTGACTGTGACTCCAGTGGATACTACTGATCTTGTGAAAAGAGGACAACATATCTGGAGTAAAGAAACTTCGCTAATCTCCCGGCAGCCAAGACAAAGATTACACCAGAGTGTGCCCCCTAATTGATCCCTTAAACCTGGCATCCGTCACTAACACATGCTCCCAACCAGAGAAAGTTGACTGCAAACATTGGCAGACACACCACAGGTACATCCATCCCAAACACATTACTACACACTTCCTATAACCTTTGCCCTTCAATTTGTGGGTTCATGCTCAACCCCAAATAGAACAGAGATTTTATAATTGCCAATTGCCTGAGTCAGCAACATTGCTACCTGGGAGAAAGCATAGGCTAATCCCAGAATTCTGTGTGTATAACTATCTATTCCTCCTCTCTCCCTCTCTGGGCCTTACTTCTGTTTAGAAGTATACCCTTTGGAATCTCTGAAGTAATTTAATTAATTTAATGTCAGCGGACACACTGTTGTGTGTCTGATAATACATGTGAGCTATGTGAACTGTGAACTGTGAACTGCACAAACATACAATGAAGGCTTATACCCAGTATACGCAGGTAAATTAGGGTCAGAATTATGTTTTTATACTTGTAACATCAATTTCTCAGGTTATCTAAACATTCATAAGATGTTTTCTCATGACTACAGTATGGTGTGTATGGTAGCGTTGAAGTGGAGGAGGCCTCTCACTCACCGGCCATGACGAGGGAAGACACCACATCGTCTCGGCCCTGCATGGCAGCTTTAATGAGTGCGGTGAAGCCACGGCAGTCCCGGATCTCTGTGTCTGCCCCGGGGTAGTAGTTTAGGATGTAGGTCACTGTAATGGTGTGACCTGGAGAAGGATACAGGGTGAGAATGGGTTCAGGGTATCATGAGGCGCCATCGAAAATACTAAAGGCCTGTCACAAATGTCACCATTATTTCCTATGTAGTGCACTACTTTTGAAGTAGTAAGTACCACAGATAGAACAATGAGCCGGATATTTCACTGGATGTTTGAATGTGAAAAATCTGGAGGGCGTTTCCACTCACTACCAAATAAGGTGAGGAGAGGAAGCCCAGTGGCCGGCAGTGGGAGAAGATGGAGTGGTTTTGGCCAACATTCTGCTAATTTTCTCATCGATTAAACATTTGATCTCTATACAATTTTCTCTTTCCAAAACTATCATCTGTAATCTGTACCGCCCCCAGAAACCTTCTCCTTTTACTCTCTATTCCAGACGTCCTAGACGACCAATTCTCATAGCTTTCAGCCGTACCCTTAGCCTACTCCTCCTCTGTTCCTCTGGTGATGTAGAGGTTAATCCAGGCCCTGCAGTGCCTAGCTCCACTCCTATTCCCCAGGCGCTCTCTTTTGATGACTTTTGTAACTGTAATAGCCTTGGTTTCATGTATGTTAACATTAGAAGCCTCCTCCCTAAGTTTGTTTTATTCACTGCTTTAGCACACTCTGCCAACCCGGATGTCCTAGCCGTGTCTGAATCCTGGTTTAGGAAGACCACCAAAAACTCTAAAATCTCCATCCCTAACGACAACATTTTCAGACAAGATAGGATGACCAAAGGGGGCGGTGTTGCAATCTACTGCAGAGATAGCCTTCTACTTCAAAAAATCCACCTCTCTAAAAACAAGTCTCTCACCGTTGCCGCCTGCTATAGACCACCCTCTGCCCCCAGCTGTGCTCTGGACACCACCACCACCATTGTTGCGACCACTATTACCAGCCTGTTCAACCTCTCTTTCGTGTCGACTGAGATTCACAAAGATGTTTTTTTTAACATTTTTATATATTTTTTAAATTTCACCTTTATTTAACCAGGTAGGCTAGTTGAGAACAAGTTCTCATTTACAACTGCGACCTGGCCAAGATAAAGCATAGCAGTGTGAACATACAACACAGAGTTACACATGGAGTAAACAATTAACAAGTCAATAACACAGTAGAAAAAAAAGAGAGTCTATATACATTGTGTGCAAAAGGCATGAGGAGGTAGGCGAATAATTACAATTTTGCAGATTAACACTGAAGTGATAAATGATCAGATGGTCATGTACAGGTAGAGATACTGGTGTGCAAAAGAGCAGAAAAGTAAATAAATATAAACAGTATGGTAGGTAAAATTGGGTGGGCTATTTACCGATAGACTATGTAGAGCTGCAGCGATCGGTTAGCAGCTCAGATAGCAGATGTTTGAAGTTGGTGAGGGAGATAAAAGTCTCCAACTTCAGCGATTTTTGCAGTTCGTTCCAGTGACAGGCAGCAGAGAACTGGAACGAAAGGCGGCCAAATGAGGTGTTGGCTTTAGGGATGATCAGTGAGATACACCTGCTGGAGCGTGTGCTATGGGTGGGTGTTGCCATCGTGACCAGTGAACTGAGATAAGGCGGAGCTTTACCTAGCATGGACTTGTAGATGACCTGGAGCCAGTGGGTCTGGCGACGAATATGTAGCGAGGGCCAGCCGTCTAGAGCATACAGGTCGCAGTGGTGGGTGGTATAAGGTGCTTTAGTAACAAAACGGATGGCACTTTGATAAACTGCATCCAGTTTGCTGAGTAGAGTATTGGAAGTTATTTTGTAGATGTCATCGCCGAAGTTGAGGATCGGTAGGATAGTCAGTTTTACTAGGGTAAGTTTGGCGGCGTGAGTGAAGGAGGCTTTGTTGCGGAATAGAAAGCCGACTCTAGATTTGATTTTAGATTGGAGATGTTTGATATGAGTCTGGAAGGAGAGTTTACAGTCTAGTCAGACACCTAGGTACTTATAGATGTCCACATATTCTAGGTCGGAACCATCCAGGGTGATGATGCTAGTCGGGCGTGCGGGTGCAGGCAGCGATCGGTTGAAAAGCATGCATTTGGTTTTACTAGCGTTTAAGAGCAGTTGGAGGCCACGGAAGGAGTGTTGTATGGCATTGAAGCTCGTTTGGAGGTTAGCTAGCACAGTGTCCAAGGAAGGGCCGGAAGTATACAGAATGGTGTCGTCTGCGTAGAGGTGGATCAGGGAATCGCCCGCAGCAAGAGCAACATCATTGATATATACAGAGAAAAGAGTCGGCCCGAGAATTGAACCCTGTGGCACCCCCATAGAGACTGCCAGAGGACCGGACAACATGCCCACCGATTTGACACACTGAACTCTGTCTGGAAAGTAGTTGGTGAACCAGGCAAGGCAGTCATTAGAAAAACCGAGGCTACTGAGTCTGCCGATAAGAATATGGTGATTGACAGAGTCGAAATCCTTGGCCAGGTCGATGAAGACGGCTGCACAGTACTGTCTTTTATCAATGGCGGTTATGATATCGTTTAGTATCTTGAGCGTGACTGCGGTGCACCCGTGACCGGCTCGGAAACCAGATTGCACAGCGGAGAAGGTACGGTGTGATTCGAGATGGTCAGTGACCTGTTTGTTGACTTTGCTTTCGTAGACCTTAGATAGGCAGGGCAGGATGGATATAGGTCTGTAACAGTTTGGGTCCAGGGTGTCTCCCCTTTGAAGAGGGGGACGACTGCGGCAGCTTTCCAATCCTTGGGGATCTCAGACGATATGAAAGAGAGGTTGAACAGGCTGGTAATAGGGGTTGCTACAATGGCGGCGGATAGTTTCAGAAATAGAGGGTCCAGATTGTCAAGCCCAGCTGATTTGTACGCGTCCAGGTTTTGCAGCTCTTTCAGAACATCTGCTATCTGGATTTGGGTAAAAGATAACCTGGAGAGGCTTGGGCGAGTAGCTGCGGGGGGGGTGGGGGGGGGGGGGGGCGGAGCTGTTGGCCCGAGGTTGGAGTAGCCAGGAGGAAGGCATGGCCAGCCGTTGAGAAATGCTTGTTGAAGTTTTCGATAATCATGGATTTATCGGTGGTGACCGTGTTACCTAGCCTCAGTGTAGTTGGCAGCTGGGAGGAGGTGCTATTGTTCTCCATGGACTTTACAGTGTCCCAGAACTTTTTGGAGTTAGAGCTACAGGATGCAAATTTCTGCCTGAAGAAGCTGGCCTTTGCTTTCCTGACTGACTGCGTGTATTGGTTCCTGACTTCCCTGAACAGTTGCATATTGCGGGGACTATTCGATGCTATCCGCCACAGGATGTTTTTGTGCTGGTCGAGGGCAGTCAGGTCTGGGGTGAACCAAGGGCTATATCTGTTCTTAGTTCTGCATTTTTTGAACGGAGCATGCTTATCTAAAATGGTGAGGAAGTTACTTTTAAAGAATGACCAGGCATCCTCAACTGACGGGATGAGGTCAATATCCTTCCAGGATTCCCGGGCCAGGTCGATTAGAAAGGCCTGCTCGCAGAAGTGTTTTAGGGAGCGTTTGACAGTGATGAGGGGTGGTCGTTTGACTGCGGATCCGTAGCGGATACAGGCAATGAGGCAGTGATCGGGGTGTTAAGCATATCCCAGTTTAGGTCACCTAACAGAACAAACTCTGAAGCTAGATGGGGGGTGATCAATTCACAAATGGTGTCCAGGGCACAGCTGGGAGCTGAGGGGGGTCGGTAGCAGGCGGCAACAGTGAGAGACTTATTCCTGGAGAGAGTAATTTTTAAAATGAGTAGTTCGAACTGTTTGGGTATGGACCTGGAAAGTATGACATTACTTTGCAGGCTATCTCTGCAGTAGACTGCAACTCCTCCCCCTTTGGCAGTTCTATCTTGACGGACAATGTTATAGTTGGGTATGGAAATCTAAGCCAGGATTCAGACATGGCAAGGACATCTGGGTTAGCAGAGTGTGCTAAAGCAGTGAGTAAAACAAACTTAGGGAGGAGGCTTCTGATGTTGACATGCATGAAACCAAGGCTTTTTCGATCACAGAAGTCAACAAATGAGGGTGTCTGGTTGGAAACCAAAGATTTTGGAAAGCAGCTGCGGTCATCCCCCTCTTCAAAGGGGGGGACACTCTGGACCCAAACTGCTACAGACCTATATCTATCCTACCCTGCCTTCTAAGGTCTTCGAAAGCCAAGTCAACAAACAGATTACCGACCATTTCGAATCCCACCGCACATTCTCCGCTATGCAATCTGGTTTCAGAGCTGGTCATGGGTGCACCTCAGCCACGCTCAAGGTCCTAAACGATATCTTAACCGCCATTGATAAGAAACAATACTGTGCAGCCGTATTCATTGACCTGGCCAAGGCTTTCGACGTTCGTCAATCACCACATCCTCGATAGCCTTGGTTTCTCAAATGATTTTTATTTTATTTTACCTTTATTTAACTAGGCAAGTCAGTTAAGAACAAATTCTTATTTTCAATGACGGCCTAGGAACAGTGGGTTAACTGCCTGTTCAGGGGCAGAATGACAGATTTGTACCTTGTCAGCTCGGGGGTTTGAACTTGCAACCTTCCGGTTACTAGTCCAACGCTCTAACCACTAGGCTACCCTCGCCTGGTTCACCAATTACTTCTCTGATAGAGTTCAGTGTGTCAAATAAGAGGGCCTGTTGTCCGGGCCTCTGACAATCTCTATTGGGGTGCCACAGGGTTCAATTATTGGGCCGACTCTCTTCTCTGTATATATCAATGATGTCGCTCTTGCTGCTGGTGAGTCTCTGATCCACCTCTACGCAGACGACACCATTCTGTATACTTCTTGCCCTTCTTTGGACACTGTGTTAACAACCCTCCAAACGAGCTTCAATGCCATTACAACTCTCCTTCCGTGGCCTCCAACTGCTCTTAAATACAAGTAAAACTAAATGCATGCTTTTCAACTGATCGCTGCCTGCACCTGCCCACCCTTCCAGCATCACTACTCTGGACGGTTCTGACTTAGAATATGTGGAAAACTACAAATACCTAGGTGTCTGATTAGACTGTAAACTCTCCTTCCAGACTCACATCAAACATCACCAATCCAAAGTTAAATCTTGAATTGGCTTCCTATTTCGCAAACAAAGCATCCTTCACTCATGCTGCCAAACATACCCTCGTAAAACTGACCATCCACTCCTCGACTTCGGCGATGTCATTTACAAAATAGCCTCCAATACCCTACTCAATAAATTGGATGCAGTCTATCACAGTGCCATCCATTTTGTCACCAAAGCCCCATATACTATCCACAACTGCGACCTGTACGCTCTCGTTGTCTGGCCCTCGCTTCACTCTCGTCGCCAAACCCACTGGCTCCAGGTCATTTTTTTATTTTTTTATTTCACCTTTATTTAACCAGGTAGGCTAGTTGAGAACAAGTTCTCATTTGCAACTGCGACCTGGCCAAGATAAAGCATAGCAGTGTGAACAGACAACACAGAGTTACACATGGAGTAAACAATTAACAAGTCAATAACACAGTAGAAAAAAAAATGGGCAGTCTATATACAATGTGTGCAAAAGGCATGAGGAGGTAGGCGAATAATACAATTTTGCAGATTAACACTGGGGTGATAAATGATCAGATGGCCATGTACAGGTAGAGATATTGGTGTGCAAAAGAGCAGAAAAGTAAATAAATAAATAAAAAAACAGTATAAAAACAGTATGGGAATGAGGTAGGTGAAAATGGGTGGGCTATTTACCAATAGACTATGTACAGCTGCAGCGATCGGTTAGCTGCTCGGATAGCTGATGTTTGAAGTTGGTGAGGGAGATAAAAGTCTCCAACTTCAGCGATTTTTGCAGTTCGTTCCAGTCACAGGCAGCAGAGTACTGGAACGAAAGGCGGCCAAATGAGGTGTTGGCTTTAGGGATGATCAGTGAGATACACCTGCTGGAGCGTGTGCTACGGATGGGTGTTGCCATCGTGACCAGTGAACTGAGATAAGGCGGAGCTTTACCTAGCATGGACTTGTAGATGACCTGGAGCCAGTGGGTCTGGCGACGAATATGTAGCGAGGGCCAGCCGACTAGAGCATACAAGTCGCAGTGGTGGGTGGTATAAGGTGCTTTGGTGACAAAACGGATGGCACTATGATAGACTGCATCCAGTTTGCTGAGTAGAGTGTTGGAAGCCATTTTGTAGATGACATCGCCGAAATCGAGGATCGGTAGGATAGTCAGTTTTACTAGGGTAAGCTTGGCGGCGTGAGTGAAGGAGGCTTTGTTGCGGAATAGAAAGCCGACTCTTGATTTGATTTTCGATTGGAGATGTTTGATGTGAGTCTGGAAGGAGAGTTTGCAGTCTAGCCAGACACCTAGGTACTTATAGATGTCCACATATTCAAGGTCGGAACCATCCAGGGTGGTGATGCTAGTCGGGCATGCGGGTGCAGGCAGCGATCGGTTGAAAAGCATGCATTTGGTTTTACTCGTCATCTACAAGACCCTGCTAGGTAAAGTCCCCCCTTATCTCAGCTCGCTGGTCACCATAGCAGCACCCACCTGTAGCACGCGCTCCAGCAGGTATATCTCTCTGGTCACGCCCAAAACCAATTCTTCCTTTGGCCGCCTCTCCTTCCAGTTCTCTGCTGCCAATGACTGGAACGAACTACAAAAATCTCTGAAACTGGAAACACTTATCTCCCTCACTAGCTTTAAGCACCAGCTGTCAGAGCAGCTCACAGATTACTGCACCTGTACATAGCCCATCTATAATTTAGCCCAAACAACTACCTCTTCCCCTACTGCATTTATTTATTTATTTATTTTGCTCCTTTGCACCCCATTATTTTTATTTCTACTTTGCACATTCTTCCACTGCAAATCTACCATTCCAGTGTTTTACTTGCTATATTGTATTTACTTTGCCACCATGGCCTTTTTTTGCCTTTACCTCCCTTCTCACCTCATTTGCTCACATCGTATATAGACTTGTTTCTACTGTATTATTGACTGTATGTTTGTTTTACTCCATGTGTAACTCTGTGTCGTTGTACCTGTCGAACTGCTTTGCTTTATCTTGGCCAGGTCGCAATTGTAAATGAGAACTTTGTTCTCAACTTGCATACCTGGTTAAATAAAGGTGAAATAAAAAATAAATAAAATAAACAAACAGAGTGGACTGTGTTTTGTAGACTTTACCCTTTGTCAATTTTTTTTTTTTTTAGTTGTTTAAAAGGAGTGCAAGGGCAAAATGAGTTATTGCACACGCATACTTCACAGGGTATACGTTCCCCAAGGGAAATATTCAAATAAATACTAGAACGCGCCAATAGGATCTCACTATCTTGTGCTTGGCTCTACCCACCACCTTGCTTGTTCTGCCCACTATGATTAATTTTCTCCCATTGGAAACGACAGGCTCTGGTATACCCTGGATTAGTTATAAAAATCTTTGGTTGTACTCTATAAAGGAAATAGGTTCCATTTGGAATGCAACCATGTGCTAATGACGTTTCACTGTGTAGTATTTAGTAATAGGTCTGGTGAGAGTGGCTCACCTGCTTGTGCAGCGATCATCAGTGCTGTGTTGCCATCGTTGTCCTGGTGATTTATGTCCAGGTAGGGACAGTGGTAAAGAGATTGCACAATGTCCAAAAAACCCTTATAGCACGCCACCATCAGTCCAGTCTGTTGGGTAAAAAAATGTGGATTAGACTGATGAAGAAAAAATCTGACTGTGTCAGAGTGAAGGCTGCAATTAAGTCCAACAACAATTATACATGACTTGATTGAAGCATTCTGTGTCTTCATACAGGGGGCATGATGCTCCTGGTATTTAAACTAGTAATCCTCAGGACTCGCTGGATCATACACCCCCAAAGCTAGCAAGAGAGACCCATACCCAGCCGTTGTGGTCTACCGCCATGACCTCCTCTTTTGTAACCCCTCTCTCCAGAACCTTTCGGAGCGCCAGGGGGTCATTCCGAGTGCACACATCATACAGCGTGTTGGCAGTACCCTGTGAATCACCTTCCTGCTCGTAGTCATCTGAGAGGACACTCCCAGAGTCTAACACACTCCCTGACAAAGACACCTCTGAGGCGTCCTTGTCAGGGCCTTTGCCCAGGAGGGGGTCCTCAGACACAGAGTTCTTCACAGCAGCCATCTTGGAAGAGATGGAACTGGACCCTCAGCCTACATCACAACTGGAGCTTTGAGAAACAGAACAAGATGGGTCAAATGTCAGAGACTAAAACGCAGTCTGGCATGGGCACACACCTAGAGACCTCTATGGGAAATAAACCAGGGGTCAGACCAGTCTGTTGATTGTGTTAACATTGAAGTTGAGGCAAAACCACAGAGCCATTCAATGGGCCATTAGAATGATCTATAGATCAACAACACATTTCTCTGATATGATTGACAGATTGACTGGAGGAAACGCAACATAATTCTTCATCAGGGATAATGATTGTTTATCTCTTTGAGAGTGGTTACACTTCTCCAGCCCTATCCCTCAGCTGTTTACCAAATAAGTGGGGGGATGACCAGTTTGTTGTTGTCCTAGATTGCCCATTTAATCTCTGTGTATGGCAACAGAACGGTTGTGGCTGAGCGAACTCAACGTGCCTTCAGTGTTGAATAACTGGATTAGGATCTGAAAGCCCTTCTGAACACAATGCTAAATTCACACTAAGAATAAAAAGAGTCACACGTGGGACTTCAGCGGCTCGTGTTTGGGCTTTAAATCCAGCCACACCTGTACCAGGCCATCCTCGCATCTTGGCCATTGAAACGTCTCTGGTTGTTTTTCGCTTACGAGGATAAGCCTCAGAGATGTTGAGATGTTGGATATACGTATTACTGATGCATAACGCATCACAGATGCATCACAGATACATGTATCCTCAGACTAATTGTACAGTGTTTCAACGACCCCAGCGACCCCACATCAGGGTGCCACACTGTTAAAGAACAAATGGAGGGTTGAGAAACCAATAGATAGACAGAGGACCACTGAGGATAGAGTGTCACCCAGGGAGACAGGTGTTTCAGAGATGCTGATGTAAAACACATCAACAGAGTCCCTGGGGTTACAAAGCCTCTTATGCAAGATTAAAGGCACTCTATTTGCAAAACATGGAACCATCTATAATATAAGCTTGAGAATTTGTTCTACATCGTCTTTGATGTCCAGAGCACAGACTGAAATGCAGTTGAGCGTCCTGAACCATTGCCTCTTAACGGCAGAAAACAGTCAGCAACTGTTGTGCTCGGTTCAATTATCGTTCACCTGAGCATGCACATTTCTAGAAGATCATTATAAAGAACACAATCTATAATTAAATCTTCAAAACTGTCTCTAGTAGAACGTCTCTGGCAGAACATCTTTTAAAACCCATCCCTGAAGAATGCACTTACCTCAAAAATCTAACTGGTTTCTACTCACTCTGCCTCTTGAGAAGATATTGTTCAAACTGCCCAAAAAAATTATTCTCTGTAGATATGGTACACCACCCAACAACCGTGTAAAGATACAGAAGTCACTTCCTAATCCACCTCTTTTCCTGTGTCCTTCCAGTGAGTGACAGGTGAATGCAGGTTTCCCACACAGGCCCATTTACGTCGGTGCATTTCCCTTCTCCATCCCATAGTCTGCCGGACGACATGAGGATCAGAGGAGGAGTCAGAGGAGGAGTCTTAACGTAGACACCAGGTGTCTCAAGTCAGCCAGCATGCTCTCTCACCTCATCCCAATTACTGAGGATTTCAAGAGGGGATTATTGAATGGCCATTTCCATCTCTCTCTACAAACCACAAATACGTTGAGACCTATGCCACCTTAAGTCTGAAACAAACCGACTGTCCCTTTCCCTCTTATATTGTCCTCTCTGAGCCACTGTAACACAGTGTTAGGAAATTATGTTGTGTAATCACGAGTGTCATGCAAGGTTTTCCCCCCATTTCATTCAGTTAATCCATTGCCTTATTCGACATCTTTTTGAAGCAGACAGGTATGACTGTTGTGCCAAAGTCCCCCTCAAGCCAACAAACTTCCCCCTTGTGTTGTCCTCCTGACCAATGAGAGGTATTTCTCTTACAGTCATACTTACCTCACCATCTTGTGGCTCCCCAGTTTGGACACTGTTCTAATGTGTCATTCATGGTTTGTGAAGACCGGTCTCGTATTTTTACAAATGATGTGATTTGTGGCTTAAAAACAACACAGATGTGTTTATGACCCATTACAAAGGTCTACGTGAGAGTTGCAGTCAGAACAGAGTAAACAGTCCAGTGGTGTTGAAGACAGAACTGTAGGGGAAACAAGGAAGAAGGAGGCAAAGAGATGACTCAGCAAAGTCTGCCCAACAGACCTTTCCCATGATGCCTCTGTCATAATCTTATTGTGTCTGTTCTTTATTTTCTCTGATATTCCACCTGTCTGGCAGGGTGACTCCCTCAAGCTTCTCATTCCATCCAAATACACATAGTCCTGCCTGATCAGAGTTTACTGTGGGACACAGCTTTGTTACCAAACACACTGCTGCTTGTCAAGCCCCACCAATGGGGTGGCCTAGACTGGGATAAGGCTGGAATTAAGTAGTATAAGTACTCGTATAACGACACATGACATGGATACAGAACGAGAGGTGACACTCCCACCACCTTTTTCTCTCAATCTTGCTCTTTCTATTTAGATTATGATTCGATAATACACTAAAAACAGCCAACTTCTTCTCATCTTTTAAATAGTGTTTGTTGTTCAACATACCAGAGCCAGACAGAGAGCAATGATCTGGTGCTTTAATGAAAGCAGCTTATGCCAGAGGAGTCTAAATGTTTTCTAGGACTTTAAATCTATCAAATCTATCACTTTCTCACGGTCATTTAATTCCCACTAAGATCTTCAGATCTGTTGGTTTGATTTCGCAGACTAGTGGAACAGCTTAGATTTACCACAGAGTGGCGCTACTGCTGAGCTAAAAACAAAACAGAACTCCTGTCCTTTTACAGTACAGAACTAGAAAGAGAGATTTAGCTGTTTTTTTCTGATTCAGTTCTTGGGGTTTACCTCATACGTTTTTTCATGGACACACTCATTCGTCCTATCTCCTGATATGGGACTGGAAAGAAGCTACAATATCTTTCAGGGAAAGGAACTGGGGCTATGTCTAAAACCAAATCTATGTTTTAACCAAAGTCATGGGTCTGGCTAATATTGGATTCTTGGCAGTTGATCAATAATGAATCTCCAATGGTTATGGCTTTGAAAAAGGGTTTAAATAGACATATTCCCTGCTGGTTATTCCTAATAATTTTCTGTTTTTCATTCAATTACTTCAGTTGTAAGTGTTTAAAAAAGTACAACGTCTTTGTTAGGTGTTAAGCCTGTGTTAAAAGATGCTTAAAATGATTCAAATACTAAAATAAATTGTGTGTGTGTTGAATCATCTTTGGGAAAAAAAGAGAGATGTGGATTTTAAAATGTTGTGGTAATTTCATTCAATACATGAATTCTGATTATTTCCAGGGATGCACAACATCCTGAAATATATATAGGCATCTTTGCTAAAAAGAAAACTATATTTCCCTTGACGGAGTGATGCTGAATGTAAAAAATGGCTCAGCTTACCCCTACATACGCTCACACACACTGAATCAAATATTCCCATTCTAACTTACTTTCAGTGTATCCAACACATACACATGAATCCTACATCACATGTACAAATGGTATCTGGAGGAGGACAACAGTGCAATGCTGCAACTGTCTGAAAACTGTTTTTGTGTTGTCTCAGAGGTACAGGCCACTGGGGCAAATGGTGAGTGGGTGTTTTGAGAGTGTTATAACTTTGTGTTTTATACAGAGGACAAACAATGCCTCTGTTAGTGATGATACTAGGATTCTTGGAAACATAATGTGTGGCTCTCACAGAAATAAGCATTACAAAGCAAACTTACACACACACACACACACACACAGTATAAGCAAATATATATACACAGACAAGCGTATACCCATACAGTACAAGTCAAAAGTTTGGACACACCAACTCATTCAACGATTTTTGTTTATTTTTACTATTCTCTACATTATAGAATAATACTGAAGAAATCCATATTTTGAAATAACCCATATTGAATCATGTAGTAACCAAAAAAGTGTTAAACAAATCAAAATATACTTTATATTTTTCAAAGTAGCCACCCTTTGCCTTGATGACAGCTTTGAACACTCTTGGCATTCTCTCAACCAGCTTAACCTGGAATGATTTTCCAACAGTCTATAAAAGGAGTTTCCACATATGCTGAGCACTTGTTGGCTGCTTTTACTTCCCTCTGCGGTCCAACTCATCCCAAACTATCTGAATTGGGTTGAGGTCGGGTGATTGTGGAGGCCAGGTCATCTCATGCAGCACTCCATCACTCTCATTCTTGGTCAAATAGCCTTTACAGAGCTTGGAGGTGTGTTGGGTCATTGTCCTGTTGAAAAATCGAATTTTAAAAAACTGCGCTCAAACCAGATGGGATGGCGTATCGCTGCAGAATGCTGTGGTAGTTATGCTGGTTAAGTGTGCCTTGAATTCAAAATAAATCACAGACAGTGTCACTAGCAAAGCACCCCCACACCATCACACCTCCTCCTCCATGCTTCATGGAGGAAACCAGACATGCGTAGATCATCCATTAACCTACTCTGCGTCTCACAAAGACATGGCGATTGGAACCAAAAATCTCAAATTTGGACTCATCAGACCAAAGGACAAATTTCCACTGGTCTAATGTCCATTGCTCGTGTTTCTTGGCCTAAGCAAGTCTCTTCTTATTATTGATGTCCTTTAGTAGTGGTTTCAAATCAAATCAAAATCTAATTTTATTTTATTTGTCATATACACATGGTTAGCAGATGTTAATGCAAGTGTAGTGAAAAGCTTGTGCTTCTAGTTCCGACAATGCAATAATAACCAACGAGTAATCTAACCTAACAATTTCACAAGAACTACCTTATACACAGAAGTGTAAAGGGATGAAGAATATGTACATAAAGATATATGAATGAGTGATGGTACAGAACGGCATAGGCAAGATGCAGTAGATGGTATCGAGTACAGTATATACATATGAGATGAGCAATGTAGAGTATGTAAACATTATATTAAGTGGCATTGTTAAAAGTGGCTAGTGATACTTTTTTTTACATCAATTTCCATTATTAAAGTGGCTGGAGTTGAGTCAGCAGACACTCAATGTTAGTGATGGCTGTTTAACAGTCTGATGGCCTTGAGATAGAAGCTGTTTTTCAGTCTCTCTAATAGCTTGTTTGATTGCCTTGCGGAGGGAATAGCTACACTGTTTGTATTCGGTCATGTTTCCGGTCACCTTGCCCTGGTTAAAAGCAATGGTTGGTGCTTTCAGTTTCGTGCGAATGCTGCCATCAATCCAAGGTTTCTGGTTTGGGAATGCTTTAATAGACATCACGATGCACTTGTTAATAAACTCGCTCACCGAATCAGCGTATTCGTCAATGTTGTTGTTTGACGCAATGCGGAACATATCCCAATCCACGCGATCGAAGCAATCTTGAAGCGTGGAATCAGATTTGTCGGGCCAGCGTTGAACAGACCTGAGCACTGGAGCTTCCTGTTTTAGTCTCTGGTTTCTTTGCAGCAATTCGACCATGAAGAACTGATTCTCGCCTCCGTTGATTCTCATTGATGTTGAGATGTGTCTGTTACTTGAACACTGTGAAGCATTTACAGTGGGGCAAAAAAGTATTTAGTCAGCCACCAATTGTGCAAGTTCTCCCACTTAAAAAGATGAGAGAGGCCTGTAATTTTCATCATAGGTACATTTCAATTATGACAGACAAAATGAGAAAAAAAATCCAGAAAATCATATTGTAGGATTTTTAATGAATTTATTTGCAAACTATGGTGGAAAATAAGTATTTGGTCACCTACAAACAAGCAAGATTTCTGGCTCTCACAGACCTGTAACTTCTTCTTTAAGAGGCTCATCTGTCCTCCACTCGTTACATGTATTAATGGCACCTGTTTGAACTTGTTGTCAGTATAAAAGACACCTGTCCACAACCTCAAACAGTCACACTCCAAACTCCATGGCCAAGACCAAAGAGCTGTCAAAGGACACCAGAAACAAAGTTCTTGAAATGTTCTGCATTGACTGCTGTTCATGTCTTAAAGTAATGATGGACTGTCATTTTTATTTGCTTATTTCAGCTGTTCTTGCCATAATATGGACTTGGTCTTTTACCAAATAGGGCTATGTTCTGTATACTACCCCTACCTTGTCACAACCCAACTGATTGGCTCAAACGCATTAAGAAGTTAACTTTTAACAAGGCACACCTGTTCATTGAAATGCATTCCAGGTGATTACCTCATGAAGCTGGTTTAGAGAATGCCAAGAGTGTGCAAAGCTGTCATCAAGGCAAAGGGTGGCAACTTTGAAGAATCTAAAATCTAACATCTATTTTGATTTGTTTAACACTTTTTTGGTTACTACACGATTCCATATGTGTTATTTCATAGTTTTGATGTCTGCACTATTACTATACAATGTAGAAAATAGTCAAAAACCCTTGAATGAGTAGGCGTGTCCAAATATTTGACTGGTACTGTGTGTCCATAGACATACAGCCAGACAACAGAGAACATTTGGTGGAGACACAGAAGTGCATGTATTAATGGTTTGTTCTTTCTTTCTTTCTCTCTCTCTCTCTCTCTCTCTCTCTCTCTCTTTCTCTTTCTTTCTCTCTCACTCCTCTCTCTCTCTCTCTCTCTCTCTCTCTCTCTCTCTCTTTCTCTCTCACTCCCTCTCTCTCTATCTCTGTGTCTTTCATTACAATGCGGGGAAAAGAGAAGAAAGTGTAGGAAAATATATATATAATGTAATGTTATTGGTCACATGCACCGAATACAACAAGTGTAGACTTTACAGTGAAATGCTTACTTACAAGCACATTCCCAACAATGCAGAGATAAAAAGCACATTGTAACACAAAAACAATAATGAGGCTATATACAAGGAGTACCAGTACCGAGTCAATGTACAGGGGTACGAGGTAGTTGAGGTAATAAAGTATGTACATGTAGGTAGGGGTAAAAGTGACTAGGAAATCATGGTATATAATAAACAGAGTAGCAGCGTATTTTAAATGTGGAAGTGTGTCTATGTGTGGGTGTGTGTGTTTTGTGTTTGTGAGCATATGTGTGTTGGGAGTGTCAGTGTAATATGTGTGAGTGTGTGGGTGGAGGTGAGTGTACATAGAACCAGTGCAAGGAAGTTAGTGCAAAACAAGAATTAAATAATAAAGGGGGTCAATGTAAACATTTCAGGAAGCCATTAGATTAACTGATCAGCAGTCTTATGGCTTTGGGTAGAAGCTGTTCAGGTGCCTTTTGGTTCCAGACTTGGCGCTCCGGTACCACTTGCCGTGTGGTAGCAGAGAGAAAAGTCATGGCTTGGGTGACTGGAGTCTTTGACAATTATTTTTAGGGCCTTCCTCTGACACCGCCTGGTATAGAGGTCCTGGATGGCAGGGAGCTCGGCCCCAGTGATGTTCTGGGCTGTACGCACGACATGAGAGAAAGCGATAAGAAGAGGGAGGTTGCTAGGGGAAGGATGAGGAAAGGGGTGAAATGGTTGGTTACATCTGATACCCAATACCAAAGAAGGCAGTTGGAGTGGGTAAGGAGCAAATGGAAATCTGTTACAGAACTTCGACATGACAGAGGAATTTGTTCTGTTTTTTTTCATAGAGTTTGAAGGGGTTTTATAGGATAGATTTGGTTAGATGGACATTTTTAGCTTGTGCTGAAGGTTCTGAAGGTTCAGAAGCTGCTCTGAGAGCAAGAGACTACTGGGAAAAGGGAGGAAAATATTCTAAGGGTTTGAAGAGAAGATACACAGAAAGCATAGAATGACATGTATATTCTTCCATGTAAGCTGCAGTAAGGTAGTTTACACAATATACATCACAGAAGACTGAAGTAGAAGAAAAGCGTTTAACTTAGAAACACCTGGTTTTCTGCGTAAAAAAACGATGTTATTAATTATGAAAAGTATTAATAACATTCCACCCATGAGGCCACTGAAGGGCCATTTGGTCATTTGTCTGCAGGAAAGGGCTACGAGCCACATCATAGCACTGTAAGATAATAGGTAAACACACAGTGCATTCAGAAAATATTCAGACCCTGTTACGGTTTTCTTCCGTCGAAGGAGAGTCAGACCAAAATGCAGCGTGGTAATTTCCATACATGTTTATTGAACGAAAAAACACGAACAATACAAAACAACAAACGAAACGTGAAAACCTATACAGCCTATCTGGTGACTATAAACACAGAGACAGGAACAATCACCCACGAAATACACAGTGAAACCCCGGCTACCTAAATATGGTTCCCAATCAGAGACAACGAGAATCACCTGACTCTGATTGAGAACCGACTCAGGCAGCCAAACCTATGCTACACCCCTACTCAGCCGTAATCCCAATGCCTACAAAACCCCAATACGAAATACAACATTTAAACCCATGTCACACCCTGGCCTGACCAAATATATAACGACAACACAAAATACTATGACCAAGGCGTGACAGAACCCCCCCCCCCTAAGGTGCGGACTCCCGGACGCACCTCAAAACCATAGGGAGGGTCAGGGTGGGCGTCTGTCCATGGTGGCGGCTCCGGCTCGGGACGTGGACCCCACTCCATTAATGTCATAGTTCCTCCCCTTCGCGTCCTGGGATAATCCACCCTCGCCGCCGACCATGGCCTAATAGTCCTCACCCAGAACCCCACTGAACTGAGGGGCAGCTCGTGACTGAGTGGCAGCTCGGGACTGGGGCAGCTCGGGACTGAGGGGAAGCTCGGGACTGAGGGGAAGCTCGGGACTGAGGGGAAGCTCGGGACTGAGGGGAAGCTCGGTACTGAGGGGAAGCCCGGGACTGAGGGGAAGCCCGGGACTGAGGGGAAGCCCAGTACTGAGAGGAAGCCCAGTACTGAGAGGAAGCCCAGTACTGAGATGGAGCTCAGGCAGGTAGTTGGCTCCGGCAGCTCCTGGCTGGCTGGCGGATCTGAAAGAGTCTGGTTGACTGGCAGATCTGGAAGATCATGGCTGATCCATGTTGACTGACAGCTCAGGCTGCTCCATGCAGATTGACAGCTCTGGCTGCTCCATGCAGACTGGCAGCTCTGGCTGCTCCATGCAGATTGACAGCTCTGGCTGCTCCATGCAGACTGACATCTCAGGCTGCTCCATGCAGTCTGACAGCTCAGGCTGCTCCATGCAGGCTGACAGCTCTGGCTGCTCCATGCAGGCTGACAGCTCTGGCTGCTCCATGCAGACTGGCAGCTCTGGCTGCTCCATGCAGTCTGGCAGCTCAGGCTGCTCCGAACAGGCAGGAGGCTCCGGCAGCGCTGTAGAGGAGGAAGGCTCTGGAAGCACTGAACAGGCGGGAGACTCCGACAGCGCAGGAGAGGAGGAAAGCGCTGGCTGCGCTGAACAGGCGGGAGGCTCCGGCAGCGCAGGAGAGGAGAAAGGCTCTGGCTGCGCTAAACAGGTGGGAGACTCCAGCAGCGCTGTAGAGGAGGAAGGCTCTGGCTGCGCTGAACAGGCGGAAGGCTCCGACAGCGCTAGAGGGAAGGAAGGCTCTGGCTGTGCTGAACAGGCGAGGCGCACTGAAGGCCTGGTGCGTGGTGCTGGAACTGGTGGTACTGGATCGAGGACACGCACAGGAAGCCTGGTGCGGGGAGCTGCCACCGGAGGACTGGTATGTGAAGGTGGCACAGGATGGACTGGACCGTGAAGGTGTACTGGAGAGCCTGAGAGCAGGACTGGCACAGGACGTGCAAGGCTAGGTAGGTACACAGGAGGCCTAGTGCGTGAGGCTGGCACATTTTTCACCAGCCGACTAACACGCACCTCAGGACGAGTATGGAGCGCTGACCCAGGTGCCATCAAATCCCCGACACGCTCCGTCGGACGAATCTTGTACCTAAAGCACCAAGCTAGCAACTCCCTCATTACTCTCCACTCCACTTTCCCCATTAACTCCTTCACAGTCTCTGCTTCGCTCACCTCTAACACCGGCTCTGGTTCTGGTCTCCTCCTTGGCTCCTCACGATTAACAAGGAGAGTTGGCTCAGGTCTATCTCCTGACTCTGCCACTCTCCCTCTGAGCCCCCCCCCAATACATTTTTTGGGGCCGACTCACGGGCTTTCTTCTGCGCCGTCGTGATTGTTTCTCCAACTCCATTCTCCTATAACCCTCTTCGCACTGCTCCAGCGAATCCCAGGCGGGCTCCGGCACTCTCTCTGGGTCGACCGCCCACCTGTCTATTTCTTCCCACGTCGTATAGTCCCGATATTCTCCCGGCTGATCCCAGGGTCCTTCTCCGAACAATTCATCCTCCTTTCGCTGCTCCTGCTCCTGCTGCCTGTTACCACGCCACTCGGTCCGTGTGTGGTGGGTGATTCTGTTACGGTTTTCTTCCGTCGAAGGAGAGTCGGACCAAAATGCCGCGTGGTAATTTCCATACATGTTTATTGAACGAAAAAAACACGAACAATACAAAACAACAAACGAAACGTGAAAACCTATACAGCCTATCTGGTGACTATAAACACAGAGACAGGAACAATCACTCACGAAATACACAGTGAAACCCCGGCTACCTAAATATGGTTCCCAATCAGAGACAACGAGAATCACCTGACTCTGATTGAGAACCGCCTCAGGCAGCCAAACCTATGCTACACCCCTACTCAGCCGCAATCCCAATGCCTACAAAACCCCAATACGAAATACAACATTTAAACCCATGTCACACCCTGGCCTGACCAAATATATAACGACAACACAAAATACTATGACCAAGGCGTGACAGACCCCTTGACTTTTTCCACATTTTGTAATGCTACAACCTTATTCTAAAATGTATAAAATATTTTTTTACAAACAATAAACAATAACCCATAATGATGAATTGAAAACAGATTGTTAGATTTTTTTGCAAATGCATAAAAAAATATATAAAACAGAAATACCATATTTACATAAGTATTCAGACCCTTTGCTATGAGACACGAAATTGTGAGAAGGTGCATCCTGTTTCCATTGATCATCCTTGAGATTTTTCTACAACTCGATTGGAGTCCACCTTTGGCAAATTCCATTGATTGTACAGGATTTGGAAAGGCACCTGCACCTGTCTATATTAGGTCACACAGCTGACAGTGCATGTCAGAGCTAAAACCAAGGCATGAGGTCGAGAGTTCCTCTGTGGAGCTGGGAGAACCTTCCAGAAGGACAACCATCTCTGTAGCACCACCAATCAGGCCTTTGTGGTAGAGTGGTCACTCCTCAGTAAAAGGCACATGACAGCCCACTTGGAGTTTGCCAAAAGGCACCTAAAGGACTATCAGACCATGAGAAACAATATTGTCTGATTAAAGAAAGATTGAACTCTTTGGCTGAATGCCAAGCGTCACATCTGGAGGAAACCTGGCACCATCCATATGGTGATGCATGGTGGTGACAGCATCGTGCTGTGTGGATGTTTTTCAGGGACAGGGACTGGGAGACTAGTCAAGACTGAAAGAAAGATTAACGGAGAAAAGTACAGAAAGATCCTTGATGAAAACCTCCTCTAGAGCGCTCAGGACCTCAGACTGGGGCCAAGGTTCACCTTCCAACAGGACAGCGACCCTAAGCACACAGCCAAGACAACACAGGAGTGGCTTCGGGACAAGTCTCTGAATGTCCTTGAGTGGCCCAGCCAGAGCCCGGACTTGAACCTGATCAAACATCTCTGGAGAGACATTTACATTTACATTTAAGTCATTTAGCAGACGCTCTTATCCAGAGCGACTTACAAATTGGTGCTTTCACCTTATGACATCCAGTGGAACAGCCACTTTACAATAGTGCATCTAGGTCTTTTAAGGGGGGAGGATTACTTTATCCTATCCTAGGTATTCCTTAAAGAGGTGGGGTTTCAGGTGTCTCCGGAAGGTGGTGATTGACTCCGCTGTCCTGGCGTCGTGAGGGAGTTTGTTCCACCATTGGGGGGCCAGAGCAGCGAACAGTTTTGACTGGGCTGAGCGGGAACTGTACTTCCTCAGTGGTAGGGAGGCGAGCAGGCCAGAGGTGGATGAACGCAGTGCCCTTGTTTGGGTGTAGACCTGAAAATAGCTGTACAGCGACACTCCTCATCCAACCTGACAGAGCTTGAGAGGATCTGCAGAGAAGAATGGCAGAAACTCCCCAAATACAGGTGTGCCGAGCTTGTAGCGTCATACCCAAGAAGACTCGAGGCTGTAATCGCTGCCAAAAGTGCTTCAACAAAGTACTGAGTATAGGGTGTCTGTTCCCAATAATGTTTGCACTATGTTTTGTGCTGCTACTATGTTGTGCTGCTGCCATGTTGTGTTGCTACCATGTTGTTGTCATGTTGAGTTGCTACCATGCTGTATTTTCATGTGTTGCTGCCATGCTATGTTGTTGTCTTAGGTCTCTTTATGTAGCGTTATGGTGTCTCTCTTGACATGATGTGTGTTTTGTCCTATATTTTTAATTTATTTAACATTTTTAATCCCAGCCCCAGTCCCCACAGGAGGCCTTTAGCCTTCTGGTAGGCCGTCATTGTAAATAATAATTTGTTCTTAACTGACTTGCCGAGTTAAATAAAGGTCAAATAAAAAATATAAATATATATTCTTATGTAAATGTGACATTTCAGTTTTTTATTTGTAATGCATTTGCAAAAAAATCTAAAACACTGTTTTTGCTTTGTCGTTATGGGGTATTATGTGTAGACTGAGGAGGGAATTTAAAAAAAATCAATTTTAGAATAAGGCTGTAACTTAACAAAATGTGGGAAATGTCAAGGGGGAGTCTGAATACTTTCTGAATGCACTGTATTTGTAGGACTACTGGTAAAAGTAGAAATACAGAGTGCTACATGTCTCTTTGGAGGACTGTATGGCTCCATATACTTTACATAAGATCCAGATAGTGTATTTCCCACAGATGATATCATGGGCGCAACTTTGGTTTTAGAAGTGGGGGGGGGGACATAATTATTATTATAGATTTTTTATCCAGTCGGATAAACACTCCAAACAGCATCCTCATGGTCCTAAAGCACACCGTTTCCTCTTTTTGTATCACATTCCAATTATAAAACTGGGGGAATGCAATTTCAGAATGTGGGGGGGACATGTCCCTATCACCAGTGAAAGTTGCACCCCTGGAAGATATAAGAGACAACTATTCTGGGGCTGAGATAGTGAGAGAGGGTAGTGAGAGAGGGTGGCTTCACTGCTTTAACATTCCCTCAGTTAAATGTAATCTTTCCAGAATTATTACCAATGACCAGATGCAATGGGTCCAGTCTAATTTCATTTAGTCAAATTAAATGTAACATTTATTAATTTTGTAATTTCATTGCGTGAATTATCCAGTGTGTTTGGTTTAATTCATTCTGAAAGGTTTTACTCTGTCCTAAATCTATCTCATGTTGAAGATTTCCAAGACAAAGGAGGACCGGCTGCTGCTTGGTTAGCAGAAGTGGAGAGCAGAGAGGGGTTTCAGATGGAGACTGAGACCTAGTGAGATCCTGGGACTGGGAGGCCGAAAAGATAAGGAAGATAGGGGTGGTGGGGGTGATAGGGGTGGGGGGGTGGATGGTAAGGGGAAGTGTGCTGTCAAATATAGCAGCATTCTATTAAGGGTCAGTTTGACCTGTCAATCAGAATCAAAACAACCATCAACTCTAGGGGGTCACACAAAAGTATTTCAAGGATCCAAATTGATAATATGATGCAGTGCTTTGCTTCACCACTAGGTGACAGTATCAGACCCAGTCTCTGTGCCTTGGGCTGTATCCCTCCTCGCTGCAGACAGGGCAGGTAAACACAGCAAGGCCTGCCTATCTGTCTGTAGCTGGAGGGCTCCAGGCCAGAGTTCTGCAGTCTGTCCCATGTCCCCCTCCCTCTCCTCCCCGTCTCCACCAGAGGAACTGTCTAACTATATCCCAAATGATACCCTATTCCCTACATAGTGCACAACTTTTAACCAGAGCCCTTACAGGCCTTGGTCAAAAGTAGTACGCTATACAGGAAACAGGGTGCAATTTGGGACAAACTCTGACGGCTCCTTAGCCCCAACCAGAGCAGAGGGTAGGGAGGGGAAGGAAGGAGGAGGGCAAATTAGATTTGGTAGGGAGAGAAATCAAGCCACATTTCCTTGAGCAGGAGTTGGAAATGGTTTCAGGAGAGTGCAGAAAGGAAGAAGTGGTACCGGGGCTGGGGTTGGGTCAGGGTGCAGATGTTTACAGTTTGGATTGGGAAGGAAAGGCTGATCTGAAGGTGTTTTGATTCTAGAAGCATAGTTATGTCTACTCTAGCCTCACCTTCTGAGCAACAATTCCATACTACCAGCAACACAGTGATCCAACCCTTCAACATACACACGTACGCAACACACACACACATTGGAGAAAGATCAACGCTTTTCAGCTCACTGGGTTCGTCATTTAAGCAGGGGTTTTAAAGAGGCTTAAGTAGATGGCCAAGGGACCAAGCGCATTTAGATATTTTTATAGCCTTAATCTCCTGGGTAGATTCAGATTGCTGGGTTGTGCTGGTCTACCCATGATCGAGAGAGTGGATAGAGAGAGGGTGTGCGATAGAGGATGGATGGAGTGAGATGGATGATGAGACAGAGAGGGTGAGAGAATGAGAGACACATATGCTGCTTCTTCATAACCTTCCTATAATTTCTGCTCCAGTAAGCCTGCTGCAGTCATTCTCCATTTCTAGGTTCATATAAATTATTTTAGACGTAGCTCTCCATGGAGTAAACGCTACCACGGCCACACGCACCTGTGCTGCTGAGATCATCTGGTCAAAAATTATTTTATCTGAGATTAGAGAAAACAAGACTCCAGGCCTCAGGCTTTGTTATTTACTGTGTGTGGGATATTTTACCTGCACATCGCTGCTTACTCTTGAGAGAGAGAGAGAGAATGAGAGAGAGAGAGAGAGAGACTAACACCACTGTAAATACAACCCATATTTATGTTTATTTAATTCACAATAATATAAAATTGAAATACCACTATTCTTTTGAAACTATTGTGAGTGTAATGTTTACTGTTAATTTCTGACTGTTTATTTAACTTTTGTTTATGATCTATTTCACTTGCTTCGGCAATGTGAACATATGTTTCCCATGCCAATAAAGCCAATTGAATTGAATTGAGAGAGAGAGATTTCTATACTGACATTATAAGCCTCGGTCTAAACACGCAATGGACTCCATTGTGATTGGTATCTGTCTGTACCGCCACGAACATCTGGAGAATCTATAGTCAATGGTGGAGAGTGGAGAAGTGTATATGACAGACCAGACTACACACTATGTCCACTTACATCTACAAATCCCTTTAGAAGGCAGCTGTCCTCTTGATTAACAAGAGACAGAGGGAGGGAGAGACTGTGGAAGTAGAGAAGGTGTTATGATTAGTAAAATACATTATTATATCAAATATATGATATAAGTTCTCCGTAAATACATGTTTGCAACAAAACATACTCACTTTAAATTGTACTACTGTCACGCCCTGACCGTTGAGAGCTTTTATATGTCTCTATTTTGGTTTGGTCAGGGTGTGATTTGGGTGGGCATTCTATGTTCCTTGTTCTATGATTTGTATTTCTGTGTGTTTGGCCGGGTGTGGTTCTCAATCAGAGGCAGCTGTCTATCGTTGTCTCTGATTGAGAACCATACTTAGGTAGCCTTTTCCCCCACATGTATTGGTGGGTAGTTGTCCATGTATAGTTGCCTTTGCGCACTACGTTGGCGTTTCGGTTGATGTTTATTGGTTTGTTGGCGAAGTATGTACGCTCCCCGACGCTGAACCTTGGTCCACTGTTTACACCTTAGACGATCGTGACAACTACTTTATTAAAAACAAAAAAATTTTTTTCTCTTTAACCAAATTGATTATTTATCTTTAGGCTTCATTAGTGGTAAACGACAACATTTAGAAATGACAAAATATTAGATCCATGGATCTCAATATTTTTAGACAGGTGACATTTTGTGTTGAGCAAGACTAGTGGCATCCAGGGAAAGTTTGTGACATGAAGTGGTTTCTGTAAGAATTCCAGGTGTGTGTGTGTGTGTGTGTGTGTGTGTGTGCGCGTGCATTTTGAATGTGTGTTGCTGAACGCTGTTGATATGCACGTGTTTACATAAACAAATGAGCCTCAAAGATATCGTCCTGGAGTAAACATTTGATATACACCCAGTTCTGTATTGACCAGTTTCATTCCTTATACTCCAATCAAACATTTAGGCAAAGATATATGCACTTACATGGAGACCTTAATGACACTACCAGGAATAAAGGAGAACAGAAAGTATACAGCAAACAGGTATACCATAAGGTCAAATAACAGTGAGTATTATAAACATTCACTTTCCCACAAAAAAATCCATAGGAAGAAAAAGAGAAGCAGGGTTGCCAGGACAATGTCCGGGTGAGAGATGCAGACACCGTTGGTGCGTTTCAGTTGAGGATTTACCATGGTGTTTTACCCAAAAGACTCAAACGTTTCTGTTTCCATCTACTCAGACCTGCAGCCATGTCTCACTGGGGCATGGCTCCGGCAAACCTGCCCTGACAAGGCCCCAGGCCCTGGGTCCTTTTCAGCCTCAATTTACCAACAATGGCTAACTCTGAACTTTAACACCTTCTTGAAAAGCAACTGTCTTGAATGATGCAGGTGTTGATTCTGCTCGCACCAAGTCTTAGTGTCACATTCCTGATGGAAACAGAACTACACTAGAGCTGACATTAACATAAACATTGGTGACAGACTGGTGTGGGGGTAAGTGTCATTGGAAAAGCACCATGAGTAAATGAGAATGAAAGCTCAGGCTGGTGTGGTGAGGGAAAATAGGAAGGAGAAAAAAGGTAGAAAAAAATATGAGGCGGAGGGAACTACATGCTGGAATAGCCAGCGAGCAGAGCTGTAGACTCCACCCCCCTGCCTCCCTCAATCTCTCTATTTCTATCTCTCTCTCTGTTCCACACACACAGAATGCTAGCCCACTATGTGACCACAGAGTGAGCTCAGTGAATTGTGGAAAGCATATTGTTTCTCCACATCTCTCCCTCTCTCTTTCACTCTTCCACATGGGATCCTAAAAGACTGGACTATTTCTTCTTTGGATATCCTCCTCCTGCTCTGGGATTTAACTGAGAGTAGAGCAAGCTTTCTTTCTTTTTCTTTCCTGAATTTTTTTTTTATCTTCTGGGGATTACCACAGAAATACCTCCTGTGTGCGTTTGAGCGTGAGTGTGTGTGTGTGTGTCCTGTGCCATGCCCACCCCTGGTCGCTTTGGGACTAACGGCAGTGGATCAGCATGAAGGGGGGTCACCATCAGCGGGGGTGCGGGTGTCCGCACCTGTTCCGAAAAGTACTGGCTAAGTGTGGCTGCTGCTACGCCCGAGTTCGAGGTTGGTACATCTCTGCCTTATGTCCGTCATTTTCACCCAGCTACCTCTCTTCGCTTTACTGGTCTCAGATGAGATGGGAGTTTAGTTTGCTTTCTCAGTTATACTGTAGGTCAGATGGTCTGTGCAGTTGTGAAGTCTGTGTTTTTTGCTTCTGTAAACTTACACATGTTTGTCCGAGATGGTTTGAGATCAGATGATGAGAGAGAATCAGCAGTGCTCCATCGATTGCTGGTTGATATTCAATCTGTTTTTAGGTCAGATACTACTAGCAAATGGGCACCATTAAGTATAGCCTATACTCTTCTTCACTGTCCAAATCGGTTGTTCTGAGATCAGATATTGAGACTGAGACACTGCTACAGCTATAGGCTGAGAGAATTTATCCTTTTTATTGGGGTATTATGAATCATACTATGGTACTCTATTGGAATGAATGGCAGTAGAGGCATAATCCTGATTTTACTTATGTAGGAAAATAAAACAAAGGCGTGTGATATATCAGAAATTGTGTAATATAATATTTTTTTGTCAACCTAAAATATTGTCATATAATCATAAATACAGTTTATATGCATTTTATACAAATGTTCCGTATAAATAGCTTCTAAAATATATGTAAACTGACCATAAATGTCAACATTTTTGTTTTCTTGAAAAGCTGAGAGTGCTGTTATATGATACAATATCAGTACTTGTCCTAGCATCTACTGATTTCAGCCAGTGTACGGCTGTGGATTCACTGCATTGTTTGAATGGAATGTTGACATATTGGCAATTCATTTGAAACATTTATGGAATCCTTCCTCTAAAACTGTCTGGCTAGCTACCTAACAAACATATAGTGCAGATAAATTCTTCAAATTCATTATTTTACACAATCTTACCACAGAAATGGCAACGATGGTTGACCAGCTCCCTGACCAAAATGGCTGACCTTTATTCCATCATAAGTTCACCCAATTCTCGTATTCTAAGTCCTAATTCTATGGGGGCGACCTCTAGGAGGTGTGTGGTACGTCAGTGTCTCTATCTTACTCTCACTCTTTCATTTTCTTTTTTTGTCAGTCTGTCTGTCCTTCTCCCTCTTACCTCCTCATTCCTTTCCACTCTTCTCTCTTGTTCTCTCTCGGGGGAGAGACAGCTGACGATAATTGATGGTGATGTTTTGCTGATACTCCAACTCCTCCAGAGGAAATTAAATGAAATGTCTTTGGGCCCTGGTTGTGTTCACTCTGCTCTGGGGTTTGCAGCAGACACATTGCTAGTCTCATGCGGACACGGGAAGCTGTGCAGAATGTGAAAATGTATCACGCTACACATCTAGTTAGAGAGACTATCAGTTATATATAAAGTTAGAACAGTGACATAATTATTGTATTCTCAGTAATATAGAGTTCAAACAAAAACAGTAACTATACAGCGCCTTCGGAAACTCTTCAGACCCCTTGACTTTTTCCACATTTACGTTACAGCCTTATTCAAACATCTCATCAATCTACACACAATACCCCAAACAGATTTGTAGAATTATTTTCTAATTGATTACAAATGAAAAATGTGAAATATCGCATTTGCAAAAGTATTCAGACCCTTTACGCAGTACTTTGTTGAAGTACATACGGCAGTGATTACAGCATCGAATCTTCTTGGGTATGCCGCTACAAGCTTAGCACACCTGTATTTGGGGAGTTTCTCCCATTCTTCTCTGCAGATTCTCTAGTTCTGTCAGGTTAGATGGGTGCGTCGCTGCACAGATATTTTCATATCTCTCCAGAGATGATCGATTGGGTTCAAGTACGGGCTCTGGCTGGGCCACTCAAGGACATTCACAGACTTGTCCTGAAGCCACTCCTGCGTTGTATTGGCTGTGTGCTTAGGGTCGTTGTGCTGTTGGAAGGTGAACCTTCACCCTAGTCTGAGGCCCGAGCTCTCTGGAGCACGTTTTCATCAAGGACCTCTCTGTACTTTTCTCCATTAATCTTTGCCTCGATCCTGACTACTCTCCCAGTCCCTGCCACTGAAAAACCTCCCACAGCACGATGCTGCCATGGTGCCAGGTTTCCTCCAGACGTGACACTTGGCATTCAGAAGTTATGCTTGGCATTCAGGCCAAAGAGTTCAGACCAGACAATATTGTTTCTCATGGTCTGAGAGTCTTTAGGTGTCTTTTGGCAAACAACAAGCTGGCCGTCATGTGCCTTTTACTGAGGAGTGGCTTCTGTCTGTCATAAAGGCCTGATTGGTGGAGTGCTGCAGAGATTGTTGTCCTTCTGGAAGTTTCTCCCATCTCTACAGAGGAACTCTGAAGCTCTGTCAGAGTGACGGCCGAGTTCTTGGTCACCTCCCTGACCAAGGCCCTTCTCCCCCGATTGCTCAGTTTGGCTGGGAGGCCAGCTCTAGGAAGAGTTTTGGTGTTTCCAAACTTCTTCCATTTAAGAATGATGGAGGCCACTATGTTCTTGGGGATCTTCAATTCTGCAGAAATGTTTTGGTACCCTTCCCCAGATCTGTGCCTCGACACAATCGTGTCTCGGCGCTCTACGAACAATTCCTTCGACCTCATGGCTTGGTTTTTGCTCTGACATGCACTGTCAACTGTGAGACCTTATATAGACAGGTGTGTGCCTTTCCAAATGATGTCCAATCAATTGAATTTACCACAGGTGACTCCAATCAAGTTGTAGAAACATCTCAAGGATAATCAACAGAAACAGGATGCACCTGAGATCAATTTTGAGTCTCATAGCAAGGGTCTGAATAATTAAGTAAATAAAGTATTTCTGTTTATTACATTTAATACATTTGAAAACATTTCTAGAATGCTGTTTTCGCTTTGTCATTTTGGGGTATTGTGTGTAGATTGCTCAAGATTTTTTATTTAAAAAAAAAATCTATTTTAGAATAAGGCTGTAACGTAATGAAATGTGAAAAAAGTCAAGGAGTCTGAATACTTTCTGAAGGCACTGTATACAGTACTATTGGGTTTAAACTAAGGTTGCAAAATGTACATAGACACTGTGACTCTGCTCAGTGAAGTAGGTTTGACATAGACACTGTGACTCTTTTCTCAGTGATGTAGGGGTGCAATAGACACTGTTACTTACTCTTTGCTCAGTAATGTAGGGTTTTCATAGACACTGTGACTCTGCTCAGTGATGTAGGGTTGACATAGACACTGTGGCCCTTTGCTCAGTGATGTAGGGTTTTCATAGACACTGTGACTCTTTGCTCAGTGGTGTAGGGTTGACATAGACACTGTGACCCTTTGCTCAGTGATGTAGGGTTTACATAGACACTGTGACCCTTTGCCTAGTGATGTAGGGTTTACATAGACACTGTGACCCTTTTATCATTGATGTAGGGTTGACATAGACACTGTGACCCTTTTATCAGTGATGTAGGGTTTACATAGACACTGTGACCCTTTGCTCAGTGATGTAGGGTTTACATAGACACTGTGACCCTTTGCTCAGTGATGTAGGGTTTACATAGACACTGTGCCCCTTTGCTCAGTGATGTAGGGTTTACATAGACACTGTGCCCCTTTGCTCAGTGATGTAGGGTTTACATAGACACTGTGACCCTTTGCTCAGTGATGCAGGGTTTACATAGACACTGTGACCCTTTTATCAGTGATGTAGGGTTGACATAGACACTGTGACCCTTTGCTCAGTGATGCAGGGTTTACATAGACACTGTGACCCTTTGCTCAGTGATGCAGGGTTTACATAGACACTGTGACCCTTTGCTCAGTGATGCAGGGTTTACATAGACACTGTGACCCTTTGCTCAGTGATGCAGGGTTTACATAGACACTGTGACCCTTTGCTCAGTGATGCAGGGTTTACATATATCCCGAGAGAGTCAGCGATACGCTCACATCTGGAAATCTGCAGTGTCTCGGAATGTGCTGCTTTCGGATCATTGGATCATGGAAACGCTGGAGTCACTGAGTCACTCTGCCGAACATTCCTTTCCCCCAAAAAGCTAGGCTTAAGCAACCCCCTGACCCCCCCCCCAATACACACACAAACTCTGAACAGCTATCCCCCCCCAAAAAACTGTTCCCGACAACTGAAAGGGGATTTATGGAGCACTGTGGTGAATAAATGTTATGTTCATTATCGTCTGTTCACAGAAGCACAGAGCTGATGACTGCTGGATAGAAAAATGCTGCTGTACTCTAACTGTGGGGCTACAGGTGCGGTATGGTACAGGAGTTGTAGCGATGAGACAAAAGACAGTAACTACCAACAATTGGATACCACGAAAAGGGGGTGAAAAAAAGAGGAGATAGTATCACAATGGTCAAATACCACAATGTTTAGACAATTTAGACATTATTTGACCATTGTGATACTCTCTCCTCTTTTTTTTACCCCCCCTTTCTCCCCAATTTCGTGGTATCCAATTGTTGGTAGTTACTGTCTTGTCTCATCGCTACAACTCCTGTACGGGCTCGGGAGAGACGAAGGTCGAGAGCCATGCGTCCTCTGAAACACAACCCAACCAAGCCGCATTGCTTCTTAAACCTTTTAAGGAGGCTGCGAATTTTTGCAAAATTTCAACGTCCTGCTACTTATGCCAGGAATATAGTATATGCATATGATTAGTATGTGTGGATAGAAAACACTCTGAAGTCTCTAAAACTGGTTAAATCATGTCTGTGACTATAACAGAACGTGTGTAGGAGGCAAAATACCAAGGAAAACTGTTCACAAAAAACACACAAAAAATATCCCTCCGCCAGTCTCTGTATTGTCTATGGCAAGGGAAAATAGATAGCGTCCAGTTTACAATGCCTACAGCTTCCACACGGTGTCGCCATTACTGGCAATTGGCCTGAAGTTTATCCTTGGTTAGATGAGGAATACGCACTTCCTGTCTTCGGGTACACCAGAGGAAGTTATGAAAGGAAGAAAATGGACCATGATTTCAAGACTTGCTGCTATCGAATACAGATCGCCCCGTGATCAATTTGATCGATTATTAACGTTTACTAATACCTAAAGTTGGATTACAAAAGTAGTTTGAAGTGTTTTGTCAAAGTTTATAGGCAACTTTTTTAATTAAAAAAAATGACGTTGCGTTTTTGAAAGCAGTTTTTTCTTGATCAGACGGGCTTCATAAATGGACATTTTGGGTATACATGGACGGATTTAATCGAAAAAAAGACCCAATTGTGATGTTTATGGGACATATAGGAGTGCCAACAAATAAGCTCGTCAAAGGTAATGAATGTTTTATATTTTATTTCTGCGTTTTGTGTAGCGCCGGCTACGCTAATTATTCTGTTTACGTCCCCTTTGGGTATTTTGGGCGTTGCATGCTATCAGATAATAGCTTCTCATGCTTTCGCCGAAAAGCATTTAAAAAATCTGACATGTTGGCTAGATTCACAACGAGTGTAGCTTTAATTGAGTACCCTGCATGTGTGTTTTAATGAAAGTTTGAGTTGTATCGAGTACTATGAGTTGTCACTCTGAAATTTCCGCTGATTTCCGCTGATGTTGATCCCTGTACAGGGCTGCAGCCCTAAAAGGCAGCGCACATCCAACCCGGAAGCCAGCCGCATCAATGTGTCGGAGGAAACACCGTCAAACACCTAGCGACCTAAAAATGGTCAAATACTCCAGCCACCCTAGCCATAGACTGTTCTCTGCTTACGCACAACAAGCGTTACCGGAGCGCCAAGGCTAGGTCCAAGAGGCTTCTAAACAGCTTCTACCCCAGCTTCTTCTTTCACTGTAAGATCTACACCTGTTGTATTCGGCGCATGTGACTAATACAAGACTAATACAATTAGATTAGATTTGATATTGATAATGAGAGGGAGAGCGAGAGAGCGAGAGAGTGAGAGAGAGATATGGAGTTGAGGGGACAAACACACAGGGGGGTTGTGAAGGGAATCAAGGTCTAGAAACAACAGAAACACACAGAGAAAGAGAAAAGTAGGAGGTGGAAAGAAGGGAAAAGTAGAAGGCCTGGCTCTAACCACTTTTCTCCCCTCATGTGTCCTAAGAGTGGAGGATAGAAAGCAAGATGAGAGAGTGGAAAGACAGAGAGGAAAGACAGAGAGAAATGACAGAGAGAAATGACAGGCACTGTACCTGGCCCACCACAGGAGTCGCTAGTGACAAGGATATCCCTACCGGCCAAACCCCTCCCGGTCACGGCCGGCTGCAACAGAGCCTGGGCTCGAACCCAGAGTTTCTGGTGGCCTTAGACCACTGCACCACCCGGGAGGCCTGTACTCTCTCCTCTTTTTGACTAGAGGTCCTCTCAGTTCCTCAAAGCTCTGTCTTTGGCACAATTTAGCAGTGCTGTGAGCCTGCCCTGGCACAGAAGCTGTACAGGAGAGCTCTCCTCTCCATGAGTTAGGGATGTCAGAGAGCTCCCTCCCTGCCAAAATATTTGTACTCTTGTAATCACGACTGTGTGTATGTGTGTGTGGGTTTGTTTAAGTGTGTGTACATGTTGAAGTGTGTTTGTACAGTGTAGAGATAATCTCCTCTCTCTTTCTGCCGACCCTGTTTTGATTCATTTCCTAATTTACCAAAGGCTAAATATAAAGATACTGAGGCTTGAGGCCTGTTTGAATGACAGATCTGCTGCCTGGCTGACCGAGGATTACATCCTCTATCCATCCTGCACACATCCTCAAATGCGAGCCAACACACACACAAACACACATACGAACATTCACGCAGATCGTCAACCGAACAACCTATTTGTGGAGCATGTTAACCTTTTAGCATTTCAGTGTAGATAAGACCTACGTACCTTATCAACAGCCAAACAGCCAAACTATATAGTGCACTATATTTGACCAGGGCCCATAGGAATAGGGTTGCTTTAGGGACATGGACCTAGTTTTATTCATCAAAGTGCAGTGATGTACCATAGCAACAACTGCTCTGCACCGTAGTGCAGTAGAGCTGATGGAGACTCCAGAATATCATGCTGTTATAATCTGACTTCTGACTGGGACCATCCACATCTACAAGATAATACTGATCAACCAGAGAGCTTAATGCCCACTGGTTGTGTGTCTGTGTCTGTCTGTGTGTGTGTGTGTGTGTGTGTGTGTGTGTGTGTGTGTGTGTGTGTGTGTGTGTGTGTGTGTGTGTGTGTGTGTGTGTGTGTGTGTGTGTGTGTGTGTGTGTGTGTGTGTGTTTGTGTGTGTGTGTGTGTGTGTGTGTGTGTCTGTCTGTCTGTGTGTGTGTCTGTGTGTGTGTGTGTTCGTGGGTGTGCCTGTGTGTGTCACATCTCCCAGTGTGGTTGTAAGTATATGTGCAAGTGTCTGTCTGCTGCCTTTCCTCTTTTTCTGTGACAGTGTTTGGTTTGCACAGAGTGGTGTGTGCACGCGGGGGAGTCAGTACTGTGCCGGGACAGATTACCACTCTCTCCCTCTGTCTGTCCCTGTTTCTCTCTCCCCCCCTCTTAAATCCTTTGTTGTTCCAGTTGCTCAGGCAGTGATTAAAGTGCAGTTCTATCCATGCTGCAGAGACAAAGTAGATGTGTGAAATGGGTAAACTAGGAAAGCATTATGTTAGGATGGCACTCTTACTATGCTGCCTTTCTCTCACTCATTCTACCTTGTTGTCTTTCAAAGCAAGTGACAGCATATCTCTTACACCCAGTGTCTCTTTGGTCCTGGCCACTGCACCATATACACGCACGCACACACACACACACACACACACACACACACACACACACACACACACACACACACACACACACACACACACACACACACACACACACACACACACACACACACACACACACACACACACACACACACACACACACGCACACAGCATAGACTAAGCCATGATGATGATCTCAGTGTATTTTCAACCATCATTCCTCTTGGAAGATCTATCTTTCTCTACAGTAATTGTCATGTAGCCTGTCAGACAGTGTCAAAGTGTTCCTGTTAATGTGACAGTGATAATTGGTGTTTTAAAAGAAACTGAGTGAGGTCACCATCAACCTGGTGGTTTGATGCTCTGTTATACTGAGAGAGAGAGAGAGATCATTACAACACTGTATATAGACACAATATGACATTTGAAATGTATTCTTTTGGATCTTTTGTGAGTGTAATGTTTACTGTTGTTACTTTTGTGTTGTTTATTTCACTTGCTTCGGCAATGTAAAAATGTTCCCATGCCAATAAAGCCCCTTAAATTGAAATTGAATTGAATCCCCTGTCTCTCTCTGTCCACTGTTAAGTCTCTGATTTAGAATGTATGTGTATGTGTGTGTGCTCTTTATTGTCACTGCCGGGTGTAAGTGTCTGACTGTCTCCTCATGGAGCTTTCTGTCCCCCTTTCCACTCTTTCTCCTCTGTCTTTCCTCTCTTTCTCCTCTGTCTTTCCTCTCTCTCTCCTCTGTCTTTCCTCTCTCTCTCCTCTGTCTTTCCTCTCTCTCTCCTCTGTCTTTCCTCTCTCTCTCTCTCCTCTGTCTTTCCTCTCTCTCTCCTCTGTCTTTCCTCTCTCTCTCTCTCTCCTCCGTCTTTCCTCTCTTTCTCCTCTGTCTTTCCTCTCTCTCTCCTCTGTCTTTCCACTCTCTCTCTCCTCCGTCTTTCCTCTCTTTCTCCACTGTCTTTCCACTCTCTCTCTCCTCCGTCTTTCCTCTCTTTCTCCTCTGTCTTTCCACTCTCTCTCCTCTGTTTTTCCACTCTCTCTCCTCTGTTTTTCCACTCTCTCTCCTCTATCGTTCCTCTCTCTCCTCTGTCTTTCCTCTCTCTCTCTCTCCTCTGTCTTTCCTCTCTCTCTCTCCTCTCTTTCCTCTCTCTCCTCTATCTTTCCACTCTCTCTCTCATCCGTCTTTCCTCTCTCTCTCCTCTGTCTTTCCTCTCTCTCTCTCGCTCTCTCTCTCGCTCTCTGTCTCTCTCTCTCTTTCTCTCTCTCTCTCCTCTGTCTTTCATCTCTCTCTCCTCTGTCGTTCCTCTCTCTCTCTCGCTGTCTTTCTCTCTCTCCTCTGTCTTTCCTCTCTCTCTCCTCTGTCTTTCCTCTCTCTCTTTCCTTTGTCTTTCCTCTTTCTCTCCTCTGTCTTTCGACTCTCTCAGCTGGATTTCCATCCTCCACTCTTAGGATACATGAGGGGAGAAAAGTGGTTAGAGCCAGTTAGGCCTTCTACTTTTCCTTTCTTTCCACCTCCTACTATTCTCTTTCTCTGTGTGTTTCTGTTGTTTCTAGACCTTGATTCCCTACACAACCCCCGGTGTGTGTTTGTCTCCTCAACTCCCTATCCCTCTCTCTCCCTCTCATTATCAAAATCAAATCGAATCAAATTGTATTAGTCACATGCGCTGAATACAACAGGAATACAACAGGTGTGAAGGAAGAATCTTACAGTGAAGGAAGAATCTGGGGTAGAAGCTGTTTAGAAGCCCCTAGTCTTGGCGCTCCGGTAACGCTTGTCGTGCGGTAGCAGAGAACAGTCTATGGCTAGGGTGGCTGGAGTATTTGAACATTTTTAGGGCCTTCCTCTGACACCGCATGGTATAGAGGTCCTGGATGACGGGAAGCTTGGCCCTAGTGATGTACTGGGCCGTACGCACCACCCTCTCTAGTGCCTTGCGGTCGGAGGCCGAGCAGTTGCCATACCAGGCAGTGATGCAACCAGTCAGGATGCTCTCGATGGTGCAGATGTAGAACCTTTTGAGGATCTGAGGACCCATGCCAAATCTTTTTAGTTTCCTGAAGGGGAATTGGTTTCGTCGTGCCCTCTTCATGACTGTCTTGGTGTGTTGGACCATGTTAGTTAGTTGGTAATGTGGACACCAAGGAACATAAAGCTCTCAAGCTGCTCCGCTACAGCGTCGTCGATGAGAATGGGGGCGTGCCCGGTCCTCTTTTTCCTGTAATACACAATCATCTCCTTAGTCTTGCTCACGTTGAGGGAGAGATTGTTGTCTTGGCACCACACGGCCAGGTCTCTGGCCTCCTCCCTATAGGCTGTCTCGTCTTTGTCGGTGATCAGGCCTACCACTGTTGTGTCATCGGTAAACTTGGAGTCTTCCCTGGTTGTGCAGTCATGAGTGAACAGGGAGTACAGGAGGGGACTGAGCACGCACCCCTGAGGGGCCCCTGTGTTGAGGAGGTTACCTACCCTTAACACCTGGGGGCGGCCCGTCAAGAAGTCCAGGATCCAGTTGCAGAGGGAGGTGTTTAGTCCCAGGGTCCTTAGCTTATTGATTGGAGTAGGGTTTTCTGACCAGCCTTTCAAAGCACTTCATGGCTACAGACATGAGTGCTACGGGTCAGTAGTCATTTAGGCAGGTTATCTTAGTGTTCTTGGGCACAGGGACTATGGTGGTCTGCTTAAAACATGTAGGTATTACAGACTCGGACAGGGAGAGGTTGAAAATGTCAGTGAAGTCACTTGCCAGTTGTTCAGCGCATGCTCTCAGTACACGTCCTAGTAATCCGTCTCGCCCTGCGACTTTGTGAATGTTGACCTGTTTAAAGGTCTTACTCACATTGGCTGTGGAGAGCGTGATCATAGTCTTCCGGAACTGCTGGTGCTCTCATGGATGTTTCAGTATTATTTGCCTCGAAGCGAGCATAGAGGTAGTTTAGCTCGTCTGATAGGCCCGTGTCACTGGGCAGCTCTCGGCTGTGCTTCCCTTTGTAGTCTGTAATGGTTTGCAAGCCTTGCCACATCCGACGAGCATCAGAGCCGGTGTAGTATGACTTGATCTTATTTCTGTTTTGACACTTTGCCTGTTTGATGGTTCGTCGGAGGGCATAGCAGGATTTCTTATAAGCTTCCGAGTTAGTGTCCTGCTCCTTGAAAACGACAGCTCTACACCTGCATTGCTTGCTGTTTGGGGTTTTAGGCTGGGTTTCTGTACAGCATTTTGAGATATCAGCTGATGTACGAAGGGCTATATAAATAAATTTGATTTGATTTGATTTGACTCTAGCCTTTAGCTCAATGCGGATGTTGCCTGTAATCCATGGCTTCTGGTTGGGGTATGTACATACGGTCACTGTGGGAATTTCATCATCGATGCACGTATTGATGAAACCATTGCCTAATGTGGTGTACTCCTCAATGCCATCGGAGGAATCCCAGAACATATTCCAGTCTGTGCTAGCAAAACAGTCCTGTAGCTTAGCATCTGCTTCATCTGACTACCTTTTTATTGATTGAGTTTAATTTTTGTTTGTAAGCAGGAATCAGGAGGATAGAATTATGGTCAGAGTTGCCAAATGGAGGGCGAGGGAGAGCTTTGTACGCATCTCTGTGTGTGGAGTAAAGGTGGTCTAGAGTTTTTTTCCCTCTGGTTGCACGTTTAACATGCTGATAGAAATTTGGTAAGACGGATTTAAGTTTCCCTGCATTAAAGTCTCCGGCTACTAGGAGCGCCGCCTCTGGGTGAATGCTTTCGTGTTTGCTTATGGCGAAAAAACCTCAAGACTTCCTTAGATATCATGCACCAGCTGTTATTTACAAATATACATAGTGCGTCGCCCCTTGTCTTACCAGATGCTGCTGTTCTGTCCTGCTGATACAGCGTACAACCAGCCAGCTGTATGTGGATAATGTTGTCGTTCAGCCACGGCTCCGTGAAGCATAAGATATTACTGTTTTGAATGTCCCGTTGGTAGTTTAATCTTCCGCATAGGTCATTGATTTTATTTTCATAAAGATTGCACGTTTGCTAGCAGAATGGAAGGAAGTGGGATTCATTGGATCGCCTACAAATTCTCCGAAGGCAGCCTGCCCTCTGGCTCCTTTTTCTCCGCCTTCTATTCACGCAAATGAAGGGATCTGGGCCTGTTCTCGGGGGCTCGTCGGACTCATTAAAAGAAAAAAAGGATTCTGCTAGTCCGTGGTGAATAATTGCAGTTCTAATGCCCAGAAGTTATTTTCGGACATAAGAGACAGTAGAAGCAATATTATGTACAAAATAAGTAAAAAAATAAGTTACAAACAACGCAAAGAAACAAACAAAAAACACAATTGGTTAGGAATACGTAAAACATCAGCCTTGTTCTCCGGAGCCATCTTATCTTATCTCTCTACCCTCTACCTCCCCTCTCTCTCCTCTCTCTGTGTTAACCATTACCTCTCCCCCAACACCCCAACACCCCAGTGACCCAACCTGTTCTGTTCCTCCTCCGTCTCCCTTGTTTATTAACCTGAGACAGAGAGTCAAAACAGAACCATATTCGCTCTTCCTTACATCTCAATCCCTCACTTTTTCTCTCTGTCTCTCTCACTTTCTCTCTGTCTCTCTTACTCTCTCTCTTTATCTCCCCTCTTCTCCCAGTTTATCTAAGAAGATGTAATGTGACTTTCTATATGTTGATGTGAACATTTTTCAGCAGCTGTTGTCTATCAGTGATGTCAGGGTCAGAGACGCCATCATTTTTGGGGGATAAATAGGCAGGAATGCCTGGTGATGTTAGTGCATTCCCAGCTAGTGCATCTGGTCCTTGGAAGTTGTGGGAACGTACATTTTAGGTTTCCCATAGGTTCTGGGAACAAAGCCATACATTTCCTGACCATTAAAACTGAATGTTTTTTTTTACTTTCTGAGAATGGAAGGGACACTTTTGCCTCTTCTGGTAATGTACATTTTTAGGTTGCAGGGAGGTTCTGAGAATGTTTTACTATGGTTCTCTATGGTTCCCTGAACGGTTTTATTACCGTTCTAAGAATGGAGATAAGTTATTTGAACATGATTAAAAAACATTCTGAGAACATTTTATAAATCTAGTGAACGTTTTGAACAAAATTGTAATGTATTTTTTTTATTTTTTACTTTCACTGAATGTTTCAACAAGACTTTCAATTACACTGCTAACTTAGTTTTGGTTAACTGTTTTGAACACCAAGGACAGATAGGACACATGGAAATTAATTTGCTTTGTCATTAATCATGCAAACACATGAATTTTTTATTATGGCATGGTCGTCAGTGAGATTCAAACCTATGATCTTCTGTTCTCTATATTCTGTTCTGCGCTACCAGGATGTAGGTACCGTGCCATGTTTAAAAAAAAAAGTCACACAAAGCTGTTCATTTTAGTCTATTCAAACGGACCCAATTTCAAAGAAAACAAGCACTCAATATTTGAACGTTACTAATGTTTTCTTGTGTGTTTTTATGGAATGTTGTCTTTATGTTCTGAGAACATCACTTTAAATAGAGGAATGAGAAAACCTGCAGAAAATGTTATGCAGAAGTACTGAAATTCCCACAGAAGAACATTGTTTCTTAACATTCTCTGAACGTTCAAGATCATGACTTTAAATAGAACCACGCGGAAACCTGTAGGAAACGTTATGCTGAAGTATTGAAATTCCCACAGAAGAACGTTGTTTCTTAGCATTCTCTGGACTGTTTCACAACATTCCCAATGTCAAACCAGTTGGAGAACATTCCTAGAACATGACCAAAAATATAATTAAATGTAACCATGTTTGAACTTTTAGGAAATGTTCTGTTAAAGTAATGAAATGCCAAGAAAATAGCCTTGTTTTGTCATGTTCCTTAAATGTGCTGAGAATGTTCCAAAGCCAAGCAATATCCTGCAACATTCCCAGAAAGTTGTGGGAAGGTTGTATGCAAAATAACCATAGGACAATCAATCTCTCACCAATCTCTAAGAAACACGGTTTTCAGAACGTTATGTGCTAGCTGTATTCTCTCTTTGTCATCAGCTTAAGGCAGAATCAAGACCCCTCCTTTCATGATGGAAAAATATGTATTAATAGTTTTAATAGCTCGCAATTGAAAGCAATTCTTGCAAATTCAACTGAATTCGGAGGCTGGTGATATTTTTATACTGTACTTATCAAGGCCACTGTCTTTTCCTCGAACTTGCTCACTAAAATTTATCACTCACACATATAAACTTTTATTTTCTTTCTCTCCTCTCTTCCTCATCCTCTCTTCCCATTTTTCATTAGGCTCAAAATTCAGTGAACTGTATACAAACACAAAGTGAGAAAGACTGAATATGTTATGAAAATGTTTGGGAAAATGTAATCGGAAACACACTCAAATCAAATCAAATGTATTTATATAGCCCTTCGTACATCAGCTGGTATCTCAAAGTGCTGTACAGAAACCCAGCCTAAAACCCCAAACAGCAAGCAATGCAGGTGTAGAAGCACGGTGGCTAGGAAAAACTCCCTAGAAAGGCCAAAACCTAGGAAGAAACCTAGAGAGGAACCAGGCTATGTGGGGTGGCCAGTCCTCTTCTGGCTGTGCCGGGTGGAGATTATAACAGAACATGGCCAAGATGTTCAAATGTTCACAAATGACCAGCATGGTTAAATAATAATAATCACAGTAGTTGTTGAGGGTGCAGCAAGTCAGCACCTCAGGAATAAATGTCAGTTGGCTTTTCATAGCTGATCATTAAGAGTATCTCTACCACTCCTGCTATCTCTAGAGAGTTGAAAACAGCAGGTCTGGGACAGGTAGCACGTCGGGTGAACAGGTCAGGGTTCCATAGCCGCAGGCAGAACAGTTGAAACTGGAGCAGCAGCACGGCCAGGCGGACTGGAGACAGCAAGGAGTCATCATGCCAGGTAGTCGTGAGGCATGGTCCGAGGGCTCAGGTCCTCCGAGAGAGAGAAAGAAAGAGAGAATTAGAGAGAGCATACTTAAATTCACACAGGACACCGGATAAGACAGGAGAAGTACTCCAGATATAACAAACAGACCCTAGCCCCCCGACACAAACTACTGCAGCATACATACTGGAGGCTGAGACAGGAGGGGTCAGGAGACACTGTGGCCCCATCCGATGACACCCCCGGACAGGGCCAAACAGGAAGGATATAACCCCACCCACTTTGCCAAAGCACAGCCCCCACACCACTAGAGGGATATCTTCAACCACCAACTTACCATCATGAGACAAGGCCGAGTATAGCCTTGAGTCACATCAGTGACTCAACCCACTCAGAGCCCTCAAAGAGAATTTAGCATCTCTGACTCCTAAACTACTGCAGCACATAAACTCTGACTAATTACCCAGTCTCTGTGTGTGTGTGTGTGTGTGGTCATCACTGCCGGTAAAGTGTAAAAATAAACCTGATACAAAGTAATTAAAAAGGAAATGATGGTGGTGATGTGTGGCTTTCAGACTTTCCTAATGCACACAGATTTTCCTAATTCAGACTTTCCTAATGCACACTAACTGTTTATGATAAGGGCCTGGAGTTTTTCCTTTTCTTGAACAAGTGATCCTGACCAGGCAAAACTCCTGGCCCTACAGTGTATCTATGGGGATGTGGGGATGATTACTGACATTTAGAGAACCCACTGGGCACAGCCGTCATTTCAACGTCTAGTTTTGATTTACATTTGGTTGAGTTGTCAACTAACATGAATTCATTGTGAAATCAACAAAAAGGTTAGGCTAAAAGTTGGCTGAAAAAATATTAAATTCCCTTAAACTGATTACTCTTTTCAAATCCAATCAGTTTTCCATGATGATTCAACGTCATCACATAGAATTTTGAGATTGAAATGACATGGAAACAATGTGGATTGAACCAGGTCACAAAAACAAACAGTCCTGTTTTATTTGGGTGTACCAGATTAAGGATCATTATCAGATTAAATTACTCAGACTCATGTGAAACCAGAATGATTATGTTCGGTGTATAAAACACAGTATAATCCCTCGCTTTCTAGGGATGTACAGTGACAGTTTCTGTACCCTTTTTGGCCTATGAGCAGAGTTAATACTAATCGGATAGGAGAGGATAGGAAAGGGTTAAATTGTTCTATAACAGATTCATAGTTTGCTGATGAGAGCAGTGTGCACTGAGGGGTATTTGCCTTGGCAGCTTTCCAACAGGAAGTTCAGAGCAGCTAGCCATAGGAGCCATCACAGCCCAACAGTCCACAGTTTACTGCAGTGGGGATGACCTCATCTAAAGGCGCAGTTAAAAAAAAAAATAGACACAAATTATTTAATCGAAATTCATAACAGGCCAAACAGGAAGGATATAACCCCACCCACTTTGCCATTACACTATTTTGTATTACACTATTTTCATCACAATGTATTGTGTGTATTACACAACTTTCTTTATTTATATCGCATTTGTTCATGTACATTACACAAATTCCAATTTGTGGTTGCTAACATTAGCTAGGTGGCTAACATTAGTTAGGCTAGCTAGGTGGCTAACGTTAACTAGGCTAGGGGTTAAGATTAAGGTTAGGGTTTAAGGTTAGGGTAAGGTTTAGGGGTTAAGGTTATGGTTATGGTTAGGTCACATGCTAGCTAAGTAGTTAAAGGGTTAAGTTTAAGGTTAGGAGTTAGGAGTTAGGTTAAAGGGTTAAGGTTAGGATTATGGGGAAGGGTTAGGTAACATTCTAAGTAGTTGCACAGTAGCTAACAAGTAGTAAGTAGTGGCAAAGTTGCTAATTAGCTAAAATGCTAACGTTTTCCCTGATTCGAACACACAACCTTCCGGTTGCTAGACATTCGTGTTGAAAGCCTACCCATCCTCCCAGACCAACCTTCCTCCTATTGTTTCTGTCTTAAGTTACCTACTGTCTTCATCTATGATTGAAATTCACTGTATAGAAAATTGTGTACTGCCCATGAAAAATGTGCAGTTTTATAGCTAATCTCATGCTATTTTACACGTTTTGCCATGAAGCTGAGAGACAATGTTGCGGTTTTACAGCTCAAGGATTCTTAAAAGATGGGACAATATCAAATATTGTGTTAATATTAACAACATTTGAAACATATATTTTGATAGACCAAAGCATTAGCTATCAAACCAACCTCCTAATTATATATTTTTTCTTCATATAATGCAATTACAATAACTGAATTTATGTCAACTCCGTCACACAATAAAAGGCATTTCATTTCTACAATTATTCTTTAATCACAGAGGGCTTTTGCAAGAAACTACATACAATCATGTGCCACCTCAGATTTGTCCTTTTTGTAAATGTATATATGATCTTTTGTTTAAGATTTTTCTTCTTCTCTGTAATACTACTAGCCACAGAGCAATTTGGCTTTAACCAGCCCAGATAGTTTCCCAATTTCTAAACTAGCTACCAAGAAGACATTTAAGGCTATCAATCAAGTTTGAGTAGCTAGCTTGCCTAACTTTATTAGCTGGCATGCCTACTGGCAAGGTTAGTAGACTTAAGAAAAGCAAGCAATTACTAAATGTACTGACTCACGTTGCGTTCAACCTTTACCCAGATTTAAGCAAAAAAACACAGATCAGGAGGATACAGACAGCTCAAGAGGTATGCTTAGACATGCAGAAAATTACAAATATTTTTTTATATAGAATTAAGCATAATGATTACGGCTCTAGATTGCAGGAAACATTTTTTTGACAACCCCACAGCCATCCTGACATACTTTGTGCCCCTCAGATTGCATGATGCACCTGCAATTTGTGTGTATTTGGCGCGCTACAGTTAGGCCCTAAAGCTTATGCTTAGGCTATCCACTAATGCCAGACAAAAATAATGGAAAAAAACCTCAACGTAGCCTATAGACATGAATTGCACAATAATTATACATTCATGTTTTTTAATGTATTGTTTTCTCTTTATTCAAGCGACCCGTCACCCAACCGCCCTTCAGCCACACAATATTTCATGACCCTAAGCCCCCCCGCCGGCGGGTTATAAGTCATTGGTCTCTGACCCTGTTATCACACCCCACATATTTTCAAAGAGATTTGGTTTGACTTTGGAGCCAATTCAACTCTAACCAGTATGGCTGATCTAAACAGCCCTGTGAAAAAGGTACATTTGTCACATATTTTCATGGCTACTGTGTGTAGTAGGTCAACTTTAGGACTACATCTCTCCATTTGTGAGGATCCGTGTTTAGTGTTATGCTGCCGAGTAAGTAGGTGTACTGTAGATAAGGGTTTTGCCTGGCTATAAGTGAACATAACCATGTGTAACTGTATGCTGAGTAACACAGGGCTCTATATGGGTAATAGTAGTCCTGTCCTCTTTCTCTTTAGACTGGGAAGACCCCTTTTACCATGGTTGTCTGAGAGCAGGGCCCTACCTTCTTGATACTAGCCATCCCGGATCCGGGATCGTGAATACAGCCTCAAGCTCATTACCATAACGCAACGTTAACTATTCATGAAAATCGCAAATGAAATTAAATAAATATGCTAGCTCTCAAGCTTAGCCTTTTGTTAACAACACTGTCATCTCAGATTTTCAAAATATGCTTTTTCAACCAAGCATTTGTGTAAGAGTATTGATAGCTAGCGTAGCATTTAGCGTTAGCATTCAGCGGGCAACATTTTCACAAAAACAAGAAAAGCATTCAAATAAAATCATTTACCTTTGAAGAACTTCAGATGTTTTCAATGAGGAGACTCAGTTAGATAGCAAATGTTCAGTTTGTCCAAAAAGATTCTTTGTATAGGAGAAATCGCTCCGTTTGGTACATCACGTTTGGCTACCAAAAAACCCCGAAAATTCAGTCATCAAAACGCCGAACTTTTTTCCAAATTAACTCCATAATATCGACTGAAACATGGCAAACATTGTTTAGAATCAATCTTCAAGGTGTTTTTCACATATCTCTTCGATGATATATCGTTCGTGGAAGTGTGCTTTCTCCTCTGAATCCCATGGGAAAATGCCTGCAGCTGAAGATTACGCACCAATTTAGACAAAGGACACCGGGCAGACACCTGGTAAATGTAGTCTCTTATGGCCAATCTTCCAATGATATGCCTACAAATACGTCACAATGCTGCAGACACCTTGGGCAAACGGCAGAAAGCGTAGGCTCATTCAGGGCACATTCACAGCCATATAAGGAGACAATGGAAAACAGAGCCTCAAATTCTGCTCATTTCCTGTTTAAAGTTTCATCTTGGTTTCGCCTGTAGCATCAGTTCTGTGGCACTCACAGATAATATCTTTGCAGTTTTGGAAACGTCAGAGTGTTTTCTTTCCAAAGCTGTCAATTATATGCATAGTCGAGCATCTTTTTGTGACAAAATATTGCGCTTAAAACGGGCACGTTTTTTTATCCAATAATGAAATAGCGCCCCCATAGCTTCTTAAGTAGGTCACAAAAGTGGATCCCATCTTTCTGTTTGTGTTTCTATCTGTGTGTGTGTACAGTTGAAGTCGGAAGTTTACATACAATTTGGGGCATTGTTCATTTGGAAGTCCCATTAGCAACCAAGCTTTAACTTCCTGACTGATGTCTTGAGATGTTGCTTCAATATATCCACCTAATTTTCCTGCCATCTATTTTGTGAAGTGCACCATTCCCTCCTGCAGCAAAGCACCCCCACAACATGATGCTGCCACACACGTGCTTCATGGTTGGGACGGTGTTCTTCAAATTGCAAGCCTCCCCTTTTTTCCTCCAAACATAACGATGGTCATTATGGCCAAACAGTTCTATTTTTGTTTCATCTATTTGAATTAAAGGGCTTCCTAAAGATACAGTGAGCTCCAAAGTATTGGGACAGTGACACGTTTGGTTGTTTTGGCTCTGCACTCCTGCAAGCATATTATTGCGTCAAATTCACTTATGTGCATTAAAATAGAAAAAAGTAAAGTATTGGGTCCCATATTCATAGCACACAATGACTACATCATGCTTGGGAAATTTGTGGATGCTACCATGATTACGGATTATCCTTAATGAATCGTGAATAATGATGAGTAAGAAAGTTACACACACACACAAATATCATACCCCCAAGACATGCTAACCTCTCACCATTACAATAACAGGGGAGGTTAGCATTTTTCGGCTGGGGACTCCAAATGACTCAATACATTATTTACCATGAATTTCTATTGGGCACATTATAATTTGAAACACAACCAAAACAAACAGCAAATGCATCCAACAATTTGTAGAGTCACAAGCTTTTGTCATTGCCTGCTAAGAATATGGGACCAAATATTTCACTTTTTACTTCTTTAATACACATATAAGTGTATTTGTCCCAATACCTGCTACACTTGTGAGTAACACGTTTTGGTTTATTTCATACTGTCATTTACAATGTTTTTCCCCGAATTTTGTCATTGTATTTTGTTTGGAGCGCTTCATGTGAGCAATGAGGATGTGTCTGTTTTCTCTGTCCTCTTAATGTTGATTCAGCGTGCGCACCTGAGCATGCACAGAAGTAGGCTAACTAGCCTGCTGCGAGAAAATGCATGAAAGAACCCATTTGGCGTTGTCTGATTTCTTATTGACTTGTTGGCTTTATGTATTTTTACTTAGTTGTCAAGGAAGTTATAGGCCTACTGCTACATTGGCCTAGGGCTAGGCTATCTCTTAGTTCCATGCACTTATTTCTTTAGCCATTCAACCTCCATTGCTCACAGGAAGCAAACGGAGGAGGTGCTCTGTCTCAAAAGCCAGGGACCTGTAAGAAATAGGCATAACCTTGGGAGCAAAAGCTGCATTAGGACATAACAAACTCCAAACAGGAATGCTGTACTGATAGTGTGTGGAGATCTCCAACGCGCTTGGCCGATGCCAAGGCCATGAGCAGGGCATTATTGTAGGAAAGGACGTTCAGCACCACAGACTCCAGTGGTTCAAACGAAGGGTTACACAGAACATCCAGGACCAAAGCCAGGTCCCAGGTTGGTGACATAGGCTTAGACACTGGTCTGAGCCACCAGATTCAACAACAGACCCTCCTGACGGACACTATCTACGGTGGCCTGAATCAAGTCCACCGGAAGAAACGCATAGAGCAGGGTCCGAGGCCACTGACATGCCAAAGCATCCGTTCCCAACGGAGTGCCCAGTTCCGCCATTGAGAAGAACAGACAACAATGCACGTTTTCTCACAATGAGTGAAGATCTATGTCAGCCCTGGCTAACTGGTCCCATATCTAGACAACCACCAGTCTCCACTCCGTAGAGATACGACCCCCCCCCCCCCCCCCCGGGAAAGTAGATCCGCACCCACGTAGAGAGATCCAGGAAGATGCATCACCCTGAGCGACAGGACATTCTCTCTGCTCCATAAGAGCAGATAATGGGTCAGGTTCAGCAAAGAGAGAAAGCCCATCCCCACTGCCTGTTTATGTGCACCACCACTGTCCTGTTATCAGACCTTACAAGGAGCCAAAGCCCTTATGCACGACAAGAATACCATGAGCAACCGATGTCAGTGGCGAGATGCGTCCAGACTTGAAGCAATCACTCAGCTCTGAAACAGATGCATACACAGCAGTCCCAGATGCACCACAGCTGTCATAAAGGCCATCAGACCAAATAACTGCAGCCACAATTGAAAAGGCACCGAGTTCCCCAGCTGAAACTGTGCCAGACAGAGCTGGAAAGCGACCCTCTTTGTTGCGACAAAAATGCATGCTTCAGAACCAAGTTCAGAACAAGTCCCAGATGCTGAGCTAAAGTCAAACAGCTTTTCTTGTGATTCATTATGAACCCCAGAGGCTGAATACGGAAAACCAGCGTGGCAGTGTGGAGCTCCACCTGTTCCCTCAATTACAGCCAATCGTCCAGATAAGCCCCACCGGTGCAAAATCCGCTTCCACCACCATAGAAAAGTAATGACAGGGAAACTAAGCTTCCTGAAGCATTGGGGTTTTTCAGACAATTGCGTTGAAATAGGTTAATTACTCCAGGCTTTGATCAGCACAGTGTACACTAGTGGCACCTGCTGGTCAAAAGTATTTAGAGCAGCCACATGATTATAGATGCTGTCCCACTGATACCAAACCAATCAGGTGGTTGTTCAAGGAAATTAAGCTTTGGACGTCATTGATCACGTGCTTCCGATAAAATGATACAGTCATCGGAACACTGCTTCGAAGTACACTGCTTACCGATTTTGACACGTATCTCGGAGCTCCAGCATCAAACGTAACATAACTGTAGAAAAGGTGCAAGGATTAGGGACAGCCCGAAAGGCAGGACCAGAAACTTGTAGGCCACACCCTCAAAATGAAACCTCATCTATGGGGAGGCTGTATAAATGATCCTCTTAAGGATCCGCCCCTTTTTAAAAATTTGCACCTAAAATGACATACCCAAATCTAACTGCCTGTAGCTCAGGATCTGAAGCAAGGATATGCATATTCATGGTACCATTTGAAAGGAAACACTTTGAAGTTTGTGGAAATGTTAAAGGAATGTAGGAGAATATAAAACATTAGATCTAGTAAAAGATAATACAAGGAAAAAAACAACATTTTTTGTGCCATCATCTTTAAAATGCAAGAGAAAGGCCATAATGTATTATGCCAGCCCAGGTGCAATTTAGATTTTGGCCACTAGATGACAGCAGTGTGTGTGCAAAGTTTTAGACTGATCCAATGAACCATTGTATTTCTGTTCAAAATGTTGCAAGACTGTGCACTCTCCTCAGACAATAACATGGTATTCTTTCACTGTAATAGCTACTGTAAATTGGACAGTGCAGCAGTTGGATTAACAAGAATTTAAGCTTTCTGCCAATATCAGATATGTCCAGGGAATTTCTTGTTATTTGCAACCTTGTGCTATTCACATTAGCCAACATTAGCTCAACTGTCCCTCAGGGGACCCACCAATCCTGAAGATGACTAAATGAAAAAGCACATCCTTCAGATCTATGGACGTGAACCAATCTTTGGTCAGGTTGGATGGGGAGCGTTGTTGCACAGCTGTTTTGAGGTCTGTCCAGAGCTGTTTGATTTGGTTCAAGTCTAGGGTCTGGCTGAGTCACTCAAGGACATTCAGAGACTTGTCCCGAAGCCACTCCTGCGTTGTCTTGACTGTGTGCTTAGAGTCGTTTTCCTGTGCGAAGGTGGACCTTCGCCCCAGTCTGAGGTCCTGTGCGCTCTGGAGCAGCTTTTCATCAAGGATCTCTCTGTACTTTGCTCCGTTCATCTTTCCCTCGATTCTCACTAGTCTCCCAGTCCCTGCCACTGAAAAAATGTCCCCACAACATGATGTTGCCACCACCATCCTTCAACGTAGGGATGGTGCGAGGTTTCCTCCAGACATGACACTTAAAATTCAGGCCAAAGAGTTCAATATTGGTTTCATCAGACCAGAGAATCTTGTTTCTCATGTTCTGAGAGTCCTTTAGGTGCCTTTTGGCAAACTCTAAGCAGGCTGTCATGCGCATTTTACTGAAGAGTGGCATCTGTCTGGCCATTCTACCATAAAGGCCTGATTGTTGGAGTCCTGCAGAGATCGTTGTACTTCTGGAAGGTTCTCCCATATTCACAGAGGAACTCTGGAGCTCTGTCAGAGTGAACATCGGGTTCTTGGTCACCTCCTTACCAAGGCCCTTTTCCGAATGCTCAGTTTGGCCGGGCAGCCAGCTCTAGGAAGAGTCTTAGTGGTTCCAAACTTATTTTATTTAAGAATGACGGAGGTCACTGTGTTCTTGGGTGCCTTTCAATGTTGCAGAAATGTTTGGTACCCTTCCCCAGATCTGTTGCTCATCACAATCCTGTCTTGGAGTTCTACATACAATTCCTTCGACCTCATGGCTTAGGATTTGCTCTGACATTCACTGTCAACTGTGGGACCTTTTATAGACAGGTGTGTGCCTTGGACTCCAATCAAGTTGTAGAAACATCTCAAAGATGATCAATGGAAACCGGATGCACCTGAGCTCAATTTTGAGTCTCATACCAAGGGGTCTGAATACTTATGTTAATAAAGGTATTTATGCATTTTATTTTAAATACATTTTCAAAAAATTATAAAACCTTTTTTTGCTGTGTCATTATGGGCTATTGTGTGTAGATTGATGAGGAAAACAATTCATTTAATTAATTTTAGAATAAGGCTGTAATGTAATGTCTGAATACTTTCTGAATGCACTGTAAAAACATTTACAATACATTCCGTTCTCAGCATCAACAAAACTCTCTCTATCCTCAATCTTGTTAAGTGTGTTCAGGTGTGTTGCCGTCTAATTGGCCACACATCTTAATGTGTGCTTGTTTCCTTTGAAATGGAGTCTGTTTGAATAGACCAAAATGAATGTATGTGTAAAAAAGCATTGTATTCTAGCTCCATCATGATGATGCAGTGGACTAATTTCATGGATAGAAAACAGAAGACTGTAGGTTTGAATCTCACTGATGTCGTGTCACAATAAAAAATAAATGTGTTTGCATGATTAAAGCCCAAGGAAATTAATTTCCATGTGTCCTATCTGTGATTGGAGTTTTTAAAAAAGTTAACCGAAAATAAGATAGCAGTGTTATTAAAACTCGTATTGAAATATTTAGTAAAAGTTGAGGAAGTTTAAAAGAAACTCAAAATAGCATTATTTTTCCATTCTCAGAGCATTAATAAAACTTCCCAGGAAAACTTTCAAGGAACCAGAGTAAAACGTTCTCAGAACCTCCCTGCAACCTAAAAATAAAAGTTCCCTGAACAGAAATCTCCACTTTAAAAAAACGTTCAGTTTTAACGGTCAGGAAACGTATGGCTTCATTCCCACAACCAATGTGAAACCAAAACATACATTTCCACAACTTCCAAGAAACCAAATGTGCTAGCTGGGTATAAATTAAAAGTGACCAGTACCAGAGAAATGGCCATGTTATTAACAGTGTAACCGCCAATGCGGTGTCTCCTAAAAATGGCTATGTCAGACTTCTACAGAAGATCTGTCTCAGCTTTTCTCTGGGCCACTGATACCCCATTTCTATGATTACAGCTTAAATCAATATGCTGGCGGTACATAGTTAGGAGTCTGGGAGGTGGTCAAAGTGGCAGCAAAGAGCCACAAAGAGGTTAAACCACTGCTGAGATCAGCAAAACAAAATCAAACGTTAATGTTGGGGCTTCCTAATCAGAGCAGTGTGTTTGAGATCATACTCTTTTCCATAGTCTAAAGGCTTCGTTAATGGAATTCATTCTATGGTGTGAGTGAGTGACAGCACTTGTATTAGCCCACTAATGCTAAGTTAGGAGTACAGGAAACAATGGTTAGGATAGAATGAGTGATAGGGGCTGGCTTTGGCTGTCATGATTTAAATCAGCTGCTTTTCCAACACTACAAGACAGACTTACAGACAGAGTGTCTCAGTCAGCTTGCTCTTGCTGACGATGTGTTTTCTCAAGGCCTCATTCGTCTCCCAAGAAAACTCTTCGCTCTTGTCTTCCTCTCTCTCCTCTCAAACTATTTTACTGTGTGTTCGTCCCTCCACCTCCTGCCTCTCAATTCCTCTCACTCTTTCTCACTCCTTTTCCCCTTTGTACCTCTTCTTTTCCTCGTTTTCACTGTCATTGCAATGTCTCATTGGAATCCAAATATACAGTGGGGTCAGCCAGTGTATACCATTCTGTAAACACCAACTCCTTACCCCCTGAGAGAGAAGACACGGTGGGCCGGGCTCAACCCAGCACGGCATGAGTTTAAAACTCATATCCACACTCTCTTTGAGGACATATACAGTATGTGTTAACATAAACCTCCTCCAATATGTTTACCCCTTTCTCCCTGCAGACCCGATCCACACTCTTGTTCCTCCTCTTCCTGCCTCTCTCTCAGTGATGATATCACATCGGCAGGCTGACTCGATGGCTGTGTCATCTGTCGCGTGTGAACTATTTTAGGACGTCAAATCAACAGCTCTCTCTATAGCTTAGTTAAGAATGCCTCCTACCCCCCCCCCCCCACCACACACACACACACACACACACACACACACACACACACACACACACACACACACACACACACACACACACACACACACACACACAAACAGTGTCCGAGCCAAAGTATCTTGTTCTTTCTGTTTCTTTCTTTGTACTGTGAAGTGAGTTTCCACCTGTGGATTTGTTGATTAAATGTGGTTTATTTCGGCCCGGCATGTGACTCCCTATTCTACAATGGTATAAATACCCCTTCTGCTTAAAACAGATAATTTAAGCACATTTTTGTGAGGTGGTAAGGCAATATCCACATGAGAGCTCTGTGTGGGTTAGAAAGCAGTAAATGGCCTGGTTGCTGTGGTATTAAAGCTGGTACTGGGAAATTGAGTACTGTTAATACATTAGTCTATAAATTCAATGTATTCTAAGGAAGTAACCAATAGAAAAACCTGTGCTTAAATCAAGTTGGACTAAATTACCTCAATAACTGAATAACCAAAACCTCTCTCTCTCTGTCTCCCCTGTAGAGTCGTACTCTGTGGCCGGCAGTGAGGGCAGCATCACTCCATCCGTAGGCTCTGTGGCCAACCAGGCCTCTGGCATCTCCAGCCCCTGCTCGCCCTCCTCCCCTGGGGAGTCACGGCACTCCGTCAGTGCCCTGAAGAAGTGGCTCACCAACCCCGTCCGCAAGCTGAGCGTGGGGGGAGGAGGAGGAGTGAAAGGAGGAGGGGGATGCAAGGAGGACAGGCAGGTCCACAGGCTGGATGGGAAGCATCCCTCTCCCCTCCTCCCTAACGGCCAAGCCCTTGGAAGGCCTCTGGAGCAGGGGGAGAACTACACAATCCTCCCCTGCACTGATGTGGACTTGGTGAGGCATTACTCTCTACTATAGCCTTGGAATCCACACAGAGGTTTTTATAAAAGATTGTGATAACATCACTTCAGGACAAACCCCTGACTCCAATGACTTAATATGAATGCCCAAGTAACGTGAATAGATTACGTGTGTATGTGTGTGTGTGTGTGTGTATGTGTGTGTGCGTGCGTGTATGTGTGTTATATTGTGTATGTTGTGTGTTGTGCAGGGTAATGATGGCCTGGTGAGTCAAGCGACGTACTCTCCAACACACCCGCTCTGTCACAGCTACCTATCTGACCTACTACAGGACAGGGATACACACAGTCTGGTAAGGATTACACACATACACACACACAAACAGAGCAGACAGAGGACACTGCAGCCTTTTGTACCCCCCACATTGATTCGGTACCGGTAACCCCTGTACACGGTGCCTTCGGAAAGTATTCAGACACCTTGACTTTTTCCATATTTTGTTACTGTACGTTACAGCCTTACCCTCATTTTTTTTCTTTTTCTTATCAATCTACAAACAATACTGCATAATGACAAAGCAGAAACAGGTTTCTAGAAATGTTTGCTAATTTATTAAAAATAAAAAACAGAAATATCACATTTACATAAGTATTCAGACCCTTTACTCAGCACATTGTTGAAGCACCTTTGGCAGTGATTACGGCCATGAGTCTTCTTGGTTATGACGCTACAAGCTTGGCACAACTGTATTTGGGGAATTTCTCCTATTCTTCTCTGCAGATCCTCTCAAGCTCTGTCAGGTTGGATTGGGAGCGTCGCTGCACAGCTATTTTCAGGTTTCTCCAGAGATGTTCGATTGGGTTTAAGTCCAGGCTCTGACTGGGCCACTCAAGGACATTCAGAGATCTGTCCCGAAGCCACTCCTGTGTCGTCTTGGCTGTGAGCTTAGGGTCGCTGTCCTGTTGGAAGGTGAACCTTCACCCCAGTCTGAGGTCCTGAGCGCTCTGGAGCCCTCAATCCTGTCGCTGAAAAACATCCCCACAGCATGCTTGACCATAGCGATGGTGCCAGGTTTCCTCCAGACGTGATGCCTGGCATTCAGGCCAAAGAGTTCAATCTTTGTTTAATCAGACCAGAGAATCTTGTTTCTCATGGTCTGAGAGTCTTTAGGTGCCTTTTGGCAAACTCCAAGCTGGCTGTCATGTGTCTTTTACTACTGAAGAGTGGCTTCCGTCTGGCCACTAAACCATAAAGGCCTGATTGGTGAAGTGCTGCAGAGATAGTTGTCCTTCTGGAAGGTTCTCCCATCTCCACAGGGGAACTCTGGAGCTCTGTCAGAGTGACCATCGGGTTCTTGATCACCTCCCTGACCAAGGCCCTTCTCCCCCAATTGCTCATTATGGCTCGGAGGCCAGCTCTAGGAAGAGTCTTGGTGGTTCCAAACTTCTTCCATTTAAGAATGGGTCTTGGGGACCTTCAATGCTGCAGAAATGTTTTGGTACAATTCCCCAGCTCTGTGCCACAATGCAATCCTGTCTCGGAGCTCTACGGACAATTCCTTCAACCTTGTGGCTTGGTTTTTGCTCTAAAATACACTGTCAACTGTGGGAACAGGTGTGTTTCTTTCCAAATCATGTCCAATCAATTGAATTTACCACAGCTGGACTCCAATCAAGTTGTAGAAACATCTCAAGGATGATCAATGGAAACAGGATGCATCTGAGCTCAATATAGAGTCTCACAGCAATCGGTCTGAATACTTATGTAAATAAGGTATGTGTTTTCTATTTTTTTTATACATTTATAACAACCTGTTTTTGCTTTGTCATTATGGGGTATTGTGTGTAGATTGCTGATAATTCTTAAAAATATACATATTTTAGAATAAGGCTGTGACGTAACAAAATGTGGAAAAGGTCAATGGGTCTGAATTCTTTCCGAAGGCACTGTTATTGCAATTTTATTGCATTCCTTTAAAAAATATATTTTTTTCATTTTAGTTTATTTATTAAATATTTTCTTATCTCTTCATAAAACTCCTTGCTTAAGGGCTTGTAAATAAGCATTTCACGTGAAGGTCTACACTTGTTGTTTTCGGCACATGTGACAAATACAATTTGATTTGATTGTTAGAGCTCTGTACACAAAGGCTGATTCTGTGGAGATTTAGAGAACAAAGAGATATTACAGCTGTCAGAGCATTCATTTCCCTGTTAGTCAAACACTGGCACTGAGCCTGAAACAACTCCCTTTAAAACCCGTATCAATATTCAATAAGGAGAGAGTGGGGGGAGGTGGCGAAAGAGAGAGAGAGAGAGAGATATCAAAAGAAAGTAAGAGAGAGAGAGAGAAAGAGAATCCTGAACAACAGAGAAAGTGGAGGCGAGGTAACCATAAATAGATGTAAAGTCAGAAAATATCAAGTCTCTCCTCATGTAACCTGAGATACCGCTGTTGCTGGGCAACCGCTTACTGGTTAATGCAAAAATCCTGGTAATTAGAGCATTAACATTCAAACAGAGCACATAAGCAATGCTAGAGTCATCAAACAAACCAGAGGAGTATGCTAAATTAGTATAACAGTTTCCCCCGCAAATACATAGTCACTGGGAATGCTGTACAGTGTATTCAGTGTACAGTATCTGGCAGTAACTCCAATTCACCCAAACATTACCTTCAAAGAACAACTTTGCCTTATCAGTTATTATACGCACATGCACACAAAAACACACACACACGCTCTCGCCCCCTCAAACAATCAGGAAAAACTCTCACCACTTTAAATCTAAAGAACCTTTAAGAAAGCCCTTGCTCAGTGGGATCAATCCTGTGGGATTTTCCAGGCTGCATCTGGAAGTGATCAAGCAGCGATGCAGCAGATCAGCCCCGGACAGTCTACTGCGTCCACAGACTCACTGGGGAGCTGAAAACAGGGTCAGGGCTGGGGGTGGAGGGCTGGAGGGGTGGGTGGAGTAGAGGTCCGGGGAAGACTAAGACGTGGGTGTTAGAGAAAAAGCTACAGGGATGCTGGATATAACATGGTTAGGGAGCAGAGGTAGGGGTAGAGAGGGGTTGAGGGAGACGTGGGTAATGGGGGAAAGAAGAGAAACCAGGGGAGGCTGTCAAGGGGAGGGAATAGGGAGGTAGAGGGGGACTGGAGGTCAGAACAGGGTCTTGGGTGAGTCTCGGTCAGGCTTAGAGAGACTGGAGAATTTACGGGAAGGAAGAAGAGGAAATGGGGGGGGGAGGGGGGCTTGAGGAAGTGCTAGAGGGAATGGCCAGGCTGGAAATGTTCTCACTCCCTCCCTCCTCCTAACTCTTACTGAAACTCCAGCCTTTACACCCCATGACACATTCTAACCACTGAAGCTCTCCATGAGGGTCAATAAATATGTAAATCTTTAGGACTCTTATCAAAGCTCTGCCGTTGCCTTTACCTCCCCTCCACTGTCAGAAGAGATGACCCTGAGCTGAGCTGCCATGAATAGGCTACCTCACTAGGTCCATCAGGAGCTCTGCCATCCCTTTAACATAGCTTAGGTACTGGTGAATAGACATACTGTCTGTGGGCTGCCTGGCGGTGGTAACATTAGGATACGAGGAAGCATGAGGCAGAGGTGCTGTGGCTATCAGCACCCATTTGAGCGGTGGGTTGAGCGGTGGTACAGATAAATACAAGGGTGGCTGAAGTCTTAGAAAGAGAAGATTACATTCTTATTCCTATTAAGAGATTAACCTGTATTTGAGGTGAAGTCTTATTTATTCTTTGAAATATTACTCTCTTGCCATTTCAGCCTGCTATCACCTAGGCAAGAAAGAGAGAAAGGAAAAGAGATGGAAAAGTGCTTATTGCTATCAGAGTACAGAGGGTGTGGACTAAGTGTCACGGCAGGCAGTTTTTTTCAGAGGGGATAAGTTGTGAGGAGTCTCCCTCCTGGAACAACCCAAACGGTGCTGGAGTTGTCCTGAGTAGTCTCCCTCTTGGAACAGCCTACAGGGTGCTGGCCTTGTCCTAAGGAGTCTTCCTACTTCCTCCCTCTCCTTCCCATGGACGTCTGCTTCCTGGATTAGGAGCTACCAGCCATAGGTCCAATTAATGAACTGTCTGTCGGGCCTGGACTCTATGCTCTCTTTGTATAGAAGACATATGCTTACAGTCAACAGACCTGGAGTGAATACATGTATGAACTCACCTCGCCACACTCTTTTTTCAGAACCATCATTATTCCACTATTCTCCCAGAAGAAGAAGATGGCTCCTCCCTGATTGATGACTCGACCAGCCAATGGTCAGCCACCATGGACAGTGAGGAGGACAGGAGGAGTGCCTTAGAGAAGAGCATGTAGGTGGTTGTGACCTCCACGTGAACCCACAGTGTGTCCAGTCTTATGGTCCCTATCCCATTAATGGACTGTCAGTTTTCCACCACAGTATAATGCAGCATATAAGTGCTCCTGGTGCTGCAGTCATTAAGTCCCATTGTCCCAAATGGCAGTCCGTTCCCTAAGGGCCCTGGTCAAAAGTAGTGTACTATACAGGGAATATGGTTCCAGTTGGGATGTAATTCTGTATGCTGTGTCCTGATGAGAGCTAACGGTGTGGTGGAAGTGCTGGCTCCACTCTGGGAGAACCCCATCCCTCACTGTGATGAGAGAAGACACTGTTTAATGGCTGCCCTCTATTACTACAGCCAACTCATCTCTCTCTCTCTCGCTCTCAGATATGTGCTGACAGAGCTGATAGAGACAGAGAAGTTGTATGTGGACGACCTGGGCCTCATAGTAGAGGTGTGTGACAAATCGATCATGTGACATTTTTTATGCTGACCCCCCCTATCAGTTATTTTTTATATAAAGTACCTAGTCTGAAAAAATACTATTTTTTCTGTTATGCCATAGAAGTTATGCTATTGTCTCTACCATATTACACAATGATGACTATAGCCAGATGCCCTCCTGTGAAGTAGCAGTATTTCCTGTCCTGAGGTAGGATGTGTGTGTCTTCTACTTTGCCCAGGGCTACATGGCCAGCATGGCCACTCAAGGGATTCCAGAGGACATGAAGGGCAAAGACAAGATAGTGTTCGGGAACATCCACCAGATCTATGACTGGCATAAAGAGTAGGTCTCACGCTCTTGGCTAAACGTGTGTGAATGTGAATGCTGAGCGCTGTTTATGTGAAGAGCGTATGTGTGAGAGCTCACTGAGACTGGAGCATGTTCATCAGCACGTATCATATAAGTCTGATGCTCTCACACTGAATCCACATGGCTGTCAGATATTTCCTGTGTGTGTGTGTGTGGTCTCGGTAAAACCTGTCGGATCTGTTTCTCTCGATCTTTCTGTGTTTCTGTGTGTATCTGTTTCCATGTGTATAGTTGTGTGTGTATCTGTGTGTCTCTTCCCCTCTGCCTGTGTGTGTGTGTAGACGAGTGTATATTGGTGTTCGACCCTCCCCTCTGCTCTGTGTGTGTGTATCTGTGTGTCTCTTCCCCTCTGCCTGTGTGTGTGTAGACGAGTGTATATTGGTGTTCGACCCTCCCCTCTGCTCTGTGTGTGTGTATCGGTGTGTCTCTTCCCCTCTGCATGTGTGTGTGTAGATGAGTGTATATTGGTGTTCGACCCTCCCCTCTGCTCTGTGTGTGTGTATCTGTGTGTCTCTTCCCCTCTGCCTGTGTGTGTGTAGATGAGTGTATATTGGTGTTCGACCCTCCCCTCTGCTCTGTGTGTGTGTATCTGTGTGTCTCTTCCCCTCTGCCTGTGTGTGTGTAGATGAGTGTATATTGGTGTTCGACCCTCCCCTCTGCTCTGTGTGTCACAGCTATCTCCTGGGGGAGCTGGAGAAGTGTGTGTCAGAGCCCGACAGACTGGCCCAACTCTTCATCAAGCATGTGAGTCTGTGTGTGTGTGTGCAAATGAGTGTTTGTGTTTGCATAAGTGTAACTCTTTGTTTGCGGACACACCATGACAACCTAGCCCCTTACATGGTCTTTGATTCTGTTTTCTTGTATTTGGAATGAAGTTCCAGGGTGTCCCTCTGTGTGTCTGGTAAGAAGTCCTGGTCTCTTCAGAGTACTGACTGTTTACTGTCCCTGTCTCTGGCTCACTGCCATCCAGATGTGTCTTGATCGTTCAGGCTGCCTGGAGGAGAGGAGAGGTGAAAGCCAGTAGAATAATAATAAGTGCAGGCATAATTGTCCTACAGGGCTTTGTACTGTGCTACGGTCAGCTAACAGGTCCAGTTACAAAGAACCAGTGTTCAAACGCCAGGCTGTTTGTGAAACTGCAGAAACAAATGAGCCATAATGACAGATAAATGACATTCAAAGCAAATAAACAGCTGTGTTTGTACTTAGTGCACACACACAAACGTGCGCGCACACATGCACACACACAAACAGCTGGGTTTGTGTGTGAAGGTCTGGATCTCACAGAAAAAAATAGGCCGAGTGAGAAAAGCAAAACCATGGCAGGAAATCGTCCATGTACACATACACACATTCTTACATTATCTTCTATAGACACATGCACATACTCTCTCTTTCGCTCTCCCACTTCCCGGTCTCTCTTTCGCTCCCTCTCTGTTCCTTCATTAGTCCAGCAAGTTTAATTAAGCAAGAGTGAATTAAAGGATTCTTCCAAGGCTGCCGGAACCATTTAATAAGGCAAAGTTCCTGCTCTTATTTAACAGACTTCAAAAGGGCCTGGAGGGGAAGGAGAACTGAGTCAAACTTAGAGGAATAAGAGGGTTAGAGCGTCCACAACGGCAGAGACATTTAGCCTACATACACACACACACACACACACACTAGCTCTCTCACACACAGGGACCACAGGCGCCACCATCTGGTAAAGCTCTCATCATCTCTGTGTTTGTTTTTGGACCTCTAGGAGCGGCGTCTCCACATGTACGTAGTGTACTGTCAGAACAAGCCCAAGTCAGAGCACATTGTCTCAGAGTATATCGAGACCTACTTCGAGGTGAGTGACTCTTCACAGTACAACGACAAGGATAGTTTAAGAGCAGTTAAATCCCACTCAGGCATCATTCTAGCCTAATTCCTCTTATTTCTCTAACTCTGGTCTGGGTTGTTTGTATCTTAAGTGCTAATTCTATGTCTCTTTATGTCTGACTGACCCGAACCTGCCCTTTGTTCTGTATGTCTTCCAACTGGGCACAGACATCAGTTCAACGTCTAATTTTGATTTACATTTGGTTGAGTTGTCAACTAACTTGAATTCAATGTGATTTCAACAAAAACATATGTTTTCTGAAAATCCAATCAGTTTTCCATGTTGATTCAACATCACATACATTTTTTTTGTTGAAATGGCATTGAAACAACGTTGATTCAATCCATTTTTGTTCAGTGGGTTCTGTCTGGCTGACCCAAAGCTGCCCTTAGTTATGTGTGTGTCCGATGAGGAGCTAACCTGTCTGGTTCTGTAGGAGCTGAGGCAGCAGCTGGGCCACAGACTACAACTCAACGACCTGCTCATCAAACCAGTACAGAGGATCATGAAATACCAACTACTGCTCAAGGTGTGTGTGTTTGCATCTGCATGTGTACTTGTCTAAGTGCGTCTGCCTGTGTGCGTATATGTGTGTGTTTGAAATCCCTCTGGAATATGGAAAATAACTGGTATAATTAGCATGATGTTATCTAGCCCTAGCTGATTTGAGTCATCGTGAAATGGAGCTGTATTGAATGACTTGTCACTGGAAGAGATGGAGAGAAAGGCAGGAAGAAAGACACATTGTGAGTGACTGGAGAATAAGCAGCCTGCCCCTCAGCATTGTGGGAGCTTTTACTGTGATTTAGAGATGAATGTTGAAAGCTTTTGTCCCAAGAGTCCCAAGTCCTCTTATCAGCTCACTAATCTCACAATGGATAATATATCGCTATTACATGATGAAACACAAGATACAGTACAGTCCCATTTTGTTCAGAAATCACTCTGAAACGTTCAGTAACTATTCTCTGATTGGATCCCTCAGGACTTCCTGAAGTACTACACCAAAGCAGGAAGGGATACCTCCGAGCTGGAGGTGAGAGTTCTCCCAAAACCATGGTACAAACAGTCATGGTCAAAACATTTCCAATACTTTCTTGTGATATTACTGTGAACTGCACACAGAGTTCTCTCATGTACACAGCTCTGTTGGAGAACGAGAAAAAAATACTGTTTTAAGTTGCAAACCATAATTGTCGATCCCACAACATCTCTTTCTCTCCATCTCCACCCCTCTTTTCTCACCCACAGAGAGCGGTGGAGGTGACGTGTTTCGTGCCCAAGCGCTGTAATGATATGATGAATGTGGGCAGGCTGCAGGGCTTTGAGGTGAGATAGACACCAGACGCTGTTCTCCATGTGATGTTGTGTTGTGTTTTCTAGCACAGTTGGCAAGCATGTATGAGACGACTGAAAACAGGTGGAAACCATTTTGATTATATCACTTGTCAAAGAAAAACATTATACATGATGAGTACAAAAAGTATGGAAATCTATTCACTCACAACTTTAAGTTGCTCTGGATAAGAGTGTCCGCTAAATGACTCAAATGAGTGTTTTTCTTTCTATCTTATGGGGGTCTCTCTCTCAGGGGAAGATCACAGCTCAGGGGAAGCTGCTCCAGCAGGACACCTTTACAGTCAGTGAGCAGGACAGCAGCTTCCTGTCCCGCGCCAAGGAGAGGCGTGTCTTCCTGTTTGAACAGCTGGTCATTATCAGTGAGCCAATCGACAGGAAAAAGGGCTTCTCTCTGCCAGGGTACACCTTTAAAAACAGCATCAAGGTGAGAATGGCGGAGTACTGTGTGTGTTTGTGTTTCTGTGCGCGCGTGTGTGTGTATGTGACCCTTGTGCATCTCTCTCTACTGCAGCTCAGTTGTCTGGGTGTGGAGGACCACTGTGAGGAGGACCCATGTCGTCTGGTCCTGACGTCCCGCGGGCCTGATGGGAGCGTGACACGCTTCGTCCTACAGGCATCGTCCCCTGAGACGCGAAGGGCCTGGGTCAACGACGTGGTCCAGATCCTGGAGACACAGAGGAACTTCCTCAATGGTACTGCTGCTGACAGCTGGACCAGGGCCACATACATCATGTGTTCCAAATGACATCCTATTCCCTATTTGTGTACTACTTTTTTCTCTGATGTTTACACACACAAGTATACAAAACATTTCCATGACAGACTGACCAGGTGACTACAGGTAAAAGCTATGATCCCTTATTGATGTCACTTGTTAAATTCACTTCATTCAGTGTAGATGAAGGGGAGGAGACGGGTTAAAGAAGGATTTTTAAGCCTTGAGAGAAGTGAGACATGGATTCTGCCATATGGATACATTTATAGATGCTCAATAAACAAGTAAATAGTACCATTGGTTAAGCATCAACTGCATGATTGTGTCTCACTCTTTCTCCCTACAACGAACCTCCTGTCTTTCCCCATCTCCTGTGGTCCATAGCTCTCCAGTCTCCTATAGAGTACCAGCGAAGGGAGTCCAACAGCCTGGGACGAGCCATGAGGGCGCCCGTGGCAACGACCTCTGGCCTGCGACCCCACTCCTCGGCCTCCATTGACCGCCACCGGCTACCTTACCTGCACTCCTACAACACCTCTCTGCCCTCCCTGCACCTGCCCAGCCAGGGACCCACTGCAGAAACACAGGTAGGCACTAATAACACCACCCCATTCCCTACATAGTAGGGAACCGGAGCCCTATTGAATAGGGTGCCATTTGGGATGCTGACCACAGAAAGTGAAGATACCAGTAGCTACTAAAACTATTGTAAGAATACATTTAATCTAATTACCTAATTATTTATCGCTCTCTATTTCTCTCTCTCGCTGTCTTTCTCTTATTCACCCCTCCTTTTTCCTCTTTTAGTCCCCACTGTACCTTAGCCCTGCAACACCCCGTCCCTCTCACCTCCCTCTGAAGCTCACCATGTCCCAAGAGGCCAGGCACTGCCAGGGGGTGTCCAACGGCCTGTGCCCCCCTACCCAGCACAGCTTACAGGTATTCAACCACACTGCAGAGAAATACAATAAGAACCCACTGACTCCAACACTCGCCTTATAGCAGTGATATAGTATCTTGCAGGTTCTGACAATTCACAACTGCTATCCACATTGACCAAATCCTATTTTGAGAGCAACCACACATTTCTACAGAAATATAATCAAAGCATGATTTACAGTACGGGAAAGTCTGAGTTAACTTAGGACTCACTGCCATTTGGGCTCCTGAGTGGTGCAGTGGTCTAAGGCACTGCATCTCAGTGCTAGAGGTGTCACTAAAAACCCTGGTTCGATTCCAGGTTGTATCACAACTGGCTGTGATTGGGAGTCCCATAGGAGAGCAGCGCACAATTGGCCCAGTGTTGCCGTCATTGTAAATAAGAATTTGTTCTGATCTGACTTGCCTAATTAAATAAAAATGTGCCGGATATCTGTCATTAACCTCCCATAAACTCTCTCATCACTACAGATCAGTGAATAGTTTAGTTTATAAATAGCTCTTCTACGGTTAGGATGAGGGGAATAACTCAGCACTTTCCCAGGTTCTTTACTGTTCCATTATATTATTCCCCTGGCCATTGGCCCAGGTTGTCGTGGTTGCCAGTGCTAGAGGGAAATGACTGGGCCAGTCCTATCCTCTGTCCGAATGGAGATATCCTGTTGTTGTTCCCAGCTGGGGTTACACTACTAATGGCACCCTGGCTGGCTGTCATATTGATCTGTGGTCAGTTCCTAGAAATACTATAGAAACCATATAGATTGCTGTCGAGTCCCGCTGATCCCAAGTCAGAATACTCTGAGGATGTCATCTTCAGCAGACAATCTGATCCCTAGTCAGTTTTGGATAGGCTCAGGGGTTAAAAACATTCCTTTGTCCCAATGTTCTCCAGTCAGTTCCCAGGGATAACTAGCCCAGTGCCCTGACTGGTGGTTTATCTTATTTAGCCAGACTCTCCCCATTAAAAGGAGGAAATGGGTTTGATTTCAGGGCTCTTATCAGAGGCTTGTCATGCCTGTTTCCACACTTCATTTCGTTCCTCCTCTCTCTCTGGTAGATGCAGACAGGGGGATAGGGAACTTTTGGGGCCTTTGGAAAAAAGTGTAGTCCTGTCAGTGGGTTGAGGGCTATTTGAAACAGTTCTTTGTGTTTGGAAAGAGATGTATGCTACAATAGATATAGAGAAGGTGAGAGGACTGATAGCATTGTGTGAAGGCTGAGTGAGTTTAAACTGTTGGGTCACTCTCTCTTCCTGTCTCCATCCAGGGTTGATGTAAGGATAGGATCTTGCTTTATAACCATTCAACATAGCATCATCTTTGTCTTTCCTCTTTGCAAGGCTAGGTAGGGTTTCAATTTCTCTGTGTGTTTGTCTCTCCATCTCTCTGAGATTAAGAGCTCAGTTCACTGTGGGGATATGCAGGTGGTCCAGGAAACAAAGGAACTCCGAATCTACTAGAAATAATGTAACTTTAAAGTATATTCCAATAACCCCTCAGCGACAGTAAGGAAGGCAATTACCAGCTTCCTCCTATACACAATATACAGGCCTTCTTGTAACAGATTTTTTTTATTTAACCTTTATTTAACTAGGCTAGTCAGTTAAGAACAAATTCTTATTTACATTGACGGCCTACCCCGGACGACGCTGGGCCAATTGTGCACCGCCTTATGGGACTCCCAATCACAGCCAGACGTGATACAGCCGGGATACGAACCAGGGACTGCAGTGACAGCTCTTGCACTGAGATACAGTTCCTTAGACCCCTGCACCACTCAGGAGCAGATACAGACTTTCGTTTGGAATATGACTCAGAGACTGCACAGATGTCCAAACGGAATATGTAATAAAGGCTTTGATATAAAAGTTGACATATTAGGCCTCTTGCCCCAGGTATGACTCCACTATGTGTATGTAACTGAACACGCTGCCTCTGTCTACTCTGGTCTTCTCAGGGTGGTACTGTCTGTTACCATGGAGCCATGCCAGGGGAGGGAGGGACTTACGCATCGCATCGCTCAGGCAACCTGGATCAGCTAACTGAACTCTCTCTGCATGAGCATGAGTGCTGATAACCTTTTACTTCACAGCCTGAATGAAGGGGTGTAGGGTGAAGTTGCCCCTAGACGCTGATCTTAGGTCAGTTTAGAATTTCCCCCAGGTTAGGTTTGGGGGATGAGGAAGCTGATCCTAGATCTGTACCTAGTGTAACCTTCACAGTCTATAGCGAATGAGGGGCAGGCTGATAGAGCCCTGGTTAACCTGGCTCCACTCAGGACAGGCAGGGGGCCTAGGGCGGGGTTAGTTCAGACAGTTTCACTATCACAACTCTTGTGATTACCCTAATAACATTATGATTACTATGGTATCTCTAGCTTCTAATTATGATTTTTTTGTTGGTATTTCTGTCATATTACATTTTCTACTATTTTGAAACCTGTATTTACTATTGTGATGCGAGAAGTGAAGCAGAAATGCAGCCCTCTGGTGTTTGTGAGAGAAAAGGAAAAGTAGCCAATGGTGTCTCTCGCTCTCTGTGTGTCTGTGTGTCTGTGTGTGTGTGGTGTGTGTGTGTGTCTCTCTCTGGTGGAATGCATCTGCGTTGCAACGGTTGCTATTCACACTGCAAACCGTTTCTACAGTACAGTACCACTCATATGGTGACACGCTTAACACCATTTGTTTTCGTATAGAAATAGACATTTGGGAACTACCACGAGTCGCCAGCCCTTTCATGTTGCTTTTTCTTAAACACTGGGACCATATTAACATTATGCTACTGCTACGTGTGACAGATTTGATCACTTTGCACAACAAGGAAAGTAAAACAGCAGTGGGGAGGTAATGCCATATCTATTCTCTGTCCCTCTTCCTAAATAGCTATCCTCCTATTCTGAATTCATCCTCACCACCATTTCATAAAGCAGCCTTTGGGTCAAGAGTGTTGACATTGTGGGCCGAAGAACTATTTGAGCCTGATTGTGGGACTGAATTTGTCCAGGGCTTGAGCAGTCATGATTGTCTCCTCTATCCATTATTACTGTGTTGCTCGGTTTGTATACTTTTCCCTTCATTTAAGGGGCCACTTTAACCCTGCCATTGTTCCAACGTTATCTGAAGAAAACACACGTAAACTCACACAAAGCCCACTCCAAACTCTGAAGGAGAGAGGAAAAGGGGACACCGACAGAGGGCGTGCTCATCTGTCAGTGTCATCATGAATGTAAATAATCTGCTGTGAGATCAGATCAATAAACAACGTTTATGAAACACTGCTGCTGTTTCTCCCCCCATCATACTTCTGGTCTTGGTCATGTTATGTTATAAGACTGCCGAAAAGGAACTGATAGTGAGATGACTTGAATATCCTGGAAATTCCCAGAATGACCATTTCCTTCACGTAGTCAACACTAGCTGTTGCCTTTGAGATGAATACTTCCACCACACAGGAACAATACAAAAGTGAACAATAGCACCACTAAGCAAGAGTAATTCAATTTATTCTGTCTAAAACTAAACAATAACGTTTCACATCCATTGGTGATTTGTTTAGCGTCCACGTGGTTCATTTTGCCTCCCTAACAGGCTTTGGGAGGGTATTGGAAAAATACTACAGGTATTTAGCTTCCTCAAAATGGTGAGTTGAGGGACAACTTTAAATGCTCAAAATAGGGCACTTGGTGATAGATGGCTACCTGATAGAAGATGCTCACGCACATGTTCAAATATATTGTCAACAGTAATTGACAACAGTTGACAAAATGGCCAAACAATCACTTGAGTTATCATTACTTGTCACGTTGTAGAAGTGATTGGAGACAGGCGCAGGAATATGTAAAAGGGAGCTTCAATACTCGACCCAAAAATACAACATGCCATGAAAAGGCACAGGGACGAATCCCAAAACAAACGAGACCCGTAATAATGCACAGGACGAGTCCCGTAACAACAATGCACAGGACGAGACACGTAACAACGAGAACACAAAACACGCAGGGCAAAAGCCGAAACAAACTACAGGTACTCACAAGACCAACGGACCTGGGAACAACAACCAAACAAAACAATGGTGAACAGAGGGCACATATATAAATCAAATCAAATCAAATTTGATTTGTCACATACACATGGTTAGCAGATGTTAATGCGAGTGTAGCGAAATGCTTGTGCTTCTAGTTCCGACAATGCAGTGATAACCAACAAGTAATCTAATTAACAATTCCAAAACGACTCTCTTATACACAGTGTAAGGGGATAAAGAATATGTACATAAGGATATATGAATGAGTGATGGTACAGAGCAGCATACAGTAGATGGTATCGAGTACAGTATATACATATGAGATGAGTATGTAGACAAAGTAAACAAAGTGGCATAGTTAAAGTGGCTAGTGATACATGTATTACATAAGGATGCAGTCGATGATGTAGAGTACAGTATATACGTATGCATATGAGATGAATAATGTAGGGTAAGTAACATTATATAAGGTAGCATTGTTTAAAGTGGCTAGTGATATATTTACATAATTTTCCATCAATTCCCATTATTAAGTGGCTGGAGTTGGGTCAGTGTCAATGACAGTGTGTTGGCAACAGCCACTCAATGTTAGTGGTGGCTGTTTAACAGTCTGATGGCCTTGAGATAGAAGCTGTTTTTCAGTCTCTCGGTCCCAGCTTTGATGCACCTGTACTGACCTCGCCTTCTGGATGATAGCGGGGTGAACAGGCAGTGGTCCGGGTGGTTGATGTCCTTGATGATCTTTATGGCCTTCCTGTAACATCGGGTGGTGTAGGTGTCCTGGAGGGCAGGTAGTTTGCCCCCGGTGATGCGTTGTGCAGACCTCACTACCCTCTGGAGAGCCTTACGGTTGAGGGCGGAGCAGTTGCCGTACCAGGCGGTGATACAGCCCGCCAGGATGCTCTCGATTGTGCATCTGTAGAAGTTTGTGAGTGCTTTTGGTGACAAGCCGAATTTCTTCAGCCTCCTGAGGTTGAAGAGGCGCTGCTGCGCCTTCTTCACGACGCTGTCAGTGTGAGTGGACCAATTCAGTTTGTCTGTGATGTGTATGCCGAGGAACTTAAAAACTTGCTACCCTCTCCACTACTGTTCCATCGATGTGGATAGGGGGGTGTTCCCTCTGCTGTTTCCTGAAGTCCACAATCATCTCCTTAGTTTTGTTGACGTTGAGTGTGAGGTTATTTTCCTGACACCACACTCCGAGGGCCCTCACCTCCTCCCTGTAGGCCGTCTCGTCGTTGTTGGTAATCAAGCCTACCACTGTTGTGTCGTCCGCAAACTTGATGATTGAGTTGGAGGCGTGCGTGGCCACGCAGTCGTGGGTGAACAGGGAGTACAGGAGAGGGCTCAGAACGCACCCTTGTGGGGCCCCCGTGTTGAGGATCAGCGGGGAGGAGATGTTGTTGCCTACCCTCACCACCTTTGCTAATCAGGGGGAATTGCTAATCAGGGGGAATGGGAACCAGGTGTGCGTAATGAAACAGTTCATTGACGCCTAGAGTCCGGTGACGTAGACCTCAGAAGCTGGTGCACGGAATGACCAGCAGTACCGGGGGAATCCGTGACATTACTGAAAGTGTTCAGTCTTTTATTGTTTTATTTGAATGAAACCAAGCTCAAACAGTTTGTTTTACTCAAACATAGTTTTGATTCTTTCTGATTTTATACTCATGTAATGTAGATCAGTGTTAATTGAATCACTATTATTTTGGCTTTCTGACAACCAAATTACAATTAATGTCAGTTATCCTGTGCATCATGCTAAATCGACTAATATATGTAATTAATTTACAATACATTGTATGATATCAATACAAATGTCCCAAAAATACACACTTAAGAAATAAGCCCAATAAACCGCTACTTTGTACTTATCCAAAAGAGAATGTGGTCCTTCCTCTAAGGATTACAATACATTCTAGTGTGGTGTTATTGAAAACCATAACTCCGCATTCATATATTCTCTACTGGCAGACTGAATTAAAATAGCCATTGTAAACAGCATTACAGCATTATTTCCAAAATTATTTGTATTCTGACTTCCTCCCTGATGTCTTTGGTCACTCTCTGAGACCAGTTATCTCCATTAGAGGTCCATGAGAAAGGAATATTCAACCACCACAACTCTTCTGCTTTTATTGCCAATCTCCACACAGGCAGTCATGCTGAACAGAACATCATCTGAAGATCACAGGCCTCCTGCTGGCGGAGTGGACAATGCTGGCTACAATGACCATGACAAACATGTTGTCATGACAATGGTTTGATGGTGTAAAAGTTTGTGTAAGAAGTCTCTTTCTCCAAAGAAAGGCCATTGGTCTGCCCTCGACTCTGTCTCCACACTGGCCCTTCTGTCTTTCTGCGGGTCTCATGGCCTGAACTCCACACACACAGAGACAGGAGCTGGGGTTCTCAATAAAACACACCATACTGACCGCGAGTCACTTTGCTTTTTGTATTTTCTCTACTCCTTCTTGATGTTCCTGGCTGGTGCCACCCTGTGGCTGTGGAGCCTCCTGTTGGGGGCCCTGGTTGTCGTGGACCCTCCCCCCTGGTGGGTCTCGTGTTTTGCCAGGTGGTCGCTCCGCATGAACCTCTTCCCACACGTCTGGCAGCCGAAGCGCTTTTCCCCAGTATGTGTGCGCAGGTGCCTCTGCAGCTCGTCTGAGCGTGTGCAGTTCTTCCCGCAGAAGAGCCAGCTGCAGACGAAAGGTCGCTCCCCGGCATGCCATCGCAGGTGGGCCTTCAGGTGGGAAGTCTTCTTGTACACCTTGCCACACTCGGGCAAGTGGCAGATGTGGAGCCTCCTCTGGCCTGGTTCCTCAGGGTTAGCTGGAGCACCTGTGCACCCAGAGGAGGCCTGGCAGTTGGGGCACTTGCAGTGCCTGCAGCACCGTGTGGAGCCCAGCAGGCACTTGGAGGAGCCTTGGAGGAGGGCTGCAATCTGAGGCTGGTTCCCCAACACCAGCTGTCTGCCCAGGGCAAAGGGGTGAGAGTGGTGATGGTGGGTCTGGCCATGAGGTTGCTGATGACCATGGGGGATGCTGGTGGTCTGGGGTAATATCCACCACTGCTGACTGTATCCACCCTTCCTCTGTATGCCGACCAGGGTGGTGGGGGTGTCTTTCTGTGGAACCTTGGAGGAAGTTCTCCCCCATACCATTGTGCTGGGGGTGGAAGTATGGAGTATGAGAGCTAACCTGGACCTGAGGAGCGAGCATCTTCACTGGGGGGAGCTCAAAGGTGTAGGCAGCCGGGGTGGAGGAGGGCTCAGCAGGAGGGGTGAGAGGCAGCTCATGGAGGTGGTGGTGCTGGTGTGGATGGGGGTGAAGGTCCAGTCCGCTCTGGACGTGTCCAGGAAAATTAAGTTTTGGCACTGTCAGAGTTGCCACCTGTTGGACCCTTAGACTGGAGCTCTGGGCCACTTCACTGCCCAATAGCTGGAGCATCCCAGTCATGGAACTCATGGTCCCTTCATAGGATGAGTGTGGCCGTTCCTGCCGCAGTCCACTGCCCCCCAGCCGGGCTTGGCCCCAGGGTCTGGCCAGGAAGGAGGAGAGGGGATGGGGTCCGTTCTCAGGAGAGGAGCTGGGTGTGCGGTCCTATGGGGTATAGAAAGAATGGATGTTAGACATGCTGTACACTATTGAATGAGATATTCCTGAGCAAAAACCACATACAGAATCAAGATATTATAGTGATAACACAGAACTTAGACTTCTTTCTAATAAGAAACTATAGAACAGTGGTGACCTTTTACTGTGAACTTCTACATCTCTATTTCTAAAATATATGTTATAATTTTATTGATGTAGTCAATGTATTTTATTAACTAAAATAGAGTAAATATTTTAAGGTAAAATACTGCTGCTAACAAATGAATCCAGACGAATTCCTATAAATATATTGGGAGAAAATGTATCAATAATTGCACTTGACAATTTCAAAATGTACTCTGAAGAAGGCTAACACTGAAATGACTCTCCCATACCAAATTCCACTAAAAACATTTTCCTCGTCTGTAAGAAATGGTTGAGAAAGTGGTCGGTCCCCGGAAATGCGGCCATGACTTTTGCGCGCTTCTGCGGCCAACGTAGTTTTTAAACTGGTCTCAGCACAAGTGCAGCACCGAAACAAAATCTAGAAAACGGGATTTTGCTGTGTCTCAATTCTCTTCCAAAGTCAGTCTAATTTTCTGAAAAAAAAACAACAACCTCATAACGTGTTTTATATTGTTGTGGAGAAATATAAGTGGATTAAAAAAATTGATTGTAGGAATGATTAATTCCAAAATACGTGCTACGGCGGTATCCCTTCTGCATCCTTGTCTTCACTGATTGCCTCGAACGCTATGACTGGATATCCTTTGAAGTGTGCGGAGAACCAATCGACACATTCTTGGCAGCATCTTGTTTGGGAGAGATTTCACAGTACAGATAAAGTAAGAACCGTCTGTGTGTGTTTGTCAATGAGAGGGTTAGATTAATCTCGCCCGGGTGCCAGTGTTGGCGTGTTTTGCATTGGCTGAAAGTTAAATCGATTGCATTCGATTTTAAACCGGGCCTCCCGGGCTTGAGCCAAGCGCCCTGTTAAAGCCCACGGTTAAGTCTGCTCAAAACAAATGTGACGTAATTAAGCACATGTAGTAGCATAATTATTAGGATTGTGTGTTTTCTCATCCAAAGGTGATTGGTTTTGATATTAGGCCTAAACGCTTTATCTTCCTTTCCCCAAAAAAATGTAATAGAAAAATTATAACATTTATTTTATGGAAAAGAGCTGGGCGATGCACCATACTGCCCTGTTGACAAAATCTTCGATTACTATTTGATTTGAGAATGGCGCTCATTTCTCCCGATTACTTGACCGGCCTTTGCCTGGTCCCCTGCAGCTCAGCATAATCGAATCCGACAGAGAGCGAGAAAGAGAGGAGGGGCGAGGGACATAGACATTCACTATATGGTTTACCTGAATAATTTACCCTTACTTTTACTGCAGTTTTGAAACTCTAAAAGTGCAGTAACTGCAGTACACTGTGGTATTTTGGATGCAGTAATTGCAGAATAACTGCAGCATACTGCAGTTATACTGCCCACTAACTGCAGCTACACTGCAAAATTACTACAGTAAAAAAAACGGTGTAATTTTGGATGCAGTATTTGCAGCATATAGTATATATGTAACAGTATAACTTCAGTCACTCGCCCCTACCTGGGCTCGGCACACATCGACAACAGCCACTCTCGAAGCATCGTTACCCATTGCGCCACAAAAGCCGCGGGGAACAACTATTTCAAGGTCTCAGAGCAAGTGACGTCACTGATTGAAACGCTATTAGCGCGCACCACCGCGAACTAGCTAGGCATTTCACATCGGTTACATAAAGGCTACAGTAGTGTAGGCTATATGAACATCTGGGATAATGTTTTTTCTTTGGGCCGAATTAGCCTGATTTCACTAATGGACAAATATCCACAATTTATCTTTTTATAATAGGTGGTCTACTACTATTTCATTGCAAGTATTTGGAAATGGTTTTGTTTCTTTTTGTGTGTGTTTCTTTCTTGATTGTGTATAATAATACAAGATCAAAGCGCCCCAATACCGTCTGAAAATCAATCAAACTAATGGTTTTCGAAGATCTCCCTCCCCGGGTTCAAGTGAAGGCCATATCTAATCTTATTGCAAATGCAGACACAACAGTTTGTAACGGTGACCATTTTACCTCTTCAAAGAGCCTTCCAAGAGGTGTCAAGTGATATTTGCATAGCAACAAATAACAGTCCCGTCCCATCCTAATCTCAATGACAACCAACAGGACATTTCTCTTTTGCATTCAATTTCAAACTAATGATGTTGTCACTGTTGCTTTAAATCAATTATGGACTTTTGTTTATTTTGATTGTGTCTTTATTCTGGCATTTTTATACATTTACTTTCCTTACTAGTTAACTATGACACCATATTTCACTCAGGAGTCAATAACCATTGTGAAGTTATTTGTCAATTGTATTCATCCATATCTCTTTTCCCCTGCATTTCAGTTTAAAAATGTATCCATAGAAATGAAATGGACAATGGACATTTCATTTTAATGGATATATAAGGTATAAGGTTTGCTTCATCTTTCAGTCATGTCTCCATGACATCCCATCATACATCTATATTTGCACCAAGGACTGTGACATCTGTTATGACAAAATGGTCAGATGTGAGGGACAGGCCAACAAACCTATAGCATTTAGGCTATTACCTGTTAAAGACAAATGAGGGTCAGTTAAGAGGCCATGATGTTATATGTTAAGTGTTATATGTCTTATATGCCCATATCTGCTGTTGGAAACATGAATGTTTTGATCCTAAAGTTTGTTTTGTTATGAAAGGTTGCTGGAGGAAAACTGTAACACACCAAAAATGGAGTTGAAAATATTTTGGCAGATTACGTTTGTCAGGAATTTTTCACATTGGAATATAGAAATGAAATTTAATAGAAAATGTTGTAAATTCTGTTAAGAGGTTATTTTACAATGTAAGTATTTTTTTTCACATCTGAAGCTATGGATGAATCACCCCCTGAATCTCCCTGCGCTCCGGCTCTCCCTTGGTTCCAGAGGCACGGGCAGGGAGAGATCCCAGGGATCACTAGAACAGGCTAGGTGGAGAGGTAGCACATCACATCAACAAACAGGCTTTCATACCTTTCTCTCTGGCATTAATGAGAGAGAGGCCTTAACTGAAATATTGACACTCCCTCAGTTGGCACCTCCAACGTGATCATTTGATTAATGTAGTGAGTGAATGAGTGAAGGAGCATGCGGTTTTGTGGTTTCATCTGCTAGAGCTCAAGGTCGTGGTTTGTGTTGGAAACCCTCTAGCACTGCCCACTGTCCAAATCACTTTTTTATTTGTCACATTCTTTTTAAACAACATGTGTAGACTAACATTGAAATGCTTACTTATGGGCACATTCCCAACAATGCAGAGAGAAAGAAAATAGAGAAATAATAGAAAAGTAATGACACATAATAAATACGCAATGAGTAATGATAACTTGGCTATATACATTTTTATTATTTTTTATTAAACTAGGCAAGTCAGTTAAGAACAAATTATTATTTACAATGACAGCCTACTTGTAAAGCCCCCCCGGCCAAACCCTCCCCTGACCCAGACAACACTGGGACAATTGTGCGCCACCCTATGTGATTCCTGATCGTGGCCGGTTGTGATACAGCCCAGGATCGAACCTGGGTCTGTATTGACACCTCTACCACTGCAATGCAGTGACTTTGACCGTTGCGCCACTCAGGAGGCCAAACATGGGGTACCGGTACTGAGTCGATGTGCAGGGATACGGGGTAATTGAGGTATATATGTACATATAACTAGGAATACAGTAACTAGTTAACAGGACAGATAATAAACAGTAGCAACAGCATAAGTGATGAGTCAAAAAAGTTAGTGCAGAAAGGGTCAATTCAGATAGTCCAGGTAGCTATTTGGTTAACTATTTAACTAACTATTTAGCTGTCTAATAGCTTGAGGGTAGAAGCGGTTCAGGGTCCTGTTGGTTCTAGACTTGGTACATTGGTACCGCTTGCCGTGCAGTAGCAGAGAGAACAGTCAATTACTTAGGTGGCTGGAGTCTTTGACAATTTTTAGGGCCTTCCTCTGGCACCGCCTTGTATAGAGGTCCTGGATGGCAGGGAGCTCGGCCCCAGTGATGTACTGGGCCGTACGCACTACCGTCTGTAGCGCCCTGCGATAGGATGCCAAGCAGTTGCCATACCAAGCGCTGATGCAGCCAGTCAAGATTCTCGCAATGGGGGCCTCCCGGGTGGCGCAGTGGTTAAGGGCACTGCACTGCAGCGCTAGCTGTGCCACCAGAGACTGGGCTCGCGCCCAGGCTCTGTCGCAACCAGCAGCGATCGGGAGGTCTGTGGAGCGATGCACAATTGGCCTAGGGTTAGGGTTAGGGAGGGCTTGGCCGGTAGGGATATCCGTGTCTCATCGCGCACCAGCGACTCCTGTGGCGGGCCGGGCACAGTGCACGCCAACCAAGGTCGCCAGGTGCACAGTGTTTCCTCTGACACATTGGTTGCGGCTGGCTTCCGGGTTGGATGCACGCTGTGTTAAGAAGCAGTGCAGCTTGGTTGGGTTGTGTATCGGAGGACGCATGACTTTCAACCTTCGTCTCTCCCGAGCCCGTACGGGAGTTGTAGCGATGAGACAAGATAGTAGCTACTAAACAATTGGATCCCACAAAATTGGGGAGAAAATGGGGTAAACATTAACAACAACAAAAAATAACAAAAAAAAGAAAAATCTCAAATTTGGACTCATCAGACCAAAGGACAGATTTCCACCGGTCTAATGTCCATTGCTCGTGTTTCTTGGCCCAAGCAAGTCTCTTCTTCTTATTGGTGTCCTTTAGTAGTGGTTTCTTTGCAGCAATTCGACCATGAAGGCCTGATTCACGCTGTCTTCTCTGAACAAACATGGGAGTAATGCTTCACTCTTTGATATGCCACGTCAATATTTTACTCACCAATCAGCTGGCATGTGCCTTCTCCTTTTGACTCATCACATACGCTGCTGCTACTGCATATTATCTAATCTGTTGCCCAGTGACTTTACCCCTACCTACAGTATATGTACATATCTATCTCAATTACATTACATCAATTACATGGGCTCTCGAATGGCGCAACGGTCTACGGCAGGGGTCTCCATTCCTGTTCCTGGAAAGCTACCCTCCTGTAGGCTTTTGCTCCAACCCCAGTTGTAACTAACCTGATTCACCTTATCAACCAGCTAATTATTAGAATCAGGTGTGCTAGATTAGGGTTGGTTGAAAACCTACAGGACGGTAGCTTTCCAGGAGCAGGGTTGGAGAGCCCTGGTCTAAGGTACTGCATCTCAGTGCTAGAGGTGTTACTACAGACACTCTGGTTCAAATCCAGGCTGTATCACAACCAGCCTTGATTGGGAGTCCCATAGGGCGACGCACAATTGGCCCAACTTCATCCGGGTTTGGCTGTCATTGTAAATAAGAACTTGTTCTTAACTGACTTGCCTAGTTAAATGGGGAACAGTGGGTTAACTGCCTTGTTCGAGGGCAGACAACAGATTTGTAACTTGTCAGCTGGGGATTCGATTCCGCAACCGTTCGGTTACTGGCACAACTCCCCATATGCAGCATATGCAGCTGCTCGGCCATGGAAACCCATTTCTGTTATTGTGCTGAAGTTGCTTCCAGAAGCAGTTTGGAACTCAGTAGTGAGTATGGCAACCGAGGACAGACAGTTTACACGCTTCAGCACTCGGCGGTCCAGTTCTGTGAGCTTGTGTGGCCTACCACTGTGGCTGAGCCGTTGTTGCTATGCCGGGGGCAGGTCTAACAGGCAGAACTTTGACCAACTGACTTGTTGGAAAGGTGGCGTCCTATGACGGTGCCACGTTGAAAGTCACTGAGCTCTTCAGTAAGGCCATTCTACTGCCAATGTTTTTCTATGGAGAAGGCCTGCACACACCCTCACCCAGTCTCACTGACTTGGTGTAGCTGAGCTGCTCATCATCGGGTTGGAGCGAGCGGTCGCATCCGCGCTTCGGTCTGCTTCGGTCTGCAGGTTGTATAACTTTTCATTACATTTCATTACATTTCATTATAGTACAACGGTTTGATTTGTCTAATCTTAGCAATTTCTTCTTAGCTAGCTACATAGCCGTCTTTGTATCAAAGATAATTGCGTAATTATCGTATTTCGTCGTCCTCCTATCTGCCCAGCAGCTAGCCAGCTAGCTAACGTTCACCGTCTACCGTAGCACTGTAGTAACTATCACACTCAACTGAACGACTTGATTAGTGTAGTGTTAGCTAGCTACATAGTTGTCTTTGCTGTCTTCGTATCCAAGATAATTGTGTAGTTTAGAGTGTGTAGTCTTAGAGCGATTATCTTAATTTACCGAGGTTAGCTAGCCAGCTATTTGTCGTCCTTAACGTAGGAGTCACTCCTAGCTAGCCAACAGCTAGCCAACGTCTACTGAATAGAACTTTCGCATGCCGGTCGCATTCCGCTTCGCTCCACAGGTAGTATCACATTTTCATTTCATTTCATTACAGTCCCAACGGTGTGATTTGTTTGATCGTAGCTAGCTACATAGCTAGCTACATAGCCGTCTTTGTTTCAAAGATAATTGTGTAGTCTAGAGCGATTTTCTAGGTTAGCTAGCCAGCTATTGTCGTTCTTTTAACGCAACGTAACGTAATCAACACTGCTAGCTAGCCAGCTAGCCCCGAATAGCAGCATTGTAGAAACTTTACACTCAACGGAACGACTTGATTAGTGTAGTGTCAACAACGCAGCCACTGCCAGCTAGCCTACAAAGTCAACAACGCAGCCACTGCCAGCTAGCCTACCTCAGCAGTACTGTATCATTTTAATCATTTTAGTCAATTAGATTCTTGCTACGTAAGCTTAACTTTCTGAACATTCGAGACGTGTAGTCCACTTGTCATTCCAATCTCCTTTGCATTAGCGTAGCCTCTTCTCTAGCCTGTCAACTATGTGTCTGTCTATCCCTGTTCTCTCCTCTCTGCACAGACCATACAAACGCTCCACACCGCGTGGCCGCGCCACCCTAATCTGGTGGTCCCAGCGCGCACGACCCACGTGGAGTTCCAGGTCTCCGGTAGCCTCTGGAACTGCTGATCTGCGGCCAACAAGGCAGAGTTCATCTCAGCCTATGCCTCCCTCCAGTCCCTCGACTTCTTGGCACTGACGGAAACATGGATCACCACAGACAACACCGCTACTCCTACTGCTCTCTCTTCGTCCGCCCACGTGTTCTCGCACACCCCGAGAGCTTCTGGTCAGCGGGGTGGTGGCACCGGGATCCTCATCTCTCCCAAGTGGTCATTCTCTCTTTCTCCCCTTACCCATCTGTCTATCGCCTCCTTTGAATTCCATGCTGTCACAGTTACCAGCCCTTTCAAGCTTAACATCCTTATCATTTATCGCCCTCCAGGTTCCTCGGAGAGTTCATCAATGAGCTTGATGCCTTGATAAGCTCCTTTCCTGAGGACGGCTCACCTCTCACAGTTCTGGGCGACTTTAACCTCCCCACGTCTACCTTTGACTCATTCCTCTCTGCCTCCTTCTTTCCACTCCTCTCCTCTTTGACCTCACCCTCTCACCTCCCCCTACTCACAAGGCAGGCAATACGCTCGACCTCATCTTTACTAGATGCTGTTCTTCCACTAACCTCATTGCAACTCCCCTCCAAGTCTCCGACCACTACCTTGTATCCTTTTCCCTCTCGCTCTCATCCAACACTTCCCACACTGCCCCTACTCGGATGGTATCGCGCCGTCCCAACCTTCGCTCTCTCTCCCCCGCTACTCTCTCCTCTTCCATCCTATCATCTCTTCCCTCTGCTCAAACCTTCTCCAACCTATCTCCTGATTCTGCCTCCTCAACCCTCCTCTCCTCCCTTTCTGCATCCTTTGACTCTCTATGTCCCCTATCCTCCAGGCCGGCTCGGTCCTCCCTCCCGCTCCGTGGCTCGACGACTCATTGCGAGCTCACAGAACAGGGCTCCGGGCAGCCGAGCGGAAATGGAGGAAAACTCGCCTCCCTGCGGACCTGGCATCCTTTCACTCCCTCCTCTCTACATTTTCCTCCTCTGTCTCTGCTGCTAAAGCCACTTTCTACCACTCTAAATTCCAAGCATCTGCCTCTAACCCTAGGAAGCTCTTTGCCACCTTCTCCTCCCTCCTGAATCCTCCTCCCCCTCCTCCTCTCTGCAGATGACTTCGTCAACCATTTTGAAAAGAAGGTCGACGACATCCGATCCTCGTTTGCTAAGTCAAACGACACCGCTGGTTCTGCTCACACTGCCCTACCCTGTGCTCTGACATCTTTCTCCCCTCTCTCTCCAGATGACATCTCGCGTCTTGTGACGGCCGGCCGCCCAACAACCTGCCCGCTTGACCCTATCCCCTCCTCTCTTCTCCAGACCATTTCCGGTGACCTTCTCCCTTACCTCACCTCGCTCATCAACTCATCCCTGACCGCTGGCTGCGTCCCTCCCGTCTTCAAGAGAGCGAGAGTTGCACCCCTTCTGAAAAAACCTACACTCGATCCCTCCGATGTCAACAACTACAGACCAGTATCCCTTCTTTCTTTTCTCTCCAAAACTCTTGAACGTGCCGTCCTTGGCCAGCTCTCCCGCTATCTCTCTCAGAATGACCTTCTTGATCCAAATCAGTCAGGTTTCAAGACTAGTCATTCAACTGAGACTGCTCTTCTCTGTATCACGGAGGCACTCCGCACTGCTAAAGCTAACTCTCTCTCCTCTGCTCTCATCCTTCTAGACCTATCGGCTGCCTTCGATACTGTGAACCATCAGATCCTCCTCTCCACCCTCTCCGAGTTGGGCATCTCCGGCGCGGCCCATGCTTGGATTGCGTCCTACCTGACAGGTCGCTCCTACCAGGTGGCGTGGCGAGAATCTGTCTCCTCACCACGCGCTCTCACCACTGGTGTCCCCAGGGCTCTGTTCTAGGCCCTCTCCTATTCTCGCTATACACCAAGTCACTTGGCTCTGTCATAACCTCACATGGTCTCTCTTATCATTGCTATGCAGACGACACACAATTAATCTTCTCCTTTCCCCCCTCTGATGACCAGGTGGCGAATCGCATCTCTGCATGTCTGGCAGACATATCAGTGTGGATGACGGATCACCACCTCAAGCTGAACCTCGGCAAGACGGAGCTGCTCTTCCTCCCGGGAAGGACTGCCCGTTCCATGATCTCGCCATCACGGTTGACAACTCCATCGTGTCCTCCTCCCAGAGCGCTAAGAACCTTGGCGTGATCCTGGACAACACCCTGTCGTTCTCAACTAACATCAAGGCGGTGGCCCGTTCCTGTAGGTTCATGCTCTACAACATCCGCAGAGTACGACCCTGCCTCACACAGGAAGCGGCGCAGGTCCTAATCCAGGCACTTGTCATCTCCCGTCTGGATTACTGCAACTCGCTGTTGGCTGGGCTCCCTGCCTGTGCCATTAAACCCCTACAACTCATCCAGAATGCCGCAGCCCGTCTGGTGTTCAACCTTCCCAAGTTCTCTCTCACGTCACCCCGCTCCCTCCACTGGCTTCCAGTTGAAGCTCGCATCCGCTACAAGACCATGGTGCTTGCCTACGGAGCTGTGAGGGGAACGGCACCTCAGTACCTCCAGGCTCTGATCAGGCCCTACACCCAAACAAGGGCACTGCGTTCATCCACCTCTGGCCTGCTCGCCTCCCTACCACTGAGGAAGTACAGTTCCCGCTCAGCCCAGTCAAAACTGTTCGCTGCTCTGGCCCCCCAATGGTGGAACAAACTCCCTCACGACGCCAGGACAGCGGAGTCAATCACCACCTTCCGGAGACACCTGAAACCCCACCTCTTTAAGGAATACCTAGGATAGGATAAAGTAATCCTTCTCACCCCCTTAAAAGATTTAGATGCACTATTGTAAAGTGGCTGTTCCACTGGATGTCATAAGGTGAAAGCACCAATTTGTAAGTCGCTCTGGATAAGAGCGTCTGCTAAATGACTTAAATGTAATGTAAATGTAAACAAAAACAACAAAACGAACGTGACGCTATGACAACGAGTGCAGACACAGGCAACTACACATAGACAATAACCCACGAAATACCCAAAGAAGATGGCTGCCTAAATATGGTTCCAAATCAGAGACAACGGTAAACACCTGCCTCTAATTGAGAACCAATCTAGGCAACCATAGACATATATAAACACCTAGATGATAAACAACCCCATAAACTTACAAAACCCCTAGACAGTACAAAAACACATTCATCACCCATGTCACACCCTGACCTAACCAAAACAACTGGGTCGAGGACACGCACCTCAGGGCGAGTGTGGGGAGGAGGAACAGGGCGTACTGGACTGCCGAGGCACACTATAGGCCTGGTGCGTGGTGCCGGCACTGGTGGTACCGGGCTGGGGACACGCACCTCAGGGCGAGTGTGGGGAGGAGGAACAGGTGTACAGGGCTCTGGAGAAGCACAGGAAGCCTGGTGCGTGATGTTGGCACTGGTGGTACTGGGCTGGGGACACGCACCTCAGGGCGAGTGCGGGGAGCAGGCACAGGACGTACTGGGCTGTGGAGGCGTACTGGAGGTCTGGAGTGTAAAGATGACACAACCCATCCTGGCTGGATGCTCATTCTAGCCCGGCCAATGTGAGGAGCTGGAATATAGCGCACCGGGCTAGAAGTGCGCACTGGAGACACCATGCGCATCTCTGCATAACACAGTGCCTGACCAGTTACGCGCTCCCCACGGTAAGCACGAGGAGTTGGCTCACTTAGCCAATCTCCTCGTGTGCCCCTCCCCCAAAAATGATTGGGGCTGCCTCTCGGGCTTCCGTGCTAGCCGTGTACCCTTATATCTTCGCCGTTCCTCCATTCTCCTGTATCCCTCCTCGCACTGTTCCAAAGAATCCCCTGCAGGCTCTGGCACTCTCCCTGGATCGATCGCCCAACTCTCAATCTCCTCCCAGGCTGTTACCCATTCGTCCTTCTCCCGGGTCCATTTCTCCATTAAGCGCTGTTCCTCCCAATCACGCTGCTTGGTCCTTTTAAGGTGGGTTATTCTGTCACGATCGTCGTAGTGAGGAGACCAAAGCGCAGCGTGATGTGAATACATCTTCTAATTAATGAATGAAGAACACTTAAACAAAAACAACAAAACTAACGCGACACTATGACAATGAGTGCAGACACAGGCAACTACACACAGACAATAGCCCACGAAATACCCAAAGAAGATGGCTGCCTAAATATGGTTCCAAATCAGAGACAACGATAAACACCTGCCTCTAATTGAGAACCAATCTAGGCAACCATAGACATATATAAACACCTAGATGATAAACAACCCCATAAACGTACAAAACCCCTAGACAGTCCAAAAACACATACATCACCCATGTCACACCCTGACCGAACCAAAACAATAAAGAAAACAAAGAATACTCAGGTCAGGGCGTGACACTCAGATATAGGACAGACACTTTTTGGGGGGACTATCTGTTGTTCCATGTACTGAATCTGTTATTAAATGTGTTTCTTTGGGCATTAAAGAATTAATATCTATAACCTGTAAAAACCATGTTAAGTAAAATGTATAATCTGACTGAGTATAATTGAAATAAGATCTGATATAATAACATTTTTTTTTAGTCGAATAGACCCACATAAGGATTAATTCAAGTAGTCTGGTAAAATTCCGATTGAATTCTTAGACCGATTTTCACAATAAGTCAGTTCCAAAGCTGAAGTTTTAATGAGTTTAGAAAAAAATGGAATATAGATCAGGGGAAAGGGAAGTGGAAGGATATAAGTTGGGAATAAATTTGAAAATAAACATGGTAAGAGGCAGAAAAGAACAAATTGTATTTAAGAAAAAGGGAGAGATTAATGAGGATCCTAATTAAGGGAAAAACTAAATGTTCAGTGGTCTAGGAGTAGGTAATGGGGCTTATCAAAAGGGATGGATAGGAAACTAAAAAAAAAAAAAAATGTAAGCTAACAATTGGGAATAGAAGTTAAAGATATAATCAGATAAAACATATGAGAAATTGTTTGTTAACCAAGCCTGTATGTCCAGGATTGTATGCATTACAGGTGAACTACAGGTGAAGTCACTCAATCCAGTCCCAGAGGCTTGGGGACCATAGAAGACCCTGGTGACAGCTAGCTGAAAGAACCCAGATTCATATCCACGGCATAGAAGGAATAGTCATTGGGATAAAATCGTTTTAAATAGTTTTGTTTGGTTCAAATTGGTAAGACATTTTTTCACTGTCGGACAATAAACAGAGTTCGGGAGAAGAACTGGAATTAAGCAGAATTGGCCGTAATTGGGCCAACTCTCGTGATGGTGGAATGAAGTAACCCTACCTGTCCTATCACCCCTGTTTTTGAGAAGTGAAGATGTGTCTGGCTCAAATGTGTATTTTGTTCCAAAATAAGTTTTGATTAATCATTAAGAATCCCTAGATCTGGGTAGACAAGAAGTTAGAGAAGATTACATGGTCTAACTGACTTCATATTGGACAGTTCTAGGATTGGAGAAGAGGATACCGGTATAGCATGGAGGATCCCACAAGGGTGGATAGGTTTTCCATGATATGGGGAAACCTGGGAGCAATGTTGAACTTTGTAAAGGTGATGAAATCCTACTAACCATCAAAACTATTAAGCTCTCTGATGCAGGCACTCTCACCCTCGGACTACAAAGGACGAGGACAGACATGATGGGTGTGTTTTCTATCAGGGTACTGCCAAGACCAGAGGTAACCTGGGGCTTATTGGATAGAAACTAAAAAAAAAAAAAAAGAAGCTAACACACTCCGTCACTCAATCCCAGAAGGCTTGGGGGCTCAGATTCATATCACCATTTTTCACTGTCGGACAATAAACAGAGTTCGGGAGAAGAACTGGAATTAACAGAATTCGAGGGCCAACTCTTTCAGATGAAGTAAACCTGTCCTATCACCCTGTTTTTGTTCTACCACCACACCATTAAGAAGACTATTGAACTGGTATTGATCAATTAGAAACTGAGACTGGTAGGGACAATTTGTGGCTGTCTTATATGAGGTACACAGCTAAAACCCTGAGAGGAAAGGACTGTATTATTTGAAGTTATGCTAGACCTGTTCTGGCTACACCCATTTGCTGTAGGAGAAGGAGAGGGGTGGTTGTGTATTTTGAGAAGTTTTTACCAGGTTAAGCCCAATTCAACCCTCTGTTCCTCTTTGAGCCTTGTGTTTCCTGCAGTACCTCCTCATCGGGCCTCTTGGGGTGTTGAGGCATATGGGGCAATTACGAGTGCATCACGGGTACAGGTAATGGCATTGATTATGGGAGATTGCCTGAAGCTGATTGCAGGAGTAACATAACCATTCATTCCACTTGGCCAGTTACAGGCCTAAACCAAACGAGTGGTCTGGCTGATGTATGTTGGACCAGTGGAGCCAAAAGAGGGCTGAGACCCATTCTTAGAGGAGAATGGCAAGGTACGTGTGGTCTGACCAGTTTGATAATTCCACGGACCATTGTTGATGTTGTTGCTGAACAGCTGCTGAGTTCTGTAACCAGGGGACCTGAAAACATTCCATCCCATGGGAGACAGATGTAGTAGTGCTCCATGGACAGAGGATGTAGTTGACATACACTAACCTGATGGGAGTGCCAGTGGGGATTCCTCATGAGTTTCAGGCCTTGGGTAGGAATGATGGACTCTGGCACTTACTACCTACTATGGGTCCAGCCATGGTGGATGCTGGACAGACTGCATGGATTAATTATATCTACTATGGTCAACAGCGTTTTGTGAATTACTCCCGTGATGCACTCACTAGTATGTCTGAACAGCTTGAGGCCACATTTGGGGTTTCCAGACAGAATAGACTTGCCTTGGATATGCTTCTTGCCAGTCAGGGGACGTCTGCAAGATGTTCGGCAAACAATGTTGCACGATATTCCTAATACCAGTCCAGATGATAGTTTTAAACTTCACAATCTAAGGCGGGGTTGATGCACTATCTGCTAAGATGAGGTCCACGGGGGGGTGGAGGAGTCTGTTCTCTTGGCCTGGTTTGGTAAGTGCACTGGTAGGATGGTTACTGGATTTCTGACCCTAATTCTTGTATTATTTGTTATTGATGTGATGTGCTGTTTGCATCATACTGTGTTTTGACAAGTCTGTTACAGATGTGGTGAGGGCTTCAGGCATGATGCCTTTGCTTGATGCTCCAGTTGGCGATGCCGATACGGAAGCATGCTTTCAGGGGAGGATGGGACTGACTGATGATGACACATGGTTTGGAGTCCCTGGGTGGCAAGGTGCCCACTTGGTACAGGATAGAAGTAGCTGAGAGGACCAGATGGTTTCTAATAATTCTTTACTCTGTTTTCCATGACCAAAGTTTTATCCTACATCTTACATGTCAATAACAATAAAGTTTTATCCTGTTTTTGATAAGTGACACCCTTGGGGGGAACAAAGGCATACAACAAAGGCATATATAACTTGTTATTAGTAATAAACTTTTTATTATTTTCATGAAATGCTATGACTGCTGGAATAAAGGATAATTGAGTGACACCCTAGCAGGAGTAAAAAGGGGGATCCAGTTGCTTTTATTGATTAAGCTTCTCCATTGTATGTCGTGTCCCATCTGGGATGGGAAGAGGGGGAAATTATTTTTCTTTGTGGGCCATTTCCGGATAGACATACCTAGTTTAGGATATTTTTCCTTTTTGGATTATGTCTTCGTTTTTGCTTGGAGTAATGTATCTGGACTATATCACATCTCTTAGGAGATGTGAAGAGAGGGTATCAGAAACTTTTTCCTGCTGGAAAAGCTGGCTAATGTGGACAATAATTTTTACTTTTATTTTGAGCTGTTCTCCGCTCTGTTAAATGAGGGTTGTAAGCCAACTTAGTACATAGTGGGATTGAATGGAGAACATGATGGGAATACATATATATCTATTTCTGTTTAGTACCGTGCCTTATTTCATAGTCCCTTAGGGGGAAGTTTTTTGTTTGTTTTTGTTTTTTTTGTGTTGTGTCTGGATCTAGTTAGGTGGTGTCACGTCTCTGAGGAGACGTGAAGAGAGGGATAAGGAATTGCTATTTCGTATGCAGGTGACTAAACTTACTGCTAATTACATGGCTACAACTCACAGTAAAAGCCTGTGGGGTCCCCTACAGGATAGCTCCCACATTACACACATAACTTTTAACCGAACACTGTGCCCGAAGAAGATCCTACGATGACGGACAGACAACTGAGCCAAACAGACTACAACCAGCTGAACCAATCCGGAGATCCGATCTTCCTAGGGTCAACCTACTTTCTGTGACGTATATAAGGGCTGTGCTGACTGTTTACGCTCTCTGCCTGCTGTTCCAACACGAACTAACGGAAGAGCCGTATTTACGTGTACCAGATATTCTCCCTCTGAAATAAACTGTCGCTTGTCGTACAATTTTAACACCTGGTCTGAATCGATCCTTAATCTCCGGATTGGTTCAGCTGGTTGTAGTCTGTAGTCTTCCGCCATTGGCTCAGTTGTCTGTCCGTCATCGTAGGATCTTCTTCGGGCACAGTGTTCGGTTAAAAAAGGGAGATTATGTGTGTAATGTGGGAGCTATCCTGTAGGGGACCCCACAGGCTTTTACTGTGAGTTGTAGCCATGTAATTAGCAGTAAGTTTAGTCACCTGCATACGAAATAGCAATTCCTTACAAAAGAAGAGTACAAAATGTATTAATAAAAAACTATTTTCCAAAGCCTTTAAGTGGGCACAGACAATTCAACATTCATTCCACTTTGGTTCAATGTAATTTTATTGAAATGCAGTGGAAACAACGTTGATTCAACCAGTGTGTGTGCAGTGGGATGTGACCAATTTTAAGAAATTTATTGTATAGTAATAATTTGTAACAATGCACCAACAAATTGCATCTTGCAACCCACCTGGACTCATGCAGTGACCCATAAGTGGGAACCACTGCACCAGAACACCCTCTTAAATGTTGCCTTAAAAAATCACAGTACCATACATCAGCTGTATTTTTTTATCAGAGACTTTATAATCATGTTTAAACGAAAACAGTCTGATAATGCAGAAGGTTGTTGTGATGATAGTCGTCAGGTTGGAAAGACTCAGACCCGTGGTTCTATGGTGAAGCAAGCAGAAAAAATACAACCGCCATCATCATCATCATCAACATCAGTTGAACAATGGAAATCACTGTCCAAATCCCTTCAGAGAATGGAATTCAATCAAACCTATCATTAAGCAGTGTCTTTGTTGACAAACTACTGCCCCTACTCACATGCAGAACACTTCTCATTCTGAAAACGGGAAGTGTCTAGCTGGTATTAGTCATAGATTCCCATGGAAGAGCTACTCCAATCAAGGTTCAATTGAACTGAGATCTCACTTAGTGTTAAATATCCCCTTTCATGAAAGACAAATCTAAATCTGGCATCACCCAAAATTGTATCTGTTTTAAAATCTTCCTCTATTCAAAAAGGAAAAAATAAAAAGGTATCTAATGTATCACTGGCACCTTGGGGTATTTCATAACAAATTCAAAAAAACTATTTGTTGTTTGATTTTAGAAAACACTATTCTGATGCAAGGGTGCCATCTAGCGGTCATGACACACAATAACATTATGTGATCCTGCTGTCAGGTTGCATGGCAGAGGAACTGGAAGTATAAAATGTTTTGCTTGCCTTGGTACTTCGGTGTGACTGTGACCCTTATTTTCTCATTCATATCATCTCTCTGTGATGTGTTATCCTAACATTGTGTCTCTCCAACCATTTCCTTTGGTGCTCTACTCATTCTTACAGCGTTTCAACTCTCTAAACTCAAACTGTGCCATTATTGCCATCATTCTATTAGTGTGTGTTTATTTCCATGTAAGAATTGGTAAAGAAATAGAGAGACATGCACTTTGGTCAAACTAACCCTTCTGTTCGAGGTAGCATATGAAAATGCAATTCATCTCCCCTCCCATTCAAATGCGTACATGGATAGAAGCATTCCATATTATGATGCTTGGAGTATAAAACAGAGTGGAATCGACCCTAGATAGACAGAATGCACTAGACCAGGTGAAACAGGGATATTATTCCTGGGTTAGATCCCAGACCAGATGGATGAGCATCATTCTCCTCAAGCATGGGCCAGTCAAGGGCGACACAGAGGTTTCAAACCAAATATATAATTCAACACCAAACCACCTGGGAAACCATTGGCACAGACACCCAGGGAGAATCAGCCACACATTTAGAGTCTTGTATGCGTTCATTGTCTGGGGTTGGAAAGGGAGCACCCATGCGTTGTGTCTCTGAAGGGGTTGTCACATGCTGAGAAGTGTCCTCTCTACTGAATGACTGTCAATCCCCATCCTCAGTCCCCCTTGGTCCCCACAATCCTCATTTGTCTGACCCTTAGAGCTCAGTCCAGCTCAAACTGTATAGTGCAAAGGGAAGGACAGAGTACACATACCTCTGATCTCTTCATAACAGTATGGAAACTCGTTCACCTCATTTAGTCCTGTGAGGGCATAAGGCTAACTCTTTCCTCAACAAAAGGACTCGGTGGCGACTCGTCAGATAAGATTTGAGGCACAAAACGCACATATATCCCTTAATATGATCTCAACCTAGAGTTTACAATCAAGAGTACACAACTGAAGAGAAATTATGATTAAGTTAAGAGAAATGACAGCTTTGCTCTGTTTGAATGGCAATCCCTCTAGAGTGAAACAAGCAAGGTCGATATTCAAGGGGATGTGTGTAATGTGGTTGTTTAAAATCTTATCCGATTGGACACATCGGGCGAGAGCTTCTTTGGCAACTCAGAAAGAGCATGAATCTTGAACGAGAGGAGAAACGACAGGTTAACAAAACAGGTCATTTAATTGTGAGTCAAACACTGGAAGCGGTTCTTGAAATAGAGGAGGCCGTTTTTGGTGTGTGTGGCATCCGAAGAGGCTGGTGGGTAGCGGAACTTGGCATACGTCTTGTCACTCTCTGATTGGCTGACCCAGGGAAGCTTGATCTTGGTGGCGTGGTTGACAATGACATCATCACAGGATCCCACGTGAAGCGAGCCGAGGCCATCGATGAAAAACTCTGTGACAAGAACCAAGGGGTCAAGAGCAAAAGAAAAGAGGTTAGTTTTTATGCTAAGGGAACTTAAAGTATCACACAATTTATATGTACAAAAGCAACTAACAAACATTTGAGAAGAAGCTATTTCGTTCCCTTCTTGAGCTTTTTGATACATAATTAATGAATGACTATTCAGACTGGTTTTGAAGATCTGTTACCTATATCACTTTCTTCCAAATGTAGATGGTGCAGCTCAGGGGTTAAATTGTGAATTCGGACATGGAGGAGCCCTATTTGGAGGGTTTTGGATCAGGGTTAAGCCAGGGTTGAACACAAGTTATGCCAAGATTAGGGTTTAGGGTTAGGATTGAGTTGGGATGTGGACACAAAGCTAGGGTTAGGGTACTCGTATCCTACTTTCTATCCTACTCCTCTTTGGACTCATAAGGTGCAGGTGCAGGCTCCGCGTAGCACCGACTACATTTGACTACTGGTACAGCTGATGTTATGGACAGGCACACTCTGTGTGGTGCTGGGGTTTGGGTCTGTACTCACCCAGGTGGGCCACTCTGGCCAGACGGGGGTCAAAGCCCACTTGCTGGACTTTGTCTGTGCGGGCCAGGAAGAAGTTGATGACCCCGTCCGTGACTACGCAGTTTGGAAAGCCCTGGATGATGTGGTGGAAGCCCCTCCGCATATGCAAGCAGTCACCCTCCTCCTCCCCTGGCTCAATGGACATGGTCTGCCTGTAGGTGGCAGTATAGCCAGTGGCCTCCCGCACTGCACCACCCACCTAAATTACACACACACACACACAGTGCATAAAACACAGATACAAATGTGCATATAAAGAATGCATTAACTGATTCTGACATACATACACACAAAGAACATACAGTGCATTTGGAAAGTATTCAGATCCCTTGACTTTTTCCACATTTTGTTACGTTACAGCCTTATTCTAAAATTGTTTAAATCATTTTTTCCCCCTCATCAATCTATATACAATAACGCATAATGACAAAGCAAAAACAGTTTTTTTGACTATTTTGCTAATTTATTACAAATAAAAAAATACTTAAGTATTCAGACCCTCTACTCAGTACTTTGTTGAAGCACCTTTGGCAGTGATTAAAGCCTTGAGTCTTCTTGGGTACGACTCTACAAGCTTGGCATTCCTGTATTTGGGGAGTTTCTCCCATTTTACTCTGCAGATCCTCTTATTCTCAAGCTCTGTCAGGTTGGATGGGTTCGTCGCTGCACAGCCATTTTCATGTCTCTTCAGAGATGTTCGATCAGGTTCAAGTCCGGGCTCTGGCTGGGCCACTCAAGGACATTCAGAGACTTGTCCCGAAGCCACTCCTGCTGTGTGCTTAGGGTCGTTGTCCTGTTGGAAGGTGAACCTTCACCCCTGTGTGAGGTCCTGAGCACTCTGGAGCAGGTTTACATCAAAGATCTCTCTATACTTTGCTCTGTACATCTTTCCTTCGATCCTGACTAGTCTCCCAGTCCCTGCCCCTGAAAAACATCCCCACAGCATGATGCAGGTGGACTCCAAGTTGTAGAAACATCTCAAGGATGAACAATGGAAACAGGTTGCACCTGAGCTCAATTTCGAGTGTCATAGCAAAGGGTCTGAAAACGTATGTAAATAGGTGATTTCTGTTTATTATTATCAGTTTTAGAAAAAGGCTGTAACTTAACAAAATGTGGAAAGTTTAGGGGTCTGAATACTTCAGAATGCACTGTATACTATGTACAAAACAAACATTAGGGGTACTTCCAATTGTCTGACTGAAGTTGATCATGAGTGCATGCTGTAGTGATATACGAAATCAGAGGGAAACCGATGGAAACAGTTGGATCCTTGATCACGTCATCTTTCCAAAGGACACAATAAACAGACAAAACTAAAATAAGAACCAGAAAACCGAGAAGTATCTCCGTTCCATGTTTGTCTGTCTGTGCTTTTGGGGTCCGAAGAAAGAAGCGATTCAAAGTGTCCAGCAGACCAGCTGCTGACATGTGTAACCCATAGAGTCCCCTCTCAAGAGTAGGAGTCCCAGTCTATGGTACACAAGAGGTCTATTCTATTCCCAGAGCACACAGTAAGTCTCTGAGCGGGATTCAGGCTCCAGCCAAAACACCCTTCACCCTCAAACAGAAACACACAGATCATTCATTACAAGCCTTATGTGTGGGTGTCAGCTTTTGTGGCTTTTGTGCTAGGATTGTGTGTATGACATGTGTGTGTGCGTGCATGCATCCATGCCTGCATGTGTGCGTGTTTGTGTGAGTTTGTGCACACGCGCATGACTAATATTGCTGTGGTGTTCATGTATTACAGAGCAAGAATATGCCTGTACGGTTCAGTGAAGAAGAGAGGATGAGAGAACGGAAGAGTCTGTTGAGAGATTGTTTTCTTCTGTAAGTAGTAAACAAGGCCTGGGATTCAATATTATCACGCTTGTAGACAATGCAGCTTTTAAAGGCAATGTTATCGCATTTGTGAGATGATAGACTGGATGTGGCTAGCAAGGAATGCCTCCTCCTCATTTGTCATCTTCAGAAGACAGCTAACATAATTCATTTCAATAGTCTTTTCATGATGTGCTGTAATTCTAAATGATTTTTAAACTTTCATTTAATAACTCATAATAAGTTGTGTCTGTTGGGCAAAATGACTGAAATGTTGATTATGTTTCCTCATGCTACCCAAGATTGAATCGTGTAGGTGCTGTTTTTGGCTTTGCAGAGTAAATCCCAGTGAGTAACCAATGTGTTCTGAGTCCAGAGAAAAGATTCTGAACTGGATTCGACTGTTGCATAGAAAGTGGACCATTGTTGAATTATTGGAACTAACTATCAAAGTATTTGAACGATTTCATGTGATATTTGAACCCAGGTCTACAATACAGTATGGCAATGCCTGTGCCCCCTCACCAGGTCCAGGGTAGTCCTCTCCAGGACGTCCACCAGTTTCTCCAGCTTGGTGTTGGCCGTGAAGATGAAGTCATCGTCCACCCACAGCACATACTTGGTAGTCACCTGGGAAACGGCTAGGTTCCGTCCTGCAAACCAGCCCTAGTTGTTGTGACACAGAGAACAGGATGTGGGAAAGAGGAAGCAGAAGCGAAAGGACAACTAAGAAAATCACAGACAGTACTTTTTCACTTAAGGTCATCTGTCAAGGATCATTTAAGCAAACAATGATAGTGTTAGACACATTTTTGACCTGACAGGTACACGTACACTGTATCCCATCCCTTACTTGCAAATAGAGGCAGTAGTGTTTAAAAACAAACCTTTCCAAATGGCATGATGTAATGTTCGATGTAGGGGCCAGAGACCATCTTTGGGTTTTCACTGTCATCAGCTATTACTATGGTGACAGTGGAATAGTATTTTCGCACACTGTCGATGAGATCTTGGAGCTTGTCATAGCGCAGGAAGGTTTTGGTTGCTATGGTAACAAGGGCACTGATGTTGTATTCTAGAAGGGGAACAGAGAGAGACAAAACGTTAGGGTATTGATCTCAGATGCAATTATTATTTATTGTTTTGTAAGTGTTGTGCGGTTGTGACAGATACAGTCAGCCGTTGTATTTGTCGACATACCCCCGTTGGGTCCCGTGTTGTAGAGTTTTGGAGTTACACCATGACGGACCTTGATAGTAAACATGGCTTGGTGACCCTCTGTCTCAACCTGCACTGAAAGACACAGCAAGAGTATTTCCAACCTCATTACCACAAATATTTTACAGATGTTATTTGGCATAGGACTTTGATAATGTACACAACACAGAAATAAGTAGTACACAGCAGAAGGACAGGTGTGTCTGGCCTCACCTGTGTCTGCTGTACTAGGGTGGAACAGTGTGTTGGTATAGGTGACAAACTGTAGCTGCCGGTTCAAATTGGACAGCAGGCTGCTGGTCAGGGTCATGTGCATCTCCCCGTCACCTTTGACCTTTACCCCCTCAACCTCTGCTGCCACGTTTAACGTTCCCAGGGTGGAGGTGAAGTTGACCTGAGAAAGAAAAAAATTAAGAGGGAGACAGAGAACAAAGAAGACAAGGACCAGACAAATGGAATAGTATTGGAAATAATAACTCAAACCAAATGTTATTGGTCTACTTACTGTGTACAGCTCTCTGGGATGGTCTTGTACTGCAAGTCCTGAAAACATATGACATCAATTTACTGGCATATTTGATGAAGGTGTTGGATGTTTATCCAATCCAAATTCACCACATCAATTGTCAGCTGGAGTAAACACTATTTCTCTGTTGTGCAACAAAACACTATTCTCTCCTCTAAAACAGCCATACAGTGCAGTAGGTTATCATGGTAGTAATAGTGGTAAGGGTATAGAAAGTAGATGTCAGTGGTTGCAATAATAGTACTAACACCGTAGTAATACTAGTGTTAGATTGTTAGAACACCTATTGTCTGTCACGTTAAAAGACAATGAGTTTTACCTCCAAATACCCTGATGAAGATAGATTGAGACCAGCACGTTGGTGAATAAGATCAGCATCAAGATTACCGGTGTGCTGGGGTTTTTCTTCTTTTTAACATTGTTGTAATAGGACAGTCTCCCTGAATTCGTAACTTGATACAATTACACTTGTATTTGTATGCTTGCCCTATTTTGCCAGGTTTCCTGATGAAGGTCGGCTGACTGAAAGCTCAGCCACAATTAAAGAAATGTGCATCTGACTAGAAGTGTGCAGAGACTTGTTCCTGTTTCTCCAGTTTTGCCTTTTGGCTCCAGCACCTTCACTAATCAGCTCTGGGTGAGCAGTAGATTTTGCCTGTTATCGCCAGGTTTCCATTACAAATTAGGTTTTAAATATCAAGGAACCTACAGTCCATTCGGGAAAGTATTCAGACCCCTTCTCTTTTTCCACATTTTGTTACGTTACAGCTTTATTCTAAAATGGATTATCAATCTACACACAATACCCCATAACGACAAAGTGAAAACAGGTTTGTAGACATTCTTGCTAATTTATAATTTAAAAAAAAAAAACACGTATTCAGAGCCTTTGCTATGAGACTTGAAATTGAGCTCAGGTGCATCCTGTTTCCATTGATCATCCTTGAGATCTTTCTACAACTTAACTGAATTCACCACAGGTGGACTCCAATCAATTGGACATGATTTGGAAAGACACACACCTGTCTATGTAAGGTCCCACAGTTGACCGTTCATGTCAGAGCAAAGACCAAGCCATGAGGTTGAAGGAAATGTTCGTAGAGCTCCTAGACTGGATTGTGTCGAGGCACAGATCTGGGGAAGGGTACCAAAACATTTCTGCAGCATTGAAGATCCCCAAGAACACAGTGGGCTCCCTCATTCTTAAATTGAATAGGTTTGGAACCACCAAGACTCTTCCTAGAGTTGGCCGCCCGGCCAAACTGAGCATCGGGACGTGACCAAGAACCCAATGGTCACTCTGACAGAGCCCCAGAGATGGGAGAACCTTCCAGAAGGACAACCATCTCTGCAGCACTCCACCAATCAGGTCTTATGGAAGTGGCCAAACGGAAGCCACTCCTCAGTATAACGCACATGACAGCCCGCATGGAGTTTGCCAAAAGAAACCTAAAGACTCTCAGACCATGAGAAACAAGATTCTCTGGTCTGATGAAACGAAGATTGAATTCTTTGGCTTGAATTCCAAGTGTTAAATCTGGAGGAAACCTGTCACCATCCTGGTGGTGGCAGCATCATGCTGTGGGGATGTTTTTCAGCAGCAGGGACTCTGAGACTAGTCAGGATTGAGGGAAAGATGAACAGAGCAAAGCACAGAGAGATCCTTGATGAAAACCTGCTCCAGAGTGCTCACGATCTCAGACTGGAGTGACGATTCACTTTCCAACAGAACAATGACCATAAGCACAGAGCCAAGACAACGCAGGAGTGGCTTCGGGACAAGTCTCTGAATGTCCTTGAGTGGCCCAGCCAGAACCTGGACTTGAACCCAATCAAACATCTCTGGAGAGACCTGAAAATAGCTGTGCAGCGACGCTCCCCATCCAACCTGACAGAGCATTCCGTTTTTTTACATTTCTAAAAACCTGTTTTTGCTTTGTCATTATGGGGTATTGTGTGTAGATTGATTAGATTTGAATTTATTTAATCCGTTTTAGAATAATGCTGTCACGTAACAAAATGTGGAAAAGGTCAAGGGGTCTGAATACTTTCCGAATGCAATGTATGTCAAGGTACAATTAAACTAATCTCTGTTATGGGTCAGACCTGGGATGAGGATGGTTTTGAGTGGCCGTACTTCCATCCCCTGTGTTGGGTACTGCAGAGGATTGTTGGCCTCGGCCACAATGAGCATATCTGCAGGAGTCTGAGATCTGTAGGGGCAGATACACACCAGTTTAATAATCAGTACTCAAAGCTATTACAGCTAGACTAAAGCCTCGTGAACCCTATTTGGCCTATATGTTTTAAAAACTGGGTAATGTTGAGCCTAACCCAATGACATCATCTCGTTTGTTCAAAAGACCTACAGCAAGTTTAACCTAAACCTAAGAATTTCCAATCTTGGTATTTAGTCACATGAAATGACAAACACAGCAACTTCCCCTAGGGTAAGGACTACCTACGATGATATATGGGAAGTCCTTCCCTTTCAGTTTTGTGCTGGTGTACAGTCCTTTGCTCTCACCTCATCTGGAAGCCCTGGTACTCCTTGGCCCTTCGTTTCTTCATCTCTTCCAGCTCAGAAGCCTCAAATGCAGTGTGCATGGGGTGGGCCGACACCCGGGGGAACAGCAGCTGGGCAAAGGGCAGGTTCATGCCCCCACTCTCACCTTCACACACACACCCGTTACGTGCCAACAGACTGGAGACAGACGAAAGGGATGATAGGACTTCATCAATCAAATGACAATAAAACATGATTTCCACCACATCATCAGCTTATTGAATCAGAATATCAAAGAGAGAAAAAAATGAATAATTTCAAAGGTCTTATATCAAATACTAACCCTGCAACACTCTCCTTCACGCGATAGGGGATGTTGGCAGATCTGTGGTCTGGTTCTGGGAACCTCTCCTCCAGGTGCCTCTCTACTGCAGGCCCTGGTCTCTGCCAGACATCCACGGTGGTGTAGGCCCGGGTGGGCCAAGAATGGAGGAGGGCCATCACCAACACCACAGACGCCACGATGGCCAATAACACTGTCTTCCTTAAGGAACGCATCCTAAAAACTGTCACAGCACACAAGGACAAACAGGAGAGGTGCTGCGGTCACCACCTGCTTGGGCGGCGAAGAAAAAGTCCAACATTATGTGACCATATCTGAGGTGACAAGATTAGCCCAATTGCTGGATGAATTGAACGCTGCCATGATTCGGTTATCTTCAGCTACAGTAAATGGCAGCTTACAGTATCACATGAAATCTGATTTAACACTTTCTAAACAACTTGAATTTGTTATGCAACAGAAAAAACATGTCTGGCATCCATTACAGTAAAAGACAGCTGGAATCATACCCTACTGCCTGTATCCACTCAGAGAGAAGGCATCTCCTGTCGGCCATTGGATCCCCCAAAATCCCATAATGAACAGCTAAGGACTTTCCCCATCTGTAAATAATAACACACAGTTATGTTTATTCAGTAGGATACCTGAAGTAACTTCTAATTTCCAAGAGCAAGGTATTAACGGACAAGTGAAAAATATGAATGTTTGTAAAAAAAATAAAAATAGATCTAGAGGGGAGGAAACTGTGACATGCAGGTACAGCAAAGGTAAGGATTTTTAGCAGATTGAATGGCCTTTTATGATGGAGCTGTTAAATGAATGGTAGTGATGACGGTTGTGTTAACAGCAGATAAATGCTGAGCAAAGTCTAGTGGGAAAGAAGGCTCTATTTAAGTACAACAATAAGAGCCAAGGGAGATAACAAACTTGTCTGGTCGGTGACTTGTTTCATGATAATTGCCAATGTTAAGATAATCAAACAATTCTACTGACTTAGTTTTAAAGCAGACACGAGAGATCGCTCAAGGTTGTAGCAAGTTCAGTAATCTATCCCCTTCCTTTGGAATATGCATCTACTGTAGCGACATTCCACTTCTGACACAATTGCAGTGAATTCAGGGGTCTCAATGACTATCACTGAAGCAGAATTCATAGTTTACAGCTGCAGAGACACACCCACAATAGTTCACCAACTGATTATGACATATACAGTGGGGCAAAAAAGTATTTAGTCAGCCACCAATTGTGCAAGTTCTCCCACCTACAAAGATGAGAGAGGCCTGTAATTTTCATCATAGGTACACTTCAACTATGACAGACAAAATGAGAAAGATATCCAGAAAATCACATTGTAGGATTTTTAATGAATTTATTTGCAAATTATGGTGGAAAACAAGTATTTGGTCACCTACAAACAAGCAAGATTTCTGGCTCTCACAGACGTGTAACTTCTTCTTTAAGAGGCTCCTCTGTCCTCCACTCGTTACCTGTATTAATGGCACCTGTTTGAACTTGTTATCAGTATAAAAGACACCTGTCCACAACCTCAAACAGTCACACTCCAAACTCCACTATGGCCAAGACCAAAGAGCTGTCAAAGGACACCAGGAACAAAATTGTAGACCTGCACCAGGCTGAGAAGACTGAATATGCAATAGGTAAGCAGCTTGGTTTGAAGAAATCAACTGTGGGAGCAATTATTAGGAAATGGAAGACATACAAGACCACTGATAATATCCCTCGATCTGGGGCTCCACACAAGATCTCACCCCGTGGGGTCAAAATGATCACAAGAACGGTGAGAAAAAATCCCAGAACCACACGGGGGGACCTAGTGAATGACCTGCAGAGAGCTGGGACCAAAGTAACAAAGCCTACCATCAGCAAGGGCATTGAAGATGAAACGTGGCTGGGTCTTTCAGCATGACAATGATCCCAAACACACCGCCTGGGCAACGAAGGAGTGGCTTCGTAAGAAGCATTTCAAGGTCCTGGAATGGCCTAGCCAGTCTCCAGATCTCAACCCCATAGAAAATCTTTGGAGGGAGTTGAAAGGCCATGTTGCCCAGCAACAGCCCCAAAACATCACTGCTCTAGAGGAGATCTGCATGGAGGAATGGGCCAAAATACCAGCATCAGTGTGTGAAAACCTTGTGAAGACTTACAGAAAACGTTTGACCTCTGTCATTGCCAACAAAGGGTATATAACAAATTATTGAGATAAACTTTTGTTATTGACCAAATACTTATTTTCCACCATAATTTGCAAATACATTCATTAAAAATCCTACAATGTGATTTTCTGGAGAAAAAAAAATCTAATTTTGTCTGTCATAGTTGAAGTGTACCTATGATGAAAATTACAAGCCTCTCTCATATTTTTAAGTGGGAGAACTTGCACAATTGGTGGCTGACTAAATACTTTTTTGCCCCACTGTAGGCTGCGTTTACACAGGCAGCCCAATTCAGATCTTTTGCAAATTAGGCTGTGTTTACACAGGGAGCCCAATTCTGAGCTTTTTGCCACTAATTGGTCTTTTGACCAATCAGATAAAATTATTTTGCCAATAATTGGGCAAAAGATCAGAATTGGACTGCCTGTTTAAACACAGCCGTATTTGCATATCTGATACCTGCATATCTGATTTGCATATCTGATACCTGTCTGATATTTTATGTATAAACAGAAAGAAAAAAAACACATGGATTTGGATCTTTTGACATCCGATTTATACTACCTACAATTGGCTGCTTTTACAGAGGCGGATCAATTTGGATTATCTTTTCACTAATTGGTATTTTGACCAATCAGATCAGTTCTGAAAAAGATCTGACGTGAAAAGATCTGATGTGATTGATTAAAAGACCAATTAGTGAAAAAATATCAGAATTCGGCTGAAGGTGTTAATGCAGGTACAGTCGAAGTTGGAAGTTTACATACAGTTAGGTTGGAGTCATTAAAACCTGTTTTTCAACCACTCCACAAATTTCTTGTTAACATACTATAGTTTTGGCAAGTCGGACACGACATCTACATTGTGCATGACACAAGTAATTTTTCCAACAATTATTTACGGACAGACTATTTCACTTATAATTCACTGTATCACAATTCCAGTGGGTCAGAAGTTTACATACACTAAGTTGACTGTGCCTTTAAACAGCTTGGAAAATTCCAGAAAATGATGTCATGGCTTTAGAAACTTCTGATAGGCTAACTGACATCATTTGAGTCCATTGGAGGTGTACCTATGGATGTATTTCAAGGCCAACCTTCAAACTCAGTCCCTCTTTGCTTGACATCATGGGAAAATCAAAAGAAATCATCCAAGACCACAGAAAAAAATTGTAGACCTCCACAAGTCTGGTTCATCCTTGGGAGCAATTTCCAAATGCCTGAAGGTACCACGTTCATCTGTACAAAGAATAGTATGCAAGTATAAACACTATGGGACCACGCAGCCGTCATATCGCTCAGTAAGAAGACGCGTTCTGTCTCCTAGAGATGAACATACTTTGGTGTGAAAAGTCCAAATCATCCCAGAACAAGGGCAAAGGACCTTGTGAAGATGCTGGAGGAAACAGGTACACACGTATCTATATCCACAGTCTATCGACATAACCTGAAAAGCCACTCAGCAAGGAAGAAGCCACTGCTCCAAAACCGCCATGAAAAAAGCCAGACTACGCTTTGCAACTGCACATGGGGACAAATTGTACTTTTGGGAGAAATGTCCTCTGGTCTGATGAAACAAAAATAGAACTGTTTGGCCATAATGACCATCGTTATGTTTGGAGGAAAAAGGTGGAGGCTTGCAAGTCGAAGAACACCATCCCAACCGTGAAGCACGGGGGTGGCAGCATCATGTTGTGGGGGTGCTTTGCTGCAGGAGGGACTGGTGCACTTCCCAAAATAGATGGCATCATGACGTAGGAAAATGATGTGGATATATTGAAGCAACATCTCAATACATCAGTCATGAAGTTAAAGCTTGGTTGCAAATGGGTCTTCCAAATGGACAATGACCCCAAGCATACTTCTAAAGTTGTGGCAAAATGGCTTAAGGACAACAAAGGCAAGGTATTGGAGTGGCCATCACAAAGCCCTGACCTCAGTCCTATAGAACATTTGTGGGCAGAACTGAAAAAGCATGTGCGAGCACGGAGGCCTACAAACCTGACTCAGTTACAGCAGCTCTGTCAGGAGGAATGGGCCAAAATCCACCCAACTTATTGTGGCTTATAGAAGGCTACCCAAACCGTTTGACCATAGTTAAACAATTTAAAGGCAATGCTACCAAATACTAATTGAGTGTATGTAAACTTCTGACCCACTGGGAATGTGATGATAGAAGTAAAAGCTGAAATAAATCATTATCTCTACTATTATTCTGACATTTCACATTCTTAAAATAAAGTGGTGATCCTAACTGACCTAAGACAAAGAATTCTTACTAGGATTAAAAGTCAGGAATTGTGAAAAACTGAGTTTAGATGTATTTGGCTAAGGTGTATGTAATCTTCCGACTTCAACTGTATGTACATACGTATTCTGCTACAAACCCAATCCTCCAAATGCGACCGCTGTCTGGACGCTCAGATCAGATTGATTTGCTCTGAAGTGTTTTTATTTAGCACCCTGCCGTGTTCATGACAACCACCCTAAAATTGAAAGGAACAGTGAAAGGATATAAGCATTGTGTCTGTGTACTACTTCAGAGGATACATCAGTGTGAATGTGCAAATATGATATGGGTCACATGTAAAACTGGGTGTGGACAGTCAGAAAAAAAGAATGGATATCGAAAGGAAATCAGATTTGGGTTCTTCGGTTGTCTGTGTAAACACAGCCATACAAGCCTAATTTAATTGGTTCATATGAGGTTCGGAAGTCATAATTGTCTTTCAGACTATCATGTCTGTGGCGGTGAACTATGTTACCAAGTTTTCCAGTATTTTTAATAATGAGATATGCACCTTGATTTCGAAGAATATAACAAGAATACCTTCATGGGATTACTACACCTATGTTATGTACTTTATTACAACCAAACAACAAATAGTTTCAAGTCGTGTTCAGAAAACATGTTGCTCTCATGTGGAATTTCATTCATTGATCATTACATACTGTTTCATAGAAATCATGTACTATTTGCATGTAAAAATGTTATGGTCATGGAATACACTTGCACCATTGTTTATGTCTTAGTTGGTGACCCACTCTTTGAGGATATCCACATCTTACAGAGTGTAGCTTTAAACAATAGTACAACGTTGCACCGTTCACATTCAAACAAAGGACATGCAAATATTCCTACTTTGTGGTACCGTCTTACTTATTATATACATAAGGACTGTAAAGTAAGTAGCCTGACCCCTTGCATTAAGCATAGTACAATCCCCCAAAATAGATATAGTCTATCAAATTAAAAACAGTTCAAACCTATTTGTGCACTTTCAATGCAGATAAATAAGTCAGGTGCATTTCATTGACAATTACATTTGTCAGATATTAGTTCAAGATTTTTACTTTATGAAAGCCACAACAATGTTTTGACATGGAGACCAATGATGTCATATACAGTAACCAGCCACCTACTGGTCATTTATTTATGTGATCATTATCACAGAGGACTGTAACGATCTTCTTCATCTGATGAGGAGTATGAAAGATCGGACCAAAACGCAGCGTGGTAAGTGTCCATTTTAATCAAATATAACTGAACACTGAATACAAAATAACCAAAGTGAAACAATGAAAATCAAAACAGTTCTGTATGGTGAAACACAGACAAAGAAAACAACTACCCACAACCCATAGTGGGAAAACAGGCTGCCTAAGTATGGTTCTCAATCAGAGACAATGACAGACAGCTGTCCCTGATTGAGAACCATACCCGGCCAAAAACACAGAAATACAAAAACATAGAAAAAAAGAACATAGAACGCCCACCCTAGTCAAACCAAAATAGAGAATAAAAAGGGCGTGACAAGGACACTGATTTCCCTTCAGACTATAGCTGTACTGATTAATTTGGTTGGAGTGTATGTAGGGGGCAGGGAGAGTGTGTATAGGGGGTCAGGAGAGTGTGTATATGGGGTAGGGAGAGTATGTGTAAGGGGGTAGGAAGAGTGTGTATAGGGGGTAAGGAGAGTGTGTATATGGCGTAGGGAGAGTATGTGTAAGGGGGTAGGAAGAGTGTGTATAGGGGGTAAGGAGAGTGTGTATAGGGGTTAGGGAGAGTATGTGTAAGGGGGTAGGAAGAGTGTGTATAGGGGGTAAGGAGAGTGTGTATATGGCGTAGGGAGAGTATGTGTAGGGGGTAGGGAGAGTGTGTATATGGGGTAGGGAGAGGGCGCGACCTGCAAGAGTTCCCACTGTGTAGAACCTAATGCTTGTGTCCAAGCAACTCCCGTTTTCATAAGGGATGGATATTTTAATTAAGACTATTAAAGGTTTTAGTGGCCTCTGGAGTGGCACAGCAGTCTAAGGCGCTGCATCGCAGTGCTAATGGCGTCACTACAGATCCGGGTTTGATCCCGGTCTGTATCACAACCAGCCGTGATCCGAAGTCCTATAGGGCGGCACACAATTGGCCCAGCGTCGGGCACCTGCAGGCATCAGTTGAAGGGTCGTCAGTTGAACTGTGTTTCCTCCGACACATTGGTGCGGCTGGCTACCGGGTTACACGGGCAGGTGTTAAGAAGTGTGTTTTGGCGGATCATGTTTCGGGGGGACACATAACTTGACCTCCGATTCCCAAGCCCATTGGGGAGTTACAGCGATGAGACAATATCGAAATTGGGGTAAAATACAAAGGTATTAGTGCCCTAAACATTCATGCATGTCACTTGGGTTGGGTACTAATTATTTCTCTGACATTTTTCAAACATATATCTATCTATATTAGATAGCCTGCATCAAACAAACTTACAGATACAGTGCATTCAGAAAGTATTCGGACCCCTTGACTTTTTCCACATTTTATTACATTACAGCCTTATTCTAAATATTTATTAAATTACATTTTTTTCCTGATTAATCTACACACAATACCCCATAATGACAAAGCGAAAACAGGTTTTCAGAAATGTTTGCTAATTTATTAACAATATAAAGCATAAATACCTTATGTACATAAGTGCCCTCACCTCCTCCATGTAGGCTGTCTTGTCATTGTTGTTAATCAAGCCCACTAATGTAGTGTCATCTGCAAACTTGATGATTGAGTTGGAGGCGTGCATGGCCATGCAGTCATGGGTGAACAGGGAGTACAGGAGGGGGCTGAGCACGCACCCTTGTGGGGCCCCAGTGTTGAGGATCAGTGAAGTGGAGATGCTGTTTCCTACCTTCACCACCTGGGGGCAGCCCATCAGGAAGTCCAGGACCCAATTGCACAGGGCGGCGTTGAGACCCTGGGCCTCAAGCTTAATGATGAGCTTGGAGGGTTATATGGTGTTGAATGCTGAGCTGTAGTCAATGAACAGCATTCTTACATAGGTTTTCCTCTTGTCCAGATGGGATAGTGTGCAGTGTGATGGCGATTGCATCATCTGTGGACCTGTTGGGGCAGTATGCAAACTGAAGTGGGTCTAGGGTGGCAGGTAAGGCTGAGGTGATCCTTGACTAGTTTGTCAAAGCACTTCATGATGACAGAACTGAGTGCTACGGGGTGATAGTCATTCAGTTCAGTTATCTTTGCCTTCTTGGGTACAGGAACAATGGTGGCCATCTTGAAGCATGTGGGGACAATAGACTGGTATAGGGAGCGATTGAATATGTAACTCTGTGTTTCTGTCTGTTCACACTGCTATGCTTTATCTTGGCCAGGTCGCAGTTGTAAATGAGAACTTGTTCTCAACAAGCCTACCTGGTTAAATAATGGTGAAATATTTTTTAATTTTTAAAAAATATGTCCGTAAACACACCAGCCAGCTGGTCTGCACATGCTCTGGGCCAGCAGCCTTGCTAGTCGGCCATGGAGAAGGAGAGGGGGGGTGTGCAGTACTTGTTAGTGGGCTGCAACGGTGGCACTGTATTATCCTCAAAGCGGGCAACGGTGTTTCGTTTGGTTGGAAGCGTGACGTCGGTGTCCGTGACATGGCTGGTTTTCTTTTTGCAGTCTGTGATTTCCTGTAGACCCTGCCACATAGTCTCGTGTCTGAGCCGTTGAATTGCGACTCCACTTTGTCCCTGTACCGGCATTTCGCTTCTTTGATTTCCTTGCGGAGTGAATAACTATACTGTTTATATTCAGCCATATTCCCAGACCTCTTTCCATGGTTAAATGCAGTGGTTCGCACTTTCAATTTTGCGCGAATGCCGCCATCCATCCACGGTTTCTGGTTAGGGTAAGTTTTAATATTCACAGTGGGTACAACATCTCCAATGCACTTCCTTATAAACTCACTCACAGAGTCAGCGTATAGATCAATGTTGTTCTCTGAGGCTGACCGGAACATATCCCAATCCGCGTGATCAAAACAATCTTGAAGCGTGGATTCCGATTTGTCAGACCAGCGTTGCATGGTTCTAGTCACTGGTTCATCCTGTTTGAGTTTCTGCCTATAAGACAGTCAAGCAAGATGGCGTCATGGTCGGATTTGCTGAAGGGAGGGTGGGAGAGGGCTTTGTATGCATCGCGGAAGTTAGAGTAGCAGTGATCGAGTGTATTATCTCTGAGAGTACTGCAATCAATATGCTGATAGAATTTAGGTAGTCTTGTTCTTAAATTTGCTTTGTTAAAATCCCCAACTACAATAAATGTGGCCTCAGGATATATGGTTTCCAGTTTACATAGAGTCCAGTGAAGTTCCTTGAGGGCCGTCGTTGTGTCTGCTTGAGGAGAATGCACACAGCCATAACAATAGCTGACGAGAATTCTCTTGGGAGGTAATATGGCCGGCATTTGATTGTAAGTAATTATAGGACAGGTGAGTAGAAGGACTTGAGTTCCTGTAGTTCCTGAGTCGTTAATCATGAAGCATACACCCGCCCTTCCTCTTCCCAGAGAGGTGTTTATCTCTGTTGGCGCAATGCATGGAGAAGCCCGGTGGCTGAACCAATTCGGACAACATATCCTGAGAGAGCCATGTTTCCGTGAAACAGAGAATGTTACAATCTCTGTTGTCTCTCTGGAAGGCAACCCTTGCTCTAATTTCATCTACCTTGTTGTTAAGAGACTGGACATTGGCGAGTAGTATACTCAGGGGAGGTGGGCAATGTGCACGTCTATGAATCCTGACCAGGAGGCCGCTCCGTCTGTCCCTTCTGCGGCGCCGTTGTTTTGGGTCGGCTTCTGAAATTAGATCCATTGTCCTGGGTGGTGGTCCAAACAGGGGATCCGCTTCGGGAAAGTCATATTCCTGGTCCTAATGTTGGTAAGTTGACATTGCTCTTATATCCAATAGTTCTTCCCGGCTGTATGTAATAAGACTTCAGTTTTCCTGGGGTAACAATGTAAGAAATAATACATAAAAAAACAAAATACTGCATATTTTCCTAAGGACTTGAAGTGAGGCAACCATCTCTGTTGGCGCCATTTGCTCGGAATACAGCAGGTTTTCGCCGAAAAGCCGGGCCGCACGACCATCATTGAACACCATGTTTGCACCCGGCCCGGGGATACGGTACAAAAGAGGCCAAACTTGAGGCCCGAATGAAGGCCGTGAAGCAGGAAGTGAAGGCTATGCTGAGGATGGGGGTCATTGAAGAGTCCCACAGCGCATGGTGTTGGTGCCAAAACTGGCGCTGCTGGACTCGCTCAGGCAAGCTGGGTTGACAGCAAACCCCAAGAAATGCAAGCTAGTGCTGAAAAGGTGGAGTACCTGGGGTATTTGTTCAGACGGGGGAACGTCAAGCCCCAGGAGAGGAAGGTCCATGCGGTACGTGACTGGCCCATTACACGCACCAGTCCTTCCGGGGATTGGCAGGATACTACAGCCGGTTTATCCCCAACTTTGTAGCTATAGCATCCCCCCTTACCGTTCTAACCAGGGCCTGCCTCCCGAAAACAGTCAAATGGACGGGAACGAGACCGAAGCGGGGTTCAAGCGCCTGAAGGAAGCTCTGTGCTCCCATCCACATCACTAAGGATGGAACATGGTCCACACACACCAGCACAGTCTTGAAGAGGGCACGGCAGAACCTCTTCCCCCTCAAAAAGATTTGGCATTGGCCCTTGGATCCTCTAAAGTTCTACAGCTGCACCATCGAGAGCATATTGACTGGCTGCATCACCGCTTGGTATGGCAAATGCAGTGCAGACAGCCCAGTACATCACTGGGGCCGAGCTCCCAGACATCCAGCACCTCTATGTAACAGTATAGCTTTTATCCGTCCCCTCGCCGGGCTCAAACCAGGGACCCTCTGCACACAGACAACAGTTACCCACGAAGCATCGTTACCCATCGCGCCACAAAAGCCATGGCCCTTGCAGAGCAAGGGGAACAACTACTTCAAGTCTCAGAGAGAGTTACCTCACCCGATTGAAACCGCTAACTAGCTAGCCATTTCACATCGGTCACATCTATTTCTGACACTTTTACACTCATCATTTGTTGCTGCTAGTCTGTACTTTATTCTACTCTTATTATTATCTATCCTGATGCCTATTCACTTCACCCTTCCTTCATGTACATACAGTGGCAAGAAAAAGTATGTGAACCCTTTGGAATTACCTAGATATCTGCATAAATTGGTCATAAAATTTGATCTGATCTTCACCTAAGTCACAACAATAGACAAACACAGGTTGCTTACACTAATAACACACACATTATTGTATTTTTTCTTGTCTGTATTGAATACATAATTTAAGCATTCACAGTGTACTGCAAATATGACTACAAGAGCACAGTGCAGAATGCTCATTAAGAAGAGTCCTAGAGTGTCAGCTAAGGATTCACAGAAATCTCTGGAACATGCTAACATCTCTGTTGACGAGCCTACACTAAACAAGAATAGTGTTCATGGGAGGACAACACGGAAGAAGCCACTGCTGTCTAAAAAACAAAAAAAAACGTTTACATGCAAACGCAAGAACAGGTCGGCTATAATAGTCGATGGAATATACAGAATCAAAGAGTTGGATGCCTGTATCCTTGCCAGCGCCATGTCTAGTAGCGCTGTCTGTGTCCCTCCCGACTAATGTGTGTAATGCTTATTTTGCCTTTCCAGGACCCGTAACAATTTAGAATTTATTTACTGCAGTCATCGACAGGCTTATGTGTGAGCATCTCATCCTTGCGCTCCGTTATATTTCCTCTGATGCAATCCAATTGCACAAACTAGGAAAAACGCACTATGTTGTCATTCAGATCTAATCAAATCTGGACCAATTTCAGGTCAAAGCACGTCGATGGACAGAATTGAGATATATGATTCAGCCTTTCTCAGAGGCCTCTGAATTGACCGGGTGCGGTTGGTGCACGTAGACAAATGATACAGGTATAATTGTTTATTATAATGTATTTTTTCTCAATACAAATTAAATATGGCAGCAATACACTCGTAAAAGGTCACCAACGTCTCTAATGATATTTAACAAGATATAATTAGGATATATCTTATTCTGAATCAAAGCCTCTAATTCGCATATAATGTGCATAAATGCTGTGAAACAATTATATATTTGCACGACTGTTTCAAGTTAAATGGGAATGCAACTGATAAAATTCTCAATAATAATCCATCATAAGGAAATCATAGGCCTTTCATGAATATTATAACCTCAAAATAAATCGTACCTTAACGTCTCCACCAATCAGATTGTCCGTTTGAAATTGCCACCAATATACTTATAATGCATGCGTAAAATAATGTTGTTAAAAATCTAGTTACATTCCATTTATGTGAATCCGGCAGTAGCACTGTTTTAATTCCGATAGATGATATGCTTCATCCCCCTGCATGCAGCACAGTGCTGTGCGCCCACGCCAGGCTGTTCCGCCAAGACTCGTAAAACAGACGCAAGAGCGATGCCACGAGCGGCCAGTCGTTGGAATCGCAGCAGAATGCATGCATCGAATTTAATTGCATGAAGGTTCATGCAAAGGCATATCCAACGGAAGACTATCATTATAAAATGTACTGCAAAGCAATAGACTAGTCTCGATCAGACCAGCATCATTGCGTTTTGGACCAGAAGTACATTCATTTTCAATTTTGCAACAATATGCATCAAATTGTATGCATAGTAGGAAAAAGTGAATGTTGAACTTTTGTTGCATACATATTCAGTAAAAAAGTTTGACTGCAGAGTTTATTACACAGCATTGACGCAACGGCACTGTCGTCTGATCGAGGTGTGGCGCACTAACCTACATCATCTGCCAAGAGATCTGGACCTTTATTGCACAGGTGATGGTGCAGTGGTGACTGCAGGGTCTCTGCCCAGCTCCACTACAGTTATTGCTACATTTATTATGGCAGCGGTAGAATAATTCCAGTGGTCTCTTATGCCACGAAGGTGTATTCATGCAGCGAGAGAGAAAACAACGAGACAGACAAACAGAGAAATGGATAATGTTTTTTTTGTACTTATTGCTACATTTATTATGGCAGCGGTAGAATAATTCCAGTGGTCTCTTATGCCACGAAGGTGTATTCATGCAGCGAGAGAGAAAACAACGAGACAGACAAACAGAGAAATGGATAATGTTTTTTTTGTACTTTGACAAGAAATTGTACAACTGGCAGCAACAAGACGAATTGAGAGAGAGAGAGAGAGAGAGAAAGAGAGAAAGGGAGGCTGAGCAGCCCAATTCCGCACCCTTTCCCAAATGGTTTATTTACACACTTTCTAGCATGGATTTTGAATGTTGGTACCTCGCTCCAGCCAATTATTTGCTTGCAATTCAATGCTTTTAAATCAATTACGGGAGTGTGCGCTTCAGTTGTGTTGCATTGCATTTTGACTAAACACTAGAACGCAAATACAAACCGTACGGAAACTTTTTATAGCATGCCATATAATGGGTGGGTATCACTGGGCAAATTCGTTTAACATCCCCCGGTTCCCCGAGGTTATTAGTTTAGACCGTTCCAATGGTCCTTAACACTTGTTTTTATTACATTTTATTTAACTAGGCAAGTCAGTTAAGGACAAATTATTATTTGCAATGATGGCAAATAATAATGATTCCCCAGCCTGTGCCCAGGGTCCTTCTCCGTTTAAAATCTCCTCCCATGTCCAGGAGTCTTGAGATTTCTGCCGCTGCCCGTTACCACGCTGCTTGGTCCTTGGTTGGTGGGTGATTCTGTAACGCTCGTCTTCCTCCTCTTCTGAGGAGGAGTAGCAAGGATTGGAGGACCAATGCGCAGCGTGGTACGTGTTCATGATGAATTTATTAAACACACTAAAACAAAAATAACAAGGAGAATGACACGAAATGAAACAGTCCTGTCTGGTGACATACACAAAGACAGAAAACAATCACCCAAGAAACACAGGTGGGAAAAGGCTACCTAAGTATGATTCTCAATCAGAGACAACTAACAACACCTTTCTCTGATTGAGAACCATACCAGGCCAAATGCAAAACACAACATAGAAAAACGAACAAAGACAACCCTCCCCAACTCTTGCCATGACCAACCTAAAACAAAGACAAAACAAAAGAACTAAGGTCAGAACGTGACAAAGGTAGGAGAGTCAGACACTCACACTTACTTCCTGTATTGGAGTTGTTGGTTATGTGGGTTGTGCGGATGGGGAACCAGCATAGGGTTCTTATTTTGCAGCTGTAGCCAGACCCCAGCTTGTCTAAATTGTCCACCCTTCCTTTTGTGGCATTGCAATCCACTATGATCTCTGTTTTTTGAGGTTCCTGGCCATAGATTCTCCCATCCCTATGCAGCTTCATTTTTTGCCTTTCTTTGGCACATTGGACACTAGGGACGTGTCAGCTGTGAACAGAGGAATTGATAGGCCTGTTCCATGTATTCAACAGCTGAGGAGGGAGCTCTGGCATGTTTTTTCGTACTGTTCCTACCATCGTCAGGTTCCTCTTGAGGAGCTCCTGTCCCAGCTTGTGCGAAGTGAAAAAGTTATCGTATGTGATGTTGTGGCCACAGAGACCCTGTGTCACGTCCAGGACAACCCGCATTCCTTGGTTCTTCTCAGGGGCTCCACCATCTGGCTTCTCCGTATACACTTGTAAGTTCCACACATATGATAAAGCAGCATCACAGGCAGCCCAGAACTTGATTCCATATTTTGCGGGTTTAGACGGTATGTACTGCCTGAAGGGGCAGCAGCCCCTAAATGGCATAAGCTGCATATCAACAATAACTTTGGGCCCAGGGTTGTGAAACAGGGGAAGGCAGTCCACCAACTTGTCCCACACTGACCTGATTGCAGCTAGCTTGTCTCTCTGCCCCCGAGCTGGTCTGGTGTCTCGGTTATCGAAGCGGATAATCCTGGAAATAATGTAGAAGTTTTCCCAGAGACATTGTTGCACAGAAAAGTTATCTGGCAGTTTCTGCATCCCGCAGGGATTCTGTGGATTCCCGATTGGATCTAAAAATACCAGCAAGGATAAGAACCCCAAAGTATGCATGTGAATGAGTTTGGTCCATCTCCTTCCATCTCTCTCCAAAAACACACCTTCCTTCCAAATTAGTGCAGTCCAGAATGATTTTCTGATGGTGTCTGGGATGAACAGTTATGTCCTGCACACGAGTAAGCGCCATCCGCGTTGATCCTGGTTGCATCCTTATCACATTGGCAGCCATCTGGGGTGGCTCATTCCTTGGACAAGAAGACCATTCAAGTTCACACATTTTTGACATCCATATTTCTCCTCCTGCCGACTGCTGATGAGCTGATTGCTGACGGGCTGGTCATGGGAATGGCTGAGGGTCAATCTCATCCTCTTCTTCCAACTCAGTCAGACTCCGAATTGACAGAGACATGATCCTCATATTCTGAAATTTAAGGAGTCACATATGCCATGGTAAGGAGTCACATATGCCATGGTAAGGAGTCACATATGCCATGGTAAGGAGTCACATATGCCATGGTAAGGAGTCACATATGCCAAGCTATTTATTATTATGTGTCCCTCCCCAAATTTGCCCCTGGCTGGGGTATATTTTTACAATGTATCGAAATAATGTATTGTAATAACATTGTGCAGGTTCCCGCAATACATTGTGTAGTTTCACACACTTACAAAGGGTAAAGAGTACGAGAAAAGCTGAAGACATGCAGATAGGCAGGGAGACAGACAGACAGGTTCTTGGTGTTATGTTGAAACAGCAGGCCCAGGGAGGAGGGTGACACAGTGAAGGCACACAGCAAACCTTTTTGTTTCATTTTTACTTGTTTTGACCTACACATACACTTTTCCACACTTTTATTACCCTCGGGTCCAGTGGACCTGATCACCAAATATGTGCTTTATAAATGTGTAGGAGTGTACACAGTGTGCACTCAATGAAAATGTGTTATTTTACATGTTCTTCACAGAAAATGAGCCAAGGCCAATGAGTCTCAGGTTGAAAAAATTATTAATTGTATAGTTTTTATTTGAGTAAACATTGAAAATTGGTCCCACAGACCCAAACACCACACAAGGGTTAACAAGGGTTAAATTAAATCTAAACTCACCCGGGGATCCGGGCCATGCAAAACGAACTCACCCAATGATGTATGAGCCACGCCTATACATACTTATTCGACCAATCGAGGAAACAGTCGTGTCCAAAACGAGGGATTCTGGATATGTTTGACAATTATCCAATAGGACAACGTAGTGGCTTTGATTGACATGTATAATACCGTATTATGTGGTATTTGATGTCCCTGTTGTCCAATCCATGACGTTCCATAGCACAAATAAACAGCAACAAGACTTGACAGATGTAGCTAGCTAGCTTTTATACAATAGAAGAAAGAGAAGCAGAAACTAGCTATCATGGCTGCTTCCGTGGTTAGGTGGTTGAGGGGATTGTACGTTTTCTTTTTGACATGTCAGCTATCCGTCTTGGCTTTCTTGAATCTAGAGGAATTAAACGAGGTGAAATATGGGATCCAGATTCTTCCAGATCCTGTCATTATGGGGCAGGTGAGACGTGAAATTAAGAAATTATAGTTTACGTTAGCTAGCATGCATGGTCTCAGCGATTCTGCCCAGTTAGCTATCTAACGTTACTATAGATCGCTAGTGGAGTCAGATGGCTAATGGCTTGCTAACGTTAGTCGTGATATTTGAATGAAATGATAATGCACTAGCTATCTAATTAGATGAAGTAACGTTAAAATAGTGCTGCTAGCTAGCGCCCCAGTCAACAATGCGGACGTTACCGTTATGCACAGACTGATACATTGTGCTAACTGTTGCTACCTACTAATATGTAGCTATCGTTTAGAAAACGCAGTTTCAAGTTGACAGCAGCTGTCAGATAGCATACTTGCCTAGCTAGCTATCTCGTTAACTAGCTATGTAATAGAGTCTGTTTTATCTAGCGTTATGTCATGTTTTCTACAATACAGGCTAAGACAGAAGAAGTCATGCTGGTGTCCAGCAAATACAAGCAGATGTATGAATGTCGCCTTCCAGCCCAGGCAGTGAGGTTTCACCAGGACCGAGCCTCTGAGCCTGACTCCCAAGGCTACACCGGACCAAGCATCCCAGACCTGCTCAAGCCCATGCACACTGCCCCCTGCCTAGTGAAGGTCAGACACACACACGCACACACACAAGAAGACTAAGGGGAGGAATACTATACCACTGCCTAGAGACAACAGTGCTTCATATTGCATCAATGTCTAAACAGTTTTCTCCCCTGGCCACTTTACACCAGAACTATTGCAGACAGTTATAAAATGATGCTTTTAATTAAATGGAAGAGAATACGTTTAGTTGGCCCAGGTTGGATGCTTGCAATGAGTTGTGCAACTTGTATTGACAGTTAAATACCTATCGTGCTTATCTGATTTGGTCAGTTTGCATAACCTAACCATCCAAATTGTCTCTACAATAAGCTACCTCTCTTACTGTATATGGATGAAGAAGTCACTTGGATTATTGAACTTGTAATCTACCGGACCTTGAGTTGGACAGACTCCATATGCACATAAGAAATCAACTTCTCCATATAAGGCTATTTGCTATTCTTCTAGTATTGTAAGGTCACTGTCAACATGAATATGAAATGTCATAGCAACTGAAACGTTGTCATTCTCTATAACTGCAGACAAAAGACTGGTGGACATATGAGTTCTGCTATGGACAACACATTAGACAGTACCACCTTGAGGGTAAGATTTATTTTCAACCACGGTGTTTGCCAAAAGTTAACACAAGTAGCAACAGCTGGATCATCTTGTTTGTACTCACTGTTTACACTTTCACCATGTTTATTTTGGATCCCCTTGTTACACGTCATTATTTACTTATCTGGTGTTGACCTGTCTAGTGTTGACCTGTCTGTCAAGTGCTACTGCATCACATGGTTTACCTGATGGTGCTTTGTCTATTTAGATTTAGGCCTTGCCTCTAATGATAGTCTGTTTTTATCTCTCCACAGACACAGACATCAAAGGGGATGTTCTCTTCCTGGGGTACTATGATTCAGAGTTTGACTGGAACAATGAAACAGCCAAGGTAACTGGCTTAATCCTCTGTTGCATGCAGCCCCTCTCCTCTCTACCCTTAAAGCATTTTGTCATACTTTGTGGTGTTACTTCGTGGCGCTGGAGGGGATGACTGACATTTTACGTCCTCCTAACCAACTTTGCTATTTAAAAAAAAAAAAAATGCATTTCACTTTTTAAACTTATTTTGTACATAATGTAGCTGCAACTGTCTCTTATGACCGAAAATAACTTCTGGACATCAGAACAGCGATTACTCACCTCGAACTGGAAGAATATTTTTTTCTTTAACGAGTCCGACGCGAAGGATATACTGCTTTCTCGGGAACGGGCTCAAATCCCGTCATTAGCGTGAAAAAGAGGGTGGAGGCCGGGCTTCCTTCTCATAATTCGTAGGCCAGTGAGTAAACTCCCATTGCACGTTGGCCAATAGAACAGATGGCAGTCATTGGAAAATAAAATAGATGACCTGCGATCACGATTATACAACCAATGGGACATTATCTGTAATATCTTGTGTTTCACCGAGTCGTGGCTGAATGACGACACGGATAATATAGAGCTGGCGTTATTTTCCATGCACCAGCAGGACAGAGAAGCTACGTCTGTTAAGACGAGGGGCGGGGGTGTGTGTCTATTTGTCAATAACAGCTGGTGCGCGATGTCTAATATTAAAGAAGTCTCTAGGTATTGCTCGCCTGAGGTAGAGTACCTTATGATAAGCTGTAGACCACACTATCTACCTAGAGAGTTCTCATCTATATTATTCTTATCTTTCTATTTACCACCACGATGCTGACACTAAGACCGCACTCAACCAGCTGTATAAGGCCATAAGCAAACAAGAAAAATGCTCATCCAGAAGTGGTGCCCCTAGTGACTGGGGACTTTAATGCAGGCAAACTTACATCTGTTTTACCTCATTTCTACCAACATTTCACATGTGCAACCAGAGGGAAAGAGAACTCTAGACCACCTTTACTCCACACACAGTGATGCATATAAAGCTCTTCTCCCGCCCTCCATTTGGCAAATCTGACCATAATTCTATGCTCCTGATTCCTGCTTACAAGCACAAACTAAAGAAGGAAGTACTAGTGACTTGCTCAATACGGAAGTGGTCAGATGACGCGGACTGTTTTGCTAGCACAGACTGGAATATGTTCCGTGATTCATCAAATGGCGTTGAGGAGTGTACCACATCAGTCATCGGCTTCATCAATAAGTGCACCAATGACGTTGTCCCCACAGTGACTGTACGTAGATATCCCAACCAGAAGCCATGGATTAGAGGCAACATCCACATTGAGCTAAAGGCTAGAGCTGCCGCTTTCAAGGAGCGTTACACTAATCTGGACCCTTATAAGAAATCCCGCTATGCCCTCAGATGAAACATTAAAAAAGCAAAGCATCAATACAGGATTAAGATTGAATCCTACTACATCGGTTCTGAAGCTTGTCGGATGTGGCAGGGCTTGAAAACTATTACGGACTACAAAGGGAAACCCAGACGTGAGCTGCCCAGTGTCGCGAGCCGACCAGACGAGCTAAATGCCTTTTATGCTTGCTTCAAGGCAAGCAACACTGAAGCATGCACGAGAGCACCAGCTGTTCTGGACAACTGTGTGATAACGCTCTTGGTCGCTGATGTGAGACTTTTAAACAGGTCAACATTCACAATGCAGCGGGAACAGGATTACCAGGACGTGTACTCAAAGCATGCGCGGACCAACTGGAAAGTGTCTAAACGGACATTTTCAACCTCTTCCTGACTGAGTCTGTAATATCTACATGTTTCAAGCAGACCACCATAGTTCCTGTGCCCAAGGAAGTGAAGGTAACCAGCCTAAATGATTACCGCCCCGTAGCACTCACGTCGGTAGGCATGGAGTGCTTTGAAAAGCTGGTCATGGCTCACAACAGCATCCATCCTGGATACCCTAGACCCACTCCAATTCGCATACCGCTCCAACAGATCCACAGACGACACAATCTCAATCGCACTCCACACTGCCCTTTCCCACCTGGACAAAAGGGAACACTTATGTGAGAATGCTGTTCATTGACTACAGTTGAGTGTTCAACACCATAGTGCCCACTAAGCTAAGGACTCTGGGACTTAACACCTCCCTCTGCAATTGGATCCTGGACTTCCTGAAGGGCCGCCCCCAGGTGGGAAGGGTAGGTAACAACACGTCTGCTATGCAGATCCTCAAAACTGGGGCGCCTCAAGGGTGTGTGCTTAGTCCCCTCCTGTACTCTTTTCACCCGCAACTGCGAGGCCAAACACAACTCCAACACCCTCATCAAGTTGATGACACAACAGTGGTAGGCCTGATAAAATCAAATCAAATTGATTTATATAGCCCTTCGTACATCAGCTGATATCTCAAAGTGCTGTACAGAAACCCAGCCTAAAACCCCAAACGGCAAGCAATGCAGGTGTAGAAGCACAGTGGCTAGGAAAAACTCCCTAGAAAGGCCAAAACCTAGAGAGGAACCAGGCTATGTGGGGTGGCCAGTCCTCTTCTGGCTGTGCCGGGTGGATATTATAACAGAACATGGCCAAGATGTTCAAATGTTCATAAATGACCAGCATGGTCAAATAATAATAATCACAGGCAGAACAGTTGAAACTGGAGCAGCAGCACGGCCAGGTGGACTGGGGACAGCGAGTAGTCATGTCAGGTAGTCCTGAGGCATGGTCCTGGGCTCAGGTCCTCCGAGAGAGAGAAGAAGAGAATTAGAGAGAATATACTTAAATTCACACAGGACACCGGATAGGACAGGAGAAGTACTCCAGATATAACAAACTGACCCTAGCCCCCCGACACAAACTACTGCAGCATAAATTCTGGAGGCTGAAGCACCCCCACAACACTAGAGGGATATCTTCAATCACCAACTTACCATCCTGAGACGAGGCCGAGTATAGCCCACAAAGATCTCTGCCATGGCACAACCCAAGGTCAACCCAAGATCACCGACAACGAGGAGACACCTATAGGGAGTAGGTCCGAGACCTGGCAGTGTGGTACCAGGACAACAACCTCTCCCTCAATGTGAGCAAGACAAATGAGCCGATCGTGGACTATGGGAAAAGGCGGGCCGAACAGGCCCCCATTAACATCAATGGGGCTATAGTGGAGCGGGTCGAGAGTTTCAAGTTCCTTGGTGTCCACATCCCCAATGAACTATCATGGTCCAAACACACCAAGACAGTCATGAAGATTCCACAACACCTTTTCCCCCTCAGTAGACTGAAAATATTTAGCAGGGGTTCCTAGATCCTCAAAGTTCTACAGCTGCACCATCGAGAGCATCCTGCCCAGTTGCATCACTGCCTGGTATGGTCATTTTTTTACACTGTTGCTACTCGCTGTTTATTATCTATGCATAGTCATTTCAACCCTACCTACATGTACAAATTACCTCTACCCCCACACTGATTCAATACCGGTATTCACTGTATATAGCATCGTTATTTTATTGTGTTACTTTTAATTCTTTTTTCGTAACTCTTTATCTTCAACTGCACTGTTGGTTAAGGGCTTGTAATAAGCATTTCACGGTATTCGGCGCATTTTAACAAATAAACAAATAAAGTTTATCTGATTCAGTATGTGTTTAACTCATACAAAGGACAAAACCAAGAGTTTTTCATGTATACTTGCTGGAAAACATGCAAAAAACATGTTGTATAAGCCAATTGAGAGAGAATGTACAGGAAAATCTCAAGCTGTTTAGATTTGTATCCTACTTTGTTTTCACCCATTTTACTATAGTTGCATTAGGGTTAGAATGAGTGCTTGGCAGGTACGGGCTGCTTGTTTGTTTTGGAACACAGCATGTACCTTGTTCAGGTTGATGATATGATGAGGGAAAGAACCGCGTGTGAGGCTGACTTGATTGCTACAGCAGAAGTGACTCCCTCCCCTGATACTCACCCGCTGTTTCAAGTTGTATGTACAGGATACACTGTCCAACAAAATTCTTACTGGCAGGTTCCTTCTGGACAATTCAACAATAAAAGTTTAGATTACAAACATAAAGTAAATGGCTCAGTAGAATATAATAAACATTTTAAGTATAATACAGGAAGGCACAATTTATGGTGCAATATTAACACGTCTATCAGGAAAGGGGGGCATTGGGGGCAAGTGTTTAAATTTGATGTAATGGTCTATGCAATTTGATGATACAGTAGAATATCTATGGTGTATGTGTTGATAATAATCTCTTTCTCTTCCTCCCTGGTGCCCAGGCCTCCAAGCAACACAGACTGAAGCGCTACCACAGTCAGAGCTATGTCAATGGCTCCAAGTGTGACCTGAACGGGAACGCCAGGGAGACTGAAGTCAGGGTGAGAGCCTATGCGATGGGGTCTTAATATTGCAATAAACATCAGTAAGGACAACCTGTGTTTTGTATTGTATTTAATAAATATTGTAAAACTCCAAACACATTAGATATGACTGGTGTGGCTCCTTGACAATCCATGACTTCTGGCCCCTGATTTGCTCTGGTCTGTGTTGTCCAGTTTGTGTGTGAGGAGGGCTCGGGGGACTACGTGGCCCGTGTGGATGAGCCCCAGTCGTGCCGCTACGTGCTGACGGTCCACACCACCCGCACCTGCCAGCACCCCTTCCTGCGCCCGCCCTACACCGCCAAGCCCCAGGGCATTGTGTGCCAGCCAGCCCTCAGCACCCAGCAGTACATGGACTATGTCAAGGCCCAAGTCTGTGAGTCAACAGGGGCTGGGGGTCTTTGGGAGGGTGCTTGGCCTATACAGTGGTTGCTCAACAAAATGTTTTGCGATTATGCTGTGGGACTTAGAGGTAATTTGTGGTTTAATACGGTACCCTGCATCACTACTTCATTGCTCTAGACCAGCGCAATGGGGAGTTGGAGCACTGATTATCCTTTTGGGTCCCAAGGCGCTACTGTGTCTCTAACTGACAATTAATGGGCGACATAAACCAAATAGAAACTGAGTCCTCACATGTCCTCAACTGGCAGCTTCATTAAATAGTAGCCACAAAACACCAGTCTCAACATCAACAGTGAAGTGGCGACTCCGGGATGCTGACCTTCTAGGCAGTCATTTCTAAGTCATTTATCCCCGGCACCTACATAAAGCTGAGTGACTCACTCATTCATGGCTTTGGATCAAAATAAGTACCAACATTCTTTCTGATAGTCTTTAATAAAGAAATGTTTTGGTTATCCTGACCTAGACACCATGTACAGTATTATAATAGCCCATTATGGGCTATTAGCAGGACAATATACCTTTACCAACACCTCTGTATTTTGGTACTTTGTGCATGGCAATTGATCAGCGTTAAACTTTGTGGATGGGGCCTCCCGAGTGGCGCAGCGGTCTAAGACACTGCATTACTACAGATGCTGCTTTGATACCTGTGCCAGCCGCCACCGGGAGACCCATGAGGCGGCTTTTGGTTTCTCTCCCTCTAAAAACAGAAATAAACCATTCTAAATAACAAACTTTATTTACAAATTAGTGAGAATGTCTCACCCCATGTTTAAGAATGGCCTTTTCTCGCTCACTAGGTTAAATGAAAACAAAATCATCTCCAAAATATCGTTAATTTTTAAACAAAGCGATTTATTATTAATTAGTTTCGAATGATATGAATGCCCATTAGATATTCTCACAGATCAGATTTGCCCTAATGAAAAATGCCTCTTAGATATTAATTTAGAATCCTCCAATGCTCTTAGTACTGTAGCCTTCTCCCGACCATCACGTTATACAGGATGGAACGGAAAATATGGCATTAACGGAAACCCTGAGGGTTTCGTTTTTCGTCCAATAGTAACGCCATAATATTCAATTAATTAAGCTACATTTCTTAAAATCAATCCCATATACTATGTTCTTACAAAAGAGTTGTACAATTCTTTAGTCTTCAATATTGGCATTACTATCAAATGCTTCTCAAAGATGCCCTCTGGTGGTCTAACTAGCATTAATGGTAAAAATGGCTGACAATCACATAACGTGTCATAGAATTCTGCAGCAGCCCACAAGGTGTGCTGCAGTATGATGCAACTTTTTAAAGGAGGAACCACTATGTACTGTGATATGGAGCCAGACTGAATATTTTAATTGGTACTTTCCTGATTTCACAAGTCCTAATGAATAATGTAACTCTGCTTCTCGCTCTGTCTTTCATTTTCAGCGGATACGAAACGTAAAGTGGAGCAGATCTCAGAGGAGCTGAAGACTCTTGATGAGATGTTGGCTGGTGACGAGGGGACAGACGAGGACTCAGCGACGCCAACTGATGACCCAGATGTCCTGGGGTCAGACACAAAAGGTACAAATCCCGTTTGCTTAATCAAAGTACTTAATTTTTTAAGGACAGCTTGCTTGCAGGATTTTATAATGAAAGCATCATATTGAGAAATAATCTGTCCTCTTGATTCATTCCTCTTGGACCAGATGCAGTTCTGACCTCTGAAGAGCCCGAAGATTCTGATTTCTGGGAGGGAGTGACAAAGCCAGGGAGTACCACAGCAACTGACACCACTTCAGAGCATCAGGTACAGTCAGTGATCGTCATATCTTTGAACGTATGTCTTAGTCTTCCACAAGATGGCACCAACAGTGTTTTGTTTTCACAGGCTGGAGAGGATGCCTATGATAATCAGCTCACAGACAATGAGGTCACAGAGGATGGTAATATATTAAACTGGAATTTATTTATTTTTTCACCGTAATATCACTTCTGATGCTTTCAAGTATTTTCCTTTTGGTTAATATCCATCTGGTGTTTTCTTTACTCCGCATAGCTTTTGGAGATGAACAATTTAACTTCAAGATCATCACTGACCCTGCAGACCTGATGAAATTTGTGCAGCATCTCAAAGAGAGCAACAGAAAGGTTAGTGCTGCCTTTAGGCCATGGCACAGTTTACTTTTACCCATAACAATGTATTCATAATTCAGTGACATTTTTGTGCATTTCATTTCAATATGGTTAATTCTGAGTTTGTTCTCAGAAAGCAGAAAATGAAGCAAAACAAGAACGAGAGGAACTCCAAAATGAGAAGGAAAAGGAGAGGGATGAGGAGGGGGATGAAGAAGAGCATCTCTTGCTGCAGGAGTTTGAGGAGGAGATAGCTGACATCTCAGTGCCTTCTGCCAACATTGAGGAAATGAAAGGGGAAATGCAAAAGGAGTTTGACAACATCATAGACGAGGTGCGAACAGACACTAGAGATGCTAGACAAGTGTACAGGCTGTAAATGGGTCTCTGTAATAGAACAGGTTATTGAGTGCTCAACCACATTATTGGCCAAACATGTGAGGTAGATGGACATCTAAATGACCATTATTTTGTCAACATGTTAATATTTTGATTGATAATGTTGCTTTGTGGGGTTTCTCTTTTTTGTTCTAGGCTCAGCAAGAACTGGAGACCGAGGGTCTGAAGGGGGAGTTTGACCGCACTCAGGCAACCCAGACCCTGGAGGCTACTCTGGACAAGCTGCTGGACCGCCTGGAGGACAAAGAGGCCAGGGACACAGAGGCAGAGCCCCAGACAGAGGGAGGCCAGAGGGCCAATGACCCAGCCAGGGGCAGTCCCAGCCTGGCCCCTCGACAGCCAGGTAACTGGGCTCTCTGCCTGGACCTCCACCCTCTGGGCCTGGCTCTGTGTTCATAGATCATACATCTACATTCCATGTATATTCATTTCTATGTAGATGTCTGTCATAATTTCTTGTTCCATCTCATGTTCAGTACCTTTTTGGAGATTCGCTGTTCAATGCTCAGGAGAGAGTAAAATGGGAGTAGGCTATATCCGTATACTTACAGTCCCATATATAGAGAAAGGGAATCATAGAATACCGGTAGTGAATTGAAAACTCTTGAGCGATCCCACCCACATTGCTGGCTTTAACTCCTACATCCTGTTGCCCTACTTTTACTTGTTGGGAGGTGACCTCTGTTGTTTGTCCCTCTTTTGTCTCGTCACCCCAGACCAAGCGGCTGACGACCTTGTTAAGATCAGAGTTACTAAGTATAAGACAGGCAGCAGTCCCGATGGGGAGGTCAAAGTTCAGGAGATGGGCGAAGGTGACCCCCAGTGGCAGCACATTAAGGACGTGGTTAAAGAACAGCTAGAGAAGGCGGGACTGAAGGCCGAAGGTAGGAAGGGGAGTGCCCAAAAACACACGGCCTGTCTCTCTTTTCCTCCTGATATCTTTAGCGTATGATCATGTCACTCTTCTCATCTAATTTGGGCTATTTAGGTCAGGTTCCAAAAATAGAAGGGGGTCACTGGCAAAACAGAGCTATGCTTTGCATGATCTCGTATCTCTTGAAATGGGTTTTTAAATACCCTTCAGATCTCTGGTGTGTGGCAAAGTTAATGTGTGAACATATTATCTGAGGAAGCTTCTGGGTGTGCTTGTCATATTAACATTTCAAAATAGGCTTATCTGAGGCTGGAGTTGACTGTGATACTAGGTTGCTTCTTGTGTAAATATTTTCCGCCTGGATTTTAATGATTTGTATATAGCATGAAATATATTTTTAAGAGGTGTAGATGCAACAGTCACACTGTCTCATCCATTTTCATCTGTCTCTTGTGTGCTTTCCATGTCTCGTTTCTATGATCTATTCTCATTTTGTGTGGTATTGTGTCAGAAGCTTTTCAATAGGGTTGCTGGCTGACATTCATGTTTGTGCAGAGTTGCACATTTTAAGCTGTCCATATTCTAGTGTGTGTGTGTATATATGTGTGCGTGCGCACGCGCTTTGGTCTACGTGAAACGCTTGTTAGTATTGTAAAGTTGAAAAATGATTTTTTAAGGTAAAATTGAGGTGAAGATTATAACACGAAGGACAGCTGAGGAGGCTGGGGACCAGTGGTTGACTGAAGAAGATACCAAGTCCTTCAGAGAGCTGCTCATCAACCTACTGGTAATTACAATTTTTAAAAATCAACCTTTTAAAAAACACTACAGAGTTTCCTCTTCCGTCTAGAAAAATGTTTTGATATGTGTTGAAAAAGATCTGTAAGGACATTTTCTCTATTTGGTTCAATGACTGCTCTCAAAACCAATATAAGCAATTGATGGAGAGGGAAGCAGTTCAACATTTTGGAAGAAGTCTAAGTAATATATGAGTAATTGTGTGAGCTATTATTTTTGCTCTTCCCTGTATTTCTCTCAGACAGGGGGAACAGAAGAGGTTTACAAGGAGCAAAAGAGACAGCAGGAGTTGGAAAACAACTACAGATTTGTATGGGGAGAGAGACAGGAAGAGGCCCAGTCCACCAGCACTGCACCGGACTCGGACGATGTGGAGTTATGAGCTCTGGGGAGACGTTTCCTCGCATCGTGGGAACCAAGCACCTGTGGAGACAAGGAGTGTCCCTCTCCCCTGTCAGAGCTCTGAACTCACTGTCAAGTCTCAGCCTCCCCTGGGGCCCCACTGGTAAAACCAGTGTCCACAGACACACCTGTTTCCACACTCAGAAATGTGTTGTGTCCGTATCAGGCACTTATGTACCTTGCACAAACAAATCCAATTGTCTCAGCTGTGGTAGTGTAATAGTGTCAGTTTTTTTTTCTCTCTAGTGAGAGGCCAATGTGATGGCTGAAAAAGCATTATTTCAATGTTGATTGCTATCAGTTGGAATCAGAGGAGGGTGAAAAACACCATGGACTGGACAATTTGCACATGTGAAAATGTCTCTTTCTTGGACTGTATATGATGTTGAACTTTTCTATTTCTACAGAACTATGATACCCTCTCCTGTATCCACATAGCAGTGCTTATAATTACTCCTCTGTATTTGTTTGCTGCTCTACACTGATTAAATCACCTCAATGAGTGATGCACTGGGGGAATTGACCTGGTATTTACACTTGGCTTCACAACTGGATGAATACAATATGTTTGCAAAAGGAGTGTTTTGTTCAATTTATCTTTTATTTTGTTTTGTTTTGTTCTGCAATGTTTAAAGAATGCAGGTTCGGAATCCTGAAAAAGATTGAGACACATATGCTGTTGTAGGCTGGGTACCAGTGTCTCCACTCTCTGTACTCCATGTCATGTGCCAAAGAGGCTGGCCTTTCTGCTATCTTCAATGAACATTCTATTGTTAATGAGCTCGAGCAGATCCTGATTCGATTGGAATTCTTGTCACTTTTTTTCTCCACAGAACATGTTGGTATCCGGTTGCTTTTTTTTGTTTGTCCAGATGAAACCAATCTGTGAAAGTTTCTACAGTAGCACACGTCTAAATTCTCAAACTAAATACATACTGCAATTCCATCCACAAAATGTCTTAATTCAACTTGCTAACAGCTAAATGTTTTTAAAAACTTTTATAAATTACCGTTCTATTTCTGATGCTCCACATGTTGTCAAGGAAAATATGTTAATTCCGGCAGCCAATGAGCAACTCCGCTATAAATCCAGCACATATTAAACAGTCTCTTTGGCAATGACAAGGGGTGGAATGTTAGTTTAAGAGGCTGGTACTCAGACTAATGTTGTTGTGGTTTAGAGGTTGAACCACAGTTTTGAACTATTTAAATCAGAACGAGTGTCATTTAGTATAGCTTTTCCTCTTTAATTACATTACCAAGTTAATTTCGTCATTGTGGAATTGACATGCTTGTTGAAGCAATCATACTTCATATGGATTTTGTAGTATTTTAGAAGATGAGAAATGTTTCTGGAAACTTTACATTTATAAAATTTGAATGTTCAAAATCGTTATTTGAAGTTAAAGATTATATTTAGCTCTAATGGCATTTAGAACCAAAGGATACTCAAATGTAATTTCTCTGAAATAAGTATTGGAGCTTGTCTAGTGAGAGAAATGGACACCCTCCCTAAAAGTAATTTTGAGCTGCCTTGTAAAATTTGTTCAGCCAAAAACGTTCTTTTCAACATTGTGCTCATAGGGCAGCTGTTCTTATCAACAACTCCATTTTAAAGTTACAACCTTGGCATTGGACAACATAGGAAACTGGTTAGAAAACGGACGTTTCTGACTTACTAACAGAATGAACGCAGTACATGTATAACTACAACCAGTTAGCGATTCGGAAATGTCAGCGTTTCCTAGTTCCGACTAGCACTTGAACTCGGCATTGTTTTGTGCAAAGTTTTTTTCAGAGATGTCGAAGGCGTCACAGGCTGACTACACCGCGGGTGCGGTGCAAAAATAAATGTAGAAATCTATGTTATTCAATTATTGCGCCGACGCGCATCTGCTTTGCCATGGGCTAAAATAGAAGTCAGTTCTATTTCTGACGCAGATCGCGCTGCAAGTCCTGCCTCTCCCATCTCATTGGTTGTTAGAAGCAGGTACCCAGCAGGGACTGAAAGATGAACGAGGTCAGTGGCGGTAATGCACCTAATTTATTAAAGTTGCCAATCTCATAAAGTCAAGAGAAGGAAAAGGCCTGGAAGGTGGAGAGATGACTAGAAATGGTTCGGTTGATCGTTTTATGAGTGGATTAATTGTCAAGGTAGAGGATCTTGTGCATTTCAGGTAAAATAACAACTCAAATGTTTATATCCCAGGACAAATTAGCTAGGAACAGCAAGCTAGCTAAATAGGACAAATTAGCTAGCAATTGCTAGCTAAATTGCCATGTTTAATGCTTTTTCGACCTGTCCCCAAATTAATATAATTGGTTCAGAGTTTATTTTGATATTTTAACCTGCATGTCGTGATCGTGTAATTGTAGCTCATCAAAATATATAAATAGTTTGGCTTGAACATGTGAGGGGATCATTTTTATATGAAGTCAAAACCATTATAAGCACACTTCCCTGAGAGATATTATAGGGTGAAGAGGTCAAACAGATCCAATGTTGATACATTGTAAGTTATTACACTACACTAGATGGACACCCTCCCTAAAAGTAATTTTGAGCTGCCTTGTAAAATCTGCATACTCATACCTAGCTGATTTAAAATAAAGACCATTAAAATAACATGGGCAAGAAATGCCACAGTGATTATTGATATTTTGAGGAATTCGTGGTTTCAATTTTTAGGTGATTGGCCTATATGAAGGAAACGACTGCTTTTTCTGTTAACAACCCCATAACACCCTCACACTTTCATCAACATTTTTTTGAAGTAATTAAGCCTTTATCATAAGGATCATATGTTCTAGTACAGTAGCTACTTGGTTAAAACGTTTGCCTTACGTCAATGACTGTACAATGCTCTGGTGCCAATCAATGATGGTTGTGCCTGTTGCGTGTCGAATAGAAGTAGAGGGCGGGGACTAAAGGCAAGAAACCGCAAAGGTTTAACCAATCAAGGGATTCCGATACATTTTGTGGGCCTGTACATTATAATATAATTTATATTATCAGAAACTGGAGTGTATTTATTCCGCCTATTCTGTTGCAAAACGTTTCTTAAACGGAAGCAAACGAAAGGGGGCGGGAGCTACCCGAATATGTCCAATAGAAACTAGTTTTGCTCTCTTTGCTTCTGTTTGGTTCTTAAACGGGTTCCGTAATGAATACACCCTTGATGTTGACGTTTCCAGTACCTCATGGTGCAGCCCACCCACCCATAAAGAGGCTTTTAACATCTAAGTTTAACCTGTGGCTAAAGTAGTTCAATTTCCTATTGACAGTAATAAATGAACGGACTTTACGCACCAGTGAAAGACACCGGATAATCGATATTGTTTTAGGCTGACAATTGGAATTGATGTCTTATTTCTCATCCATGCTAACGTCAGCTGGCTGTCTAAAATTGATGATGTGAGATGAGGCGGCTAGCGACAACATAGCTATTCAGCAAGCTGAAGAATACTCAAAGGAAAGAGAAGAAAATACTTCACTTCTCTCACTAGTTTAACGCCAAGTGGAATTTCGTATTTGTTTTGACGAAATTGTGTTTAACTCGTGAGCAAATGTCTAAATTATAGTTAATCTTAGTCCAACACGCGCCACGGTTTTCCTACGTTTCAACTGGATCAAAGAGTGACTTTTCCGCAATGTAATTCAAGTAATGGTAAGTGCGAGCTAGACTGATTACCCAGTTCCCTTTTGATATCTCCACCAGAGATTTTGGTAGTTTTTTTGTTGTTGTTGCAGGGCCTACAATGTCATTTGTTTCCAGCCAACAGTCTGACCCTGCCATACTTAGTTAACGTTAGTTCAGCCATGTACTGTATGTGTTTAGCAAAAGTATTCAAAAGTATTCCTTGGATATCATCACTTTTTATTGTGTTACAAAGTTTGATTAAAATAAATTCATGTTAGCAGGCAATATTAACTAGGGACATTGTGTCACTTCTCGTGTGTACATTGCTCACAGAGTCGGGGTATATTCAACAGTTTGGGCTGCCTGGCTCGTTGCGAACTAATTTTCCAGAATTGTACATAATTATGACATATCATAGAAAGTTGTGCAATGTAACAGCAATATTTAGACTCAGGGTTGCCACCCATTCGATAAAATACGGAATGGTTCAGTATTTCACTGAAATAAACGTTTTATTTTCGAAATTATAGTTTCCAGATTTTACATATTGCTGTGTTTATTATAATTAAGTCTATGATTTGATAGAGCAGTCTGACTGAGCGGTGTTAGGCTGCTGCCTGCAGGCTCGTAAACATTTCATTCAATCAGCGTTTACTGCGTTTGCCAGAAGCTCTTAGCAATGCTTGAATCACAGCGCTGTTTATGATTTAAAGCCTATCAACTCCCGAGATAAGGCTGGCAATGCTAAACATTCAATAGTCAAAGATATATGGTAGTCATAATTCCTATAACTACAACTTCTTTTTTTAATAAATATTTTTTGTGAATTTTACCCCTTCTCCCCATTTTCGTGGTATCAAATTGTTTAGTAGCTACTATCTTGTCTCATCGCTACGGCTCCCGTACGGGCTCGGGAGAGAAGGTTGCGTCCTCCGATACACAACCCTTCTTAACACAGCGCCATCCAACCCGGAAGCCAACCGCACTAATGTGTCGGAGGAAACACCGTGCACCTAGCAACCTTGGTTAGCGCGCACTGCGCGATGAGACAAGGATTTCCCTACCGGCCAAACCCTCCCTAACCCGGACGACGCTAGGCCAATTGTACGTCGCCCCACGGACCTCCCGAACCCAGACTCTCTGGTGGCGCAGCTAGCGCTGCAGTACAGCACCCTTAACCACTGCGCCACCCGGGAGGCCCTAACCTGAAACTTCTTAACTGGGAATATTGACTCACCAGCTTTCATATGTTCTGAGCAAGGAAGTTAAATGTTAGCTTTTTTACCTGCCACATATTGCACTTTTACTTTCTTCTCCAACACTTTTTGCATTTAAACCAAATTGAGCATGTTTCATTATTTATTTGAGACTAAATATATTTTATTTATGTATTATATTAAGTTAAAATAAGTGTTCATTGTTCATTCAGTATTGTTGTAATTGTCATTTTTATATATATTTATTATTGGAAAAAAAATAGACGCCGATACCGATTTAATAAAATCGACCGATTTTTAATTTGGTTCTCCAATAATCGGTATTGGCGTTGAAAAATCATAGTCGGTCGACCTCTAGCCGGTACATACATTTATGCCTGAGATCTCAAATAGAAATGCATTTAAAGAGTCATGACTCATGCACTTTATTATGTGCTTAGCACCTTGTTATATGTTAAGCAAAGCATGTGGTTTCATCTTCCTAGTCTATATACCAAGCAGCCCTATCTTGATAATGGATGTGATCGTCACACCCGTTTTATTTCAGACGTTTTCATGCTTGAACGTTTCTTGAGGTGGAGAAGCAGATGGTAGTTCCTGGTTATCTGATAAATCAGTCCACTAAAGCAACCTGTGTTCTAAACGGGGATAGGTTTGGGTTGAAGGAGTTATATGATCACCATTATCACCAACCAAGATGGCGTAGGAGTGAAGACGTGTTTGTTTGTTCCTCTCGTGTACTTTTGTATTTTTCATATTTTTTTGTATATATATATTTACATTTATTTTCAATCTATTTTCGATTTTTAATTCGATTATACCTTCCGGTAACCTGCCTCACCCAATGTGATACGGAATCGCTATAATTTTCAATTTTAGAACACATTCAAGAACCTCCAGAAGCTAATTAGCTACAAGCTATTTAGTCATTGTTCTGCTACGGGTCCGCAGTCAAACGACCACCCATAATCACTGTCAAACGTTCCCTAAAACACTTCTGCGAGCAGGCCTTTTCTAATCGACCTGGCCCGAGTATCCTGGTAGGATATTGACCTCATCCCGTCAGTTGAGGATGCCTGGTCATTCTTTAAATGTAACTTCCTCACCATCTTAGATAAACAGGCTCCGTTCAAAAAATGCAGAACTAAGAACAGATATAGCCCTTGGTTTACTCCCGACTTGGCTGCCCTCGACCAGCACAAAAACATCCTGTGGCGGACTGCAATAGCATCGAATAGTCCCCGCGATATGCAACTGTTCAGGGAAGTCAGGAACCAATACACGCAGTCAGTCAGGAAAGCAAAGGCCAGCTTTTTCAAGCAGAAATTTGCTTGTAGCTCTAACTCCCAAAAGTTCTGGGACACTGTAAAGTCCCAGCTTCCCACTGCACTGAGGCTAGGTAACACGGTCACCACCGATAAATCCATGATTATCGAAAACTTCAACAAGCATTTCTCAACGGCTGGCCATGTCTTCCTCCTGGCTACTCCAACCTTGGCCAACAGCCCCCCAGCTACTCGCCCAAGCCTCCCCAGCTTCTCCTTTACCCAAATCCAGATAGCAGATGTTCTGAAAGAGCTACAAAACCCGGACCCGTACAAATCAGCTGGGCTTGACAATCTGGACCCTCTATTCCTGAAACTATCCGCCGCCATTGTCGCAACCCCTTTTACCAGCCTGTTCAACCTCTCTTTCATATCGTCTGAGATCCACAAGGATTGGAAAGCTGCAGCGGTCATCCCCCTCTTCAAAGGGGGAGACACCCTGGACCCAAACTGTTACAGACCTATATCCATCTTGCCCTGCCTATCTAAGGTCTTCGAAAGCCAAGTCAACAAACAGATCACTGACCATCTCGAATCCCACCGTACCTTCTCCGCTGTGCAATCTGGTTTCCGAGCCGGTCACGGGTGCACCTCAGCCACGCTCAAGGTACTAAACAATATCATAACCGCCATCGATAAAAGACAGTACTGTGCAGCTGTCTTCATCGACCTGGCCAAGGCTTTCGACTCTGTCAATCACCATATTCTTATCGGCAGTCTCGGTAGCCTTGGTTTTTCTAATGACTGCCTTGCCTGGTTCACCAACTACTTTGCAGACAGAGTTTAGTGTGTCAAATCGGAGGGCACGTTGCCCGGTCCTCTGGCAGTCTCCACAGGGTTCAATTTTCGGGCCGACTCTTTTCTCTGTATATATCAATGATGATGCTCTTGCTGCGGGCGATTCCCTGATCCACCTCTACGCAGACGACACCATTCTGTGTACTTCTGGCCCTTCCTTGGACACTGTGCTATCTAACCTCCAAACAAGCTTCAATGCCATACAACACTCCTTCCGTGCCTCCAACTGCTCTTAAACGCTAGTAAAACCAAATGCATGCTTTTCAACCATTCTCTGCCTGCACCCGCACGCCCGACTAGCATCACCACCCTGGATGGTTCCGACCTAGAATATGTAGACATCTATAAGTACCTAGGTGTCTGGCTAGACTGTAAACTCTCTTTCCAGACTCATATCAAACATCTCCAATCTAGAGTCTGCTTTCTATTTCGCAACAAAGCCTCCTTCACTCACGCCGCCAAACTTACCCTGGTAAAACTGACTATCCTACCGATCCTCGACTTCGGCGATGTCATCTACAAAATAGCTTCCAAGACTACTCAGCAAACTGGATGAAGTTTATCATAGTGCCATCCGTTTTGTTACTAAAGCACCTTATACCACTCACCACTGCGACCTGTATGCTCTAGTCGGCTGGCCCTCGCTACATATTCGTCGTCAGACCCACTGGTTCCAGGTCATCTACAAGTCCATGCTAGGTAAAGCTCCGCCTTATCTCAGTTCACTGGTCACGATGGCAACACCCACCCGTAGCACGCGCTCCAGCAGGTGTATCTCACTGATCATCCCTAAAGCCAACACCTCATTTGGCCGCCTTTCCTTGCAGTTCTCTGCTGCCTGTGACAGGAACGAATTGCAAAAATCGTTGGAGACTTTTATCTCCCTCACCAACTTTAAACATCTGCTATCTGAGCAGCTAACCGATCGCTGCAGCTGTACATAGTCCATCGGTAAATAGCCCACCCAATTTACCTACCTCATCCCCATACTGTTATCTATTTACTATTCTGCTCTTTTGCACACCAGTATCTCTACCTGCACATGACCATCTGATCATTTATCACTCCAGTGTTAATCTGCTAAATTGTAATTATTTGCCTACCTCCTCATGCCTTTTGCACACAATGTATATAGACTCTATTTTTTTTCTGTGCTATTGACTTGTTTATTGTTTACTCCATGTGTAACTGTGTTGTTGTCTGTTCACACTGCTATGCTTTATCTTGGCCAGGTCGCAGTTGTAAATGAGAACTTGTTCTCAACTAGCCTACCTGGTTAAATAAAGGTGAAAAAATAAATAAAGTTTACTACTGTATAGGCCTATTTTCTGTTTGTGCAGTCTTCTAGGAACCACATTGTGAACAGCTTTGATAGAATCTATTTTCAGAGGCTCAGGTTTCTTTTCTCCCTGGTGAATTGTAAACCGTGTTCTCCTCAGAGGGCTTAGGGTATTTATGTGATTTATCATGACTCGTTACCATATACCAGGTACAGATTAACAGTAGCAATGTACATTTGTATGCCTATAAATCCTCTTAGATTAGCAGTCTTCTTTCCTGGAGTGAAATTAAATTGTGTATTTATCTTTAATTCTTCATACAGAGTGTAGCGTTGTGATTAACAGTAGCCTAATTGCTTAGAAGATCATAGTGTGCCCTTAGGCGATATTTCCATATACTCTTATATGCTATAAAATTTATAAAAAGGCATGTGTTATCCATGTTATTTAGAACAATGGGGTCTGTACCTCTGCAGTGTTGGAGTAGGACCAGTTTAGACTGATGGATAGTAGGACCAGTTTAGACTGATGGATAATAGGACCTGGGTCCGGACGGATGGATAATAGGACCTGGGTCCGGACGGATGGATAATGGGACCTGGGTCCGGACGGATGGATAATGGGACCTGGGTCCGGACGGATGGATAATGGGACCTGGGTCCGGACGGATGGATAATAGGACCTGGGTCCGGACGGATGGATAATGGGACCTGGGTCCGGACGGATGGGTAATGGGACCTGGGTCCGGACGGATGGGTAATGGGACCTGGGTCCGGACGGATGGATAATGGGACCTGGGTCCGGACGGATGGATAATGGGACCTGGGTCCGGACGGATGGATAATGGGACCTGGGTCCGGACGGATGGATAATGGGACCTGGGTCCGGACGGATGGATAATGGGACCTGGGTCCGGACTGATCAGTAATGAACGCTGAATTATCAAGTGCAATAAATCATCCACACCCCCTTTTAAATCAGCTGTTTTCTTGAAGGAGCAAAGCATGCACACATTTAAAAACCATATGCTAATTATCCTTCTATTTATTAAATGTCTTGCACAATTAACTTAATTTGTTTTTATCACTTTACACTTATGTGGGGAAATTACCCCTGTAAACGTAATTTGCATATATGACGCACAAGTAGAGGAGAGTCTCATTTCATACAAGCACATTTGTTTCCAAGTTTGATTTTCAAAAAGAGGAGAGTAGAGATGAGGAGAGGACGGAGGTGAGCAAAGCCAACTGAGATTCCCCTATATACGGTTGCAACATTTTTGGGGAAAGTTGGCAGATTTTTGAAACCCTAAGTGAGCAATATGTTTGGAACATTGACAATAAAATCAGAGTATCAAATTGCAATACATATCGTATCGACACCCAAGTATCGTGATAATACCATATTGTGAGGTACCTGGCAAAAAAATGCATAATTACCAGACTGATCAATAGACCAAGGTGTCATGGACCATTTACAGAATGCCCAAGATAACACCAGGTGTTAATAATTGCTCTCCTATTTAAACCAGTTCTACCAGTGATGCTGCTATGCCAATGAGAGGGTAAAACCTTTTGGCCCAATTTATCTTTCACCTTGGCTTTATCCTATACACATATGAAGCAGCTCATGCTTTGATATGGTATAAAAAGCAGTCAGTTATTCCTTGGATATATTGATTTGACCATGTGTAGGCTATTCATTGTCAGTGGGATCTAACTGTGTGGAAAGTGTGACTACAGTATGTGGTTGCTATAGGATTGTGCTACCTGGTCTTTGGTATAGCATATCAGGAGATGCCCTTATTGATCCCAGGCAGAACTGGGACAGGTTGAAAGAAAAGAGGGAAGGACAAAGGACGGATTGTGTTCCAATGTAATAGTGGGTAATCAACTTTTTGACTTGCTGACAAAATGACATTAGCACTACTATAACTTTACTAGTACATTGTCTCGTGTCCAATATGTTGTTATGTAATGCTAAACAGATCAAAGGCCTTGGTCTGCCCTCACTGTATGTACCCATCCCTTCCCCCGTCCCCGTCCTGGCTCTAATCCTGGTGTTTTGTACCATAGGGGGTGAATTGCTGCTCGGACCTCTGTGTGTCTTCCCACTATGTGGACGCGTCCCTCATGTACCTGCTGGAGTACTACACCTACCACCTGTGTGCCTTTGACTACAGGTACTGCTACCAGCCCCCGGCCCCCCTGGGCTACAAGATGGAGGTGTGGGACAGGTCAGAGGGGGGACACTCGTACTCCAAAGAGCAGCCAGCAATCCTGAGGGGGGCGGGTGCATCCAGGACAGACAGGAAACAGGAAGTGATGCATCCTGCTGCTGTATGGGAGAAGGACCCACCTGCTGCTGCTCAGGATGACTAGCAGTAGCAGCCGTGTGTGTGTGTGTGTGTATGCTTGCCATTTGAGGCGTGCATGTTTTACACATATGTGCAAATCACCCGCACAAAAGTGAAGAGACGGTGCAAACTGTGGTGCCTCCAAATAAGTGTGCTGTTGTGAAGGATCTGCAAAGAATTTCTGCTGTGATGGCAAGATTGGCCTTTTGGCTGTAAGTTGGTTGGGTTGTCACTGCAGCAACCCCATCCCTTTTTAGTCCTTGTTTTATATTTAACATGATTGTTAGCTCATACCAGTTTTAATCCATGTTGTTTTAATTATCTCAGTTCTTTAACCACTGTCTTAAGACTCATGAAATAATTATTGGATGATTTACTGGCTGATTTTGGATTAGCTTTGCATACCCTAGTCAAAACCTAAGCTACTAGGGGTTGAAAACCAAGCCTGGTCTTAGATCTGCATTTATACCTGTAGAGACGGGTGAAAAGAGTATCTGTAATTAGACGTGAAAAAAACCAGCAGTTCTTTCAGCCTCACTGATCCTCCCCCCCCCCACTCCTTTTGGAGGGAGAAAGAGGAATCCTAGGAGACCTGGCTTTCTCTATTCTCTATCAGCCCCAGTAGCTTGTGCCTTGTAAATCATGATTGTATGCCCCGTCAGCTGCACATTTTGACACTGCACTGTGACAAGTCTAAGAATGATCTTTTCAGAGAGGAGAAATCTCATTGTTTATACGTTCCACAGATCTAGGCCAATAGGAAGGCCTTATGTTGGGAGGTAGAGATGCCTTTTGGACATGTCGCTTGAACCTACCTGTGCATGATCAATTCAGCTATCTCTGTTGGATTAGGTAATATTTTGTTCATTTGTTTTATTTATATTGAACCAAAATGTAAACGCAACATGTAAAGTGTTGGTCCCATCTTACATGAGCTTAAATAAAAGATCCCAGAAATGTTCCATACGCACAAAAAGCTTATTTCTCTAAAATGTGTTTACATCCCTGTTAGGGAACATTTTTCCTTTGCTAAGGTGATCCATCCACTTGATAGGTGTGGCATATCAAAAAGTTGATTAAACAGCATGATAATTACACAAGTGCACCTTGGCAGTACGTCCAACCGGTTTCACAAACACAGAACACTTGTAACCACACCCGCCCAGGACCTCCACCTCTGGGTTCTTCACCTGCGGAATCGTCTGAGACCAGCCACCCGGACAGCTGATGAAAGAAATTTGTATTTCTGTCTGTAATAATTTCCCCTTTGTGGGAGAACTCATTCTGATTGGCTGGGCCTAGCTCCCCCATGGCTGTGCCCCTGCCCTGTCATGTGAAATCCATAGATTAGGGCCTAATTCATTTATTTAAATTAACTGATTTCCTTATATGAACTGTAATGCCATAAAATCATTGAAATTGTTGCATTTATATTTTTGTTCAGTATACAGTGCCTTCAGAAAGTATTCAGACCCATTGACTTTTTTCACATTTAGTTTTTTTCCCTCATCAATCTGCACACACTATCCCATAATGACAAAGCAAAAACTGGTTTTTAGATATGTTTTTTAAAATTTGTAATAAATGAGCAAAAATCACAGTAAGTATTCAGACCCTTTACTCAGTACTTTGAAGCACTTTTGGCAGCAATTACAGCATCGAGTCTTCTCGGGGATGACGTTACAAGCTTGGCACACCTGTATTTGGGAAGTTTTTCCCATTTCTTCTTTGCAGATCTTCTCAAGCTCTGTCAGGTTGGATGGGGAGTGTTGCTGCACAGCTGAAAAACATCCCCACAGCCTGATGCTGTACCCCCATGCTTCAACTTAGGGATGGTGCCAGGTTTCCTCCAGATGTGACGCTTGGCATTGAGGCCAAAGAGTTCAATCTTTGTTTCATCAGACCAGAGAATCTCTTGTTTCTCATGGTCTGAGAGTCTTTTGGTGCCATTTGGCATACTCCAAGCTGGCTGTCATCTGCCTTTTACTGAGGAGTGGCTTCTGTCTGGCCACTCTACCATAAAGGCCTGATTGGTGGAGTGCTGCAGAGATGGTTGTCCTTCTGGAAGGTTCTCCCATCTCCACAGAGGAGCTCTGTCAGAGTGACCGAGACCCTTCTCCGATTGCTCAGTTTGGCCGGGCGGTCAGCTCTAGAAAGAGTCTTGGTGGATCCAGAACTGTGTTCTAGGGGTTCATCAATGCTGCAGAAATGTTTTGGCACCTTTCCCCAGATCTGTGCCTCAACACAATTCTGTCTCTGACCTCTACGGACAATTCCTTCAACCTCATGGCTTGGCTTTTGCTCTGACATGCACTGTCAACTGTGGGGTCTTCCATATAGACAGGTGTGTGCCTTTCCAAATCATGTCCAATCAATTGAATTTACCACAGGTGGACTCCAAGTTGTAGAAACATCTTAAGGGTGATCAATGGAAACAGGTTGCTCCTGAGCTCAATTTAGAGTCTCATAGTGAAGTATTTCTCTTTTTTTTTTATAATAAATTAGCAAAAATGTCAAACCCTTTTTCACCTTGCAATTATGGGGTATTGTGTGTGTGGATTGCTGTGGATAATTTCTTTAAAAAAAATCAATTTTAGAATAAGGCTTTAACAAAATGTGGAAAAAGTCAAGGGGTCTGAATACTTTCCGAGGGCACTGTATATGGAGGATTGTCAGGGATTGTGGTGCTTCTACATACACAGAGTTTTATTACAGATAGAAATACTCCTCAATTTCTTCAGCTGTCCGGTTGGCTGGTCTGACGATCCTTCAGGTGATGCTGGATTTGGAGATCTTGGGCTGGTATGGTTACACGTGGTCTGTAGTTGTGAGGCCAGTTCGACATACTACCAAATTCTCAAAAACAACGTTGGAGGTGGCTTATGGTAGACTAATGAACATTCAATTCTCTGGCAACAGCTCTGGTGGACATTCCTGCAGTCAGCATGCCAATTGCCCGCTCCCTCAAAACATGTGACATATGTGGCATTGTGTTGTGACAAAACTGCACATTTTAGCGGCTCTGTGTAATGATCGTGCTGTTTAATCAGCTTCTTGATATGCCACACCTGTCAGGTGGATGGGTTATCTTGGCAAAGGAGAAATGCTCACTAACACGGATGTAAACAAATTTGTTCACAAAATTGGAGAGAAGGAAGCTTTTTGTGCATATGGAACATTTCTGGGATCTTTTATTTCAGCTCATGAAACATGGGACCAACACTTTAAATGTTGCGTTTTATATTGTGGTTCTGTGTAGTTTACATTCTTGTCAAAGGGAACGGTGTACAGAACTCTGTTTTATTTATGTATATGTATGTTTAAGAAGAGTTAGAGTTAAATGTAATCAATTTAATGAAAAGTGCTTTAACCAGCATATTAAAGAAAGACATTTTACTTTTACCTTTGGGTCAATTGTGCTTTCTTCTGTTTGAATGGGATTGAGGGGAGGGCTAGTTAAGTTTTAGGGTCATATATGGTTATATACTCATTTATTATTATAGGGGGATATAACCATATTTTACAGTATGTTCTCAACGGTGTGAGTTTACTCAGCTGTGTATTTCTTATCTCTCCCCACCCATATGGGCTGAATTAGACTGATTTGATTGACTGAACAGTAAACCTGATATGAGGTGACAATCATCTCAGAGACCGAGGCGCTCCAGGGTTACCAAAGATTGGTTGGTATATTATCATGTTCAAAAAAAACCTTCATATGGTATAACATACCTAATGTACTACGACCATGTCTAACATAACATAGAAACAATGTTCAGTACAAAAATAACCTTATTCATTTGCAATACTTTGTGTGTTACAGACATTCATTCATTCTCTTATAGTGGTGACAAAAAGTAAAAATAGTGGTATCACAGCAAGACGATGGTTTCTTAGTGGAAAATAAGGTAACTCCGGATGAATGATGTGTATACAGTCTGGCGTAGTGCAGTCTGCTGTGCTGTGTTTGGTTGGATGAAAGGGACGAGGCGGGACCCTATACACCGGGTACGAATCTGAGCAGAGATGGAACAAGAAAAACGTAGCTCAACTCATTGGTCAGATCTAGAAAGATGACAGAGCACCACTAAGAACTAGCACAACAGTCCAGCCAGCACAGGGCTGATAACTAGTACAATCTTAGTTGCTTTCGTTTAGTGATTGTTTAATAATTTAATATGAAGATTCAACTCACTCCATATTAGACCATAATGGTCTCTAACCGATATGGGTCTCAATCACATGACTTTGGCGTGTTGTTTTTGTACTGATTGGTCATTTCATGTAAAGACCTACTTGCCTCAGTCTCCCTTTCTTGATGAGAATGCCTCCTCTTGGCTGTGGGTATACCTCCCCCCTCCAGGGCTGAGGGATGGCTATCAACAGCACAGATCAACAAGTTAAACAGGCTTAGTTAGTAAACACGTTCCCCAGCATTCTTTAGCCATAATCTACTTTGGCATTTAGGAATTCCAAAAAGTGCCACTGGAGGGCAGATTGTCTCCAGGCTCTGTTTTCCCTCTACCCATCAATAGATCTGTGTAGCATATCATAGCTAGTTACTCACCTGACCCGGAGCTCCTGCGACCCAGGAGGCCCACAAAGACATCATCCATGTCCCCTACAGAAAAAAAGTCTGGTTCTTTAAAAACGTTATCATTACATAGTGTATCCAAGGTGTTGGATAAGATTTGACTTACTGATCTTACTTCTTTGTGATGGTAGCTCATTTACACCTGAAAATAATGATTGCATATTACTGTGTTGTTCCCACAATCTAAATGCTGCATTTTACTGAATTTGTCTTCAGATGCATTAGTCACAGACAAGCTGCCTTCGATAAACCTACTGTGTATCTGCATAAATCCATAATGCACGCGGCCATCCATATTGAAGAACCAGCTACCAGTGATGGCAAACAAAGGTTCTTTAGGCCCCCGGTGTCCCAGACTCTCACCTGCACTCCTCCTGCCCATCAGACCCACAAAGGTGTCGTCGTGAATGTCCCTATACCTCTTAAAATGAGTTAAATCACTGCTGAGGTAATATGGGCTGTCCTGGGAAAGCAGAGAGTTTGTATCAATAAATTGACTTAGTTTTGAAATGTTTTTTTAATTTGTGAGATACAGACCAACGGCTACAAGACCCAATATGAGAAGACGGCAAAACCTTATTCTTAGAAATGTAATTTAAATACTAGAACAGTGTCTACATGCAGTATTGAGTTGTAGGAGTCCTCTTCACAGTCTGACTCCATGGGAAATGAGATGAGGATAACCAAGAAAGTCAATATGACCTGCGCACAGCCGTGTCTCATCATCACTCTGCTGTCCAGGTGGGATAGTGTTCTCTGCAAACTAAGGCAGGAGAAAAGACAGCCATGAGAAACAGGGTATTTTTGAACCTTTATTTAACTAGGCAAGTCGGTTAAGAACGGCCTAGGAACAGTGGGTTAACTGCCTGTTCAGGGGCAGAACGACAGATTTGTACCTTGTTAGCTCGGGGATTTGAACTTGCAACCTTTCGGTTACTAGTCCAACGCTCTAACCACTAGGCTACCCTGCCGCCCCATGAGTAAAATGTATCTTCAAAAAGGTAGAATACATTATACATTTTTTTCTCAAAATGACATCACAGTATCTGAATTTATGAGGCTGCTTAGACTATTATTTTGATAGCCTACAGGAAGTATTTTCCAAGCCCCCCAAACACAAATTATATTGCACAAATAAATACTGGGATTTAAAAATAAATAAAACATAACTGGATGATATAAGATCACAATATTCTCTAAATGAGAGTACACTTATTGACATTTGGCAACACAAGATGGTGTCCCTGACAAATCAATGCAATGTAGGTCTAGCTTACTATTAGCATTATATATATATTCATACTATTTCTTCACATTTTATTGTGTTACTGTCACGTTCTGACCATAGTTCTTTTGTGTTTTCTTTGTTTTAGTGTTGGTCAGGACGTAAGTTGAGTGGGCATTCTATGTTGTGTGTCTAGTTTTCCCGTTTCTATGTTTGGCCTGATATGGTTTTCAATCAAAGGCAGGTGTTAGTCATTGTCTCTGATTGGGAACCATATTTAGGTAGCTTGTTTTGTGTTGGGTTTTGGTGGGTGATTGTTTCCGTGTCTGTGTTTGTTCGCCACACGGTACTGTTTAGGTTTTGTTCACGTTTATTGTTTTGTATTCATTGAGTGTTCAGTTTATGTTTTTAACCTCTTGCGACGAGCAATCCCGTATCCGGGAGCGTAATTATAGCCTCAAGCTCATTACCATAACGCAACGTTAACTATTCATGAAAATCGCAAATGAAATGAAATAAATATATTGGCTCACAAGTTTAGCCTTTTGTTAACAACACTGTCATCTCAGATTTTCAAAATATGCTTTTCAACCATATCTACACAAGCATTTGTGTAAGAGTATTGATAGCTAGCATAGCATTAAGCCTAGCATTCAGCAGGCAACATTTTCACAAAAACAAGAAAGCATTCAAATAAAATCATTTACCTTTGAAGAACTTCGGATGTTTTCAATGAGGAGACTCTCAGTTAGATAGCAAATGTTCAGTTTTTCCAAAAAATATTATTTGTGTAGGAGAAATCGCTCCGTTTTGTTCATCACGTTTGGAAAAGAAAACCCCCAGAAAATTCAGTCATTACAACGCCAAACTTTTTTTCCAAATGAACTCCATAATATCGACAGAAACATGGCAAACGTTGTTTAGAATCAATCCTCAAGGTGTTTTTCACATATCTATTCGATGATAAATCATTCGTGGCAGTTTAGTTTCTCCTCTGAACCACATGGAAAAATGCATGCAGCTGGAGATTACGCAATAATTTCGACGGAGGACACCAAGCGGACACCTGATAAATGTAGTCTCTTATGGTCAATCTTCCAATGATATGCCTACAAATACGTCACAATGCTGCAGACACCTTGGGGAAACGACAGAAAGTGTAGGCTCATTCCTTGCGCATTCAAAGCCATATAAGGAGACATTGGAACACAGTGCCTCCAAAATCTGGGGCATTTCCTGTTTGAAATTTCATCTTGGTTTCGACCTGTAGCATCAGTTCTGTGGCACTCACAGATAATATCTTTGCAGTTTTGGAAACGTCAGAGTGTTTTCCTTCCAAAGCTGTCAATTATATGCATAGTCGAGCATCTTTTCGTGGCAAAATATCTTGTTTAAAACTGTAACGTTTTTCATCCAAAAATGAAATACTGCCCCCAAAGGTTCAAGAGGTTACATAAACAACCATGGACACTTACCACGCCGCATCTTGGTCCGATCCTTGCTACACCTCCTCAGAAGATGAGGAGGAAAACCTTTACAGAATAACCCACCAACCAAGGACCAGCCGGCGTGGTAACAGGCAACGGCAGTAGGAGCAGCGCAAGAAGGAGGAATGGACATGGGAGGACGAGTTGGACGGAAAAGGACCCTGGGCAGAGCCAGGGTAATATCGCCGCCCCAAAGCAGAGCTGGAGGCAGCGAAAGCAGAGAGGCGGCATTACGAGGAGCTGGCGCGGAAGCGTGGCTGGAAGCCCGAGAGGCAGCCCCAAAAATGTATTGGTGGGGGCACAGGGAGATTGTGGCAGAATCAGGAGTCAGACCTGAGCCAACTCCCCCTGTTTTCCGTAAGAAGCCAAGGAGGAAACCAGAGCCTGTCTGGGCGGTAATGGAGCAGTCGGCGAAGTTGAGGGGTGAGTCTGAGATTGTCAAGGAGTTGTTGGACAGATTGGAGGAGAGTGAACGGAGGGGAGATTAGTCATCTAGTCGTCTGGTGAAGACTGTGCCAGCCTCACGCACCAGGCCTCCTGTGCACCTTCCTAGCCCTGCACGTCCTGTGCCAGCTCAGCGCTACAGTGCTCCTAGCCGTGCTAACCGTGGCGGGCGTTGTACTGGTCAGGCACCGTGTTATGCGGTGGAACGCACGGTGTCCCCAGTACGCGTGCTTAGCCCTTTGCGCTACATCCCAGCTCCCCACATCTGCCGTGCTAGTGTGAAGATCCAGCCAGAGCGGATGGTGCCAGCCCTGCTCTAAAGATCTCCAGTACGCCTTCACGGTCCGGTCCATCCAGTGCCACCTCTCACCAGCCTTCCGGTGGCAGCCCCCTGCACCAGGCTGTATCTCCGTCCTTTGGCTACAGGTGCTCCCGCCGGTCCAGCGCTGCTAGCGCCTTCCGCTCTGGACAAGCAGGAGACTCTAGCAGCAGAGCCGCCAGAGTCTCCCGCCTGTCCAGAGCCGCCAGAGTCTCCCGCCTGTCCAGAGCCGCCAGAGTCTCCCGCCTGTCCAGAGCCGCCAGAGTCTCCCGCCTGTCCAGAGCCGCCAGAGTCTCCCGCCTGTCCAGAGCCGCCAGAGTCTCCCGCCTGTCCAGAGCCGCCAGAGTCTCCCGCCTGTCCAGAGCCGCCAGAGTCTCCCGCCTGTCCCGAGCCGCCAGAGTCTCCCGCCTGTCCCGAGCCGCCAGAGTCTCCCGCCTGTCCGGAGCCGCCAGAGTCTCCCGCCTGTCCGGAGCCGCCAGAGTCTCCCGCCTGTCCGGAGCCGCCAGAGTCTCCCGCCTGTCCGGAGCCGCCAGAGTCTCCCGCCTGTCCGGAGCCGCCAGAGTCTCCCGCCTGTCCGGAGCCGCCAGAGTCTCCCGCCTGTCCGGAGCCGCCAGAGTCTCCCGCCTGTCCGGAGCCGCCAGAGCCGTCAGCGAGCATGGAGCCGCCAGAGCCGCCAACCAGCCAGGAGCCGCCAGAGCCGCCAGCCAGCCAGGAGCCGCCAGTCGGCATGGAGCCGCCAGAGCCGTCAGTGGGCATGGAGCCGCCAGAGCCGCCAGTCAGCCATTTTAAATAAACAACCATGGACACTTACCACGCCACATCTTGGTCCGATCCTTGCTACACCTCCTCCTCCTCAGAGGAGGAAAACCTTTACAGTTACAAAGCGTGATTAATTTTTAATTCAACAGTCTAGAAAATAGTCTAACGTCAAAGTGGATCAAAATATATATATATATATATATATATATAAGAAGAAGAAGAAATATAAAAAAAAATAGACAAATAACACAAAATAACAGTAGCGAGGCTATATCAGGGGGTACCGGTACAATGTGCGGGGGCACTGGTTAGTCGAGGTAATTGAGATAATATATACATGTAGGTAGAGGTAAAGTGACTATGCATAGATAATAAACAGAGAGTAGCAGCAGCGTAAAAATGGGGAGTGGGGTGGGGACAATGCAAATGTTACGGTTAGCCATTTGATGAACTGTTCAGGAGTGTTATGGCTTGGGGGTAGAAGCTGTTAAGAAGCCTTTTGGACCTAGACTTGGCGCTCCAGGACCGCTTGCCGTGACGTAGCAGAGAGAATAGTCTATGACTAGGGTGGCTGGAGTCCTTAGCAATTATTTGGGCCTTCCTCTGACACCACCTGGTATAGAGGTCCTGGATGGCAGGAATTTTGTCCCCAGTGATGTACTGGGCCGTAAGCACTACCCTCTGTACTGTCTTGCGGTCGGAGGTCGAGCAGTTGCCATACCAGGTGGTGATGCAACCAGTCAGGATGCTCTCGATGGTGCAGCTGTAGAACCTTTTGAGGATATGAGGACCCATGCCAAATCTTATCAATCTCCTGAGGGGGAATAGGTATTGTCATGCCCTCTTCACAACTGTCTTGGTGTGTTTGGACCATGTTCATTTGTTGATGATGTGTACATCAAGGAACTTCAAGCTCTCAACCTCCTCCACTACAACCCCGTTGATGAGAATGGGGGCGTACTCAGTCCTCCTTTTTCTGTAGTCCCGAATCATCTCCTTTGTCTTGATCTCATTGAGGGCGAGGTTGTTATCATGGTACCACACTGACAGGTCTCTAACCTCCTCCCTATAGGCTGTCTCATCATTGATCAGGCCTACCATTGTTGTGTCGTCGGCAAACTTAATGATGGTGTTGGAGTCGTGCATGGCCATGCAGTCATGGGTGAACAGGGAGTACAGGAGGGACTGAGCACGCACTCCTGAGGGGCCCCTGTGTTGAGGATCAGCGTGGCAGATGTATTGTTAGCTACCCTTACCACCTGGGGATGGCCCATCAGGAAGTCCAGGATCCAGTTGCAGAGGGAGGTGTTTAGTCCCAGAGTCCTTAGTTTAGTGATGAGCTTTGCGGTTACTATGGTGTTAAATTCTGAGTTGTAGTCAATGGATAGCATTTTCACGAAGGTGTTCCTTTTGTCCAGATGGGAAAGAGCAGTGTGGAGTGCAATAGAGATATGCAAATTGGAATTGGTCCAGGGTTTCTGGGGTGATGGTGTTGATGTGAGCCATGACCAGCCTTTTCAAGCACTTCTTTGCTACAGACGTGAGTGCTACGGGTCGGTAGTCATTTAGGCAGGTTACCTTGGTGTTCTTGGGCACAGAGACTATGGTGGTCTGCTTGAAACATGTTGGTATTACAGACTCCGTCAGGGACAGGTTGAAAATGTTAGTGGAGACACATCTGCCAGTTGGTCAGCGCATGCTCAAAGTAAACGTCCTGGTTAATCTTGTTCACATCGGCTACTGAGAGTGTGATCACACAATCGTCTGGAACAGCTGATGCTCTCATGCATGCTTCACTGTTGCTTGCCTCGAAGCGATGACAGCTTTGCACACTCTTGGCATTCTCTCAACCAGCTTCATGGGAACCACACATTCAGAGATCATCTGTTCAACCAATCTCAAATTTGGACTCATCATACCAAAGGACACATTTCCACCGGTCTAATGTCCATTGCTCGTGTTTCTTGGCCCAAGCAAGCCTCTTCTTCTTATTGGTGTCCTTTAGTAGTGGTTTCTTTGCAGCAATTTGACCATGAAGGCCTTATTCACGCAGTCTCCTCTGAACAGTTGATGTCCTCTGAACAGTCCTCTGAACAGTTGTGTCTGTCCTCTGAGGTGCAGATAACGCTAATGAATTTATCCTTTGCAGCAGAGGTAACTCTGGGATTTCCTTTCCTGTGGAGGTCCTCATGAGAGCCAGGTTATTGATGGTTTTTGCGACTGCACTTAAAGAAACTTTAAAAGTTCTTAACATTTTCCGCATGAACTGACCTTCATGTCTTAAATTAATGATGGACTGTCAATTATTTTTGCTTATTTGAGCTGTTCTTGATAGAATATGAGCTTGGTCTTTTAACAAATAGGGATATTTTCTGTATACCACCCATACCTTGCCTCAAAGGCATTAAGAAGGAAAGAAATTCCACAAATTAACTTTTAAGAAGGCACACCTGTTAATTCAAATGCATTCCAGGTGACTACCTCATGAAAATGGTTGAAAGAATGCCAAGAGTGTGCAAAGCTGTCATCAAGGCAAAGGGTGGTTATTTTGAAGAATCATATATTTTGATCAACTATTTTTTGGTTACTACATGATTCGATATGTGTTATTTCATAGTTTTGATGTCTTCACTCTTATTTTACATTGTAGAAAATAGTACAAAATAAAGAAAAACCCTTGAATGAGTAGGTGTGTCCAAACTTTTGACTGGTACTGTATGTTTGGAGCAAATCCAACACAACACATCACTGAGTAACTGCCTCCGTATTTTCTAGCATGGTGGTGGCTGCATCATGGTATGGGTATGCTTGACATTGGAAAATACTGGTGGGGTTTTCAGGATAAAATTAAAATGGATGGAGCTGAGCACAGGAAAAATTCTAGAGGAAAACCTGCTTCAGTCTGCTTTACACCAGACACTGTGAGAGGAATTCACGTTTCAGCAGGACAATAACATACAACGCAAAGTCAAATCTACAATGGAGGTGCTTGCCAAGAAGACAGTGAATGTTCCTGAGTTACTGTTTTTGACTTAAATCTGCTTAAAAATCTTTTGTAAGACTTTAAAAAATGGCTGTCTAGTCATTATCACCAGAGCTTCTAGAAAGAATTTTGAAATAATAATAATGGGCAAAAATTGCACAATCCAGGTGTTCAAAGCTGATATAGACTTACCCAAGAAGAATCCCAGCTGTAAATGACGCCAACGATGTTTCTAACATGTATTGACTTGATGAGTTGAATACTTATGCAACAACAATATTTCAGTCATTTCATTTGTATTAATCTTTAAAAGAAAATATATTTTGTTCTTCACATTAAAGGTTATTTTGTGTAGATTGTTGACAACAAATTACAATTATATCAATGTTAATCCCACTTTGTAACACAATAACGTAAGGATCTGAAAATACTTTTGCAAGGCACTGAATATGCTATAGCTTTATTGAGAGTTACCTGTAGACTTTTTAACAAAAAAGACAGACTACAAGGAATAATGTCTATCTTTTGACAAGTCATGACAGTTTAGCTAAGAATTTGACACTTTTTTTTAAACGATAAAATAAATAATACAAAACAGTAAAAAATTGATTACTTTAAAACTAAAACATGTTTTCCCCCCAAGGATGCATGCATTAACAATACAAAAATGATTACCTTATTGATATTTGTTCTTATGTCGATGACAGAGAGAACCTGATGCTTCTTTTTCCGTATAGCCCTCCTATGTTCTACAATGAAAAGGAAATGTCCTGTAGAAATTCCACCACAAATGATCTCTCCCAATATCTGCCTGATTATTATAGGTACAGCAGAGCACACATGCTCCAATCAGGGTTCGACCAGCTACCCCATCTCTCTCTCTCTCTCTCTCTCGCTCTCTCTCGCTCTCTAACCATCTCTCTCTCACCATCTCTCTTTCTCACCATCTCTCTCACCATCTCTCTCCCTCACTATCTCTCTCTCACCATCTCTTTCTTTCTCTCTCTTGCTCTCATCATACGTAGTAACAGGTGCATAACATTTGATTATAACCAAAGGATATTGCAATACTCATGACCTTTTACCACAAAGGTAGGCTACTGTATGAATAACTAACAGATAACTCGAAGTATAGAGTTGCAATAACATTTCCCAATCCCAATGAATTGTTTCCATCACACTGGTAATGCAGTGGTTTAGGGGCATTCTAACAGTTCCAAGCCATTGCATTTACAGGAGACAACTGTATGTGGCAAGAGACAGATGCTGTCAACCTAAACTACGTTTTATGCATACTGTATTATCCTCTCAATAAATGGCATACCTCTGAGTAAATGTGTCTTTTGTACCCAGACTTCATTCCAATTATGTCAAGGTCAGTGGATGAATCATTTACATTATTCATGAGGTCAAAATAGGGCCTTTACAAGCTCTCTGCGTAAAATGGCTGTTTCATAATGAACTTGTTAACAATGTAACTTTCTTATTGTGTTCAGATAATAGGGAGAGGTAGTGTGGGTTTGAGGTCACCGTTTTTAATAAGATGCTATCTCAGCTTGATCAAACAAAATGTTCAATCTTTTCAACTTTCTTTGTCTGATTTGTGCCAAAAAAGTGAAAATCTGTCAGTAGTTGGGTGGCCCTGACATTTCCAGGGAAATGAGAAGATGATTGAAAGATGGGGGCAGTCATGACTGTAGCCTCCTACAATCTCGAGACAGAAGGAACAACTTTTAATTAGACCATTGAGGGTGGATGATTGAACCATTGAGTGTGGCACCATTAGTCTCTATACAGTGGGTATCTAACTGTCCTCTGCATTGAGCATGCTGGAGCAGCTCGCCATTCTAAAGGCTTTCTATAGCATTGTGACTGCGGAAATTCTTTTGTAACCTTTATTCACCTTTATCACATATCACAAAAAGGTTTGATGAATCTGTTCGTGTGTGTGTTGGGGGGGGGGGGGGGGGGGGGGGGCGTCTTGTGGGTGTTTGCATCTCCATCTGCGTCTATGCTTCTGGTTCTGACTCATGGAGATGTATCAGTCTCTACATGTGGCAGATATCTTGGACAAGGGGGTTGGGGCATTGAATTTTCATTGAAAATAATTGTAATTACTTGTGCTGGAAAAAGTACCCAATTGCCATACTTGAGTAAAAGTAAAGATACCTTAATAGAAAATGCCTCAAGTTAAAGTGAAGGTCACCCAGCAAAATACTACTTGGGTAAAAGTCTAAAAGTAGTTGGTTTTAAACAGGGGCGCAACATTGGTTTTATAATTTGGGGGGACATTATAATTATTATTATTATAAAAACGCCTAACCGACTGCTCGGAGGCATCCGCACTGTCCTAAAGCCCACTGTTGCCTCGTTTTGTAACACATTCCAATGTGTGTGTGTGTGGGGGCGACAATTTGTCACCCCTGTCCCCAGTGAAAGTTGCACCCCTGATTTGAGGTATCAAAAGTAAATGTAATTGCTAAAATATACACAAGTGTCAAAAGTAAAAGTATGAATAACTAAAAATTCCGTATATTAAGAAAACCAGACGGCACTATTTTATTTTTATTTTATTTTTATGGATAGCCAGGGGCACACTCTGACACTCAGACATAATTTACAAATGAAGCATTTGTGTTTTGTGAGTCTTCCAGATCAGAGGCAGTATGGATTACTAGCGTTGTTCTCTTGATAAGTGTCTGAATTGGATCCTTTTCTGTCCTGCGAAGCATTCAAAATGTAACGAGTACTTTTGGGTGTCAGGGAAATTGTATGGAGTAAAAAGTACATTATTTTATTTAGGAATGTAATAAAGTAAAAGTTGTCAAAAATGTAAATAGTAAAGTAAATTACAGATACCCCAAAAAATGAAGTAAGTAATACTTTAAAGTAAGGATCGTACCATTTAAAAAAATTTTTAGCCTAAAATGACATTATGTACTTTTCACCACTGCAGATGAGTCATTGGGAACAGAGGCTCCTATTGACACATTTTGTTCAATGTTACTTATCAGTGGTTTCAGTGAAATGTTGGATGAAAATACCTAAACAGACTAACTTCAACCCATGTAGACAGACTACCTGCATGATAAAGTACAGTGTTGCCTTTCTATTTCCAATTCTGATCCAGACAAAACAGCATAGTACAAGTCTATTAAATCTTATATTTATGTAACAGTCACTCAGACCATAAGCACATTATTTTTTGATAAGAGTTTTATTACTTTAGAGGCAGCTGGAAATAATGCCTGGATGACTTCTACTCGGGTAGAGACATAGGGGAAACAAACCTCATGTATTCTGTCCTGTATTGTAGTGAGTGATGACTCATGGTTCGCTCAAGGTTACCCATAGCGACAATATGAACTGTAGTTAGAGAAAAGTTGCTCCAAGGAGCCAGTATGTTCTTCTGATTACAATTACAATTATATTACAATTCTATTCATGACTACATTGTCCATGAATAGAATGCCAATGTATGGCTTAGTACTAGATGTTCCCTTCTCAGTGGTACTTGGTGTGTGTTTATGTGTTTGTGTTGTCCTTTGAGACAGAGAGAGAAAGATCATGTTTCCTTTGTTTTGTGTTTCCTGAGGATAGGATGCTGCTTCCAGATCGTCACCAGGCTGACAGACGTAACAGGGAGCAGAAAAACTCCCACACAACAACAGGATTGATGACCAGTCCACTCTCGCCTCCTTTCTACCACAACTGACAACTGTCATCCATAACCGCCCTGCTGTCTTCCCTCCCTAACGTAATCATACTCTGTTCATAACATAGATTATGCCTGGGTTTAAATCAAGCATTATGACAGAGTAACAGGGTTGTAATAATATCAAAATGAACAAGTGTGTTTAGCGTCTCTCCATTGCAGAAATATAACCCCAACGGATGCCATAATTAAGTTTCTCACAAACACTCACATACGCACAAACGTGCACACACATGCATACTCACCCACAAGCACACATTGGATGAGAGAACATGCTGACCCCACTCACAGTATTATTGAACCACCTTTCATTGAACAGCTCCCCAATCACTTTATTTTTTACTTCCCTGTTCTTGAACCAATTATGTATTTTTCTTTTTCAAATGATCAATGTGAAATCACTACAAAGACACAATTCCTCAAACACTGTGTCACCTTCAATCAGTTCCCAAGCCTTGGTTTATTACTTTATGTGTTTTTGTATTTATTGGGTGATGAGGGTTGGAGAGTAACTGATACTGGTGGGAATCGCTAGGGGACTGGTCCTTGTGGGGCAAAATGTAGGGAAAATGGCGCAGCACAGCTTCCAGAAAAAACGTCACTTTTAAACGTCACTTTCGTGGCTAATTGAGGTAACACAGTAATTCTGCTCATAGGTTATCATAGATTATGTACACATAAATACTTAGTAGTTGCCAAAGTCCCAGAGCATGTCTTTATAATAAGAGTGTAACAAGCAGCTGCAACTGTCCAATCTGGAATAAGAGTGTTTTCTCAGCCCTGTGTGTTGAATGTTGCCCTAAGGGAATCTAACCTGTCTACACAGTGGAAATCATTCACTTTCACACTGCCTGTCCCTTGTGTGTGCATATGTGTGTGATGTGAGCCAGTATTTGCATAGGAAAGGGCAGTAATGCATCTTGTTATTAGACCGATGTACAGTATATCTCACTGTTCTGTTGAAAAATGCATATTGTTGGTTGCATGTCTTTTGTGTGTGTGGCGGTATGTGTGTGTGTTTGTTCACAATATTCTGTCTATCTGTATGTGTGTATTACATTTTTAGAATGTTATGTATTGTGTCTGTGTGTGTTCCATCAGTGTCAAACTGTGAGAATAAATACTGTATATCTCACTTTAGATCATGTCTCCATTAACACCTCTGAGAAAAAAGTGCTTTCAGACAGATCACCTTTCCCTCGTTCTTTCTCTTCATCACTCTCTTTCTTCTATCTTTCATTTTGATGCTTTCTTTACTTGTGACTCTGTTTTCAAACCAGTGTTCAAGATCACTTTGACAGTGTTATTGTGTCACCACATGCTCTGAGACTGATTGGAAAAACACACCCACCTCCACACGATCTGATTTACAGCTCTTTTGACTTTTCAAGTGATTTTTACATCACTACAATACTAGTCTGGAATAATTACTGTCATCACATATACTCTCGGGTCACAAGCTTCAAGTTCCTTGTTGTCCAAATCCCTAAAGAATTAACATGGTCCACACACCAACACACGACAATGCCTTTTCCCCCTCAAGAGGCTGAAAAGATTTTGCATGGGCCCTCGGATCCTTAAAAGGTTCTACAGCTGCACGATTAAGAGCATCTTGACTGGCTGCATCACCGCTTGGTATGGCAACTGCTTGGCATCGGACCGCAAGGCGCTACAGAGGGTAGTGCATACGGCCCAGCTTATCTCTATACTAGGTGGTATCAGAGGAAGGCCCTAAAAATGGTAAAAGAGTCCAGACTGTTCTCTCTGCTACCGCCCGGCAAGTGCTACCGAGGCACCCTGAACAGCTTATACCCCCAAGCCATAAGACTACTAAATATACTGAACAAAAAGTTCAGTTCAGTTCATAAAAGGAAATCTAGGCCCTAATCTATGGATTTCACATGAGTGGGAATACAGATATGCATCTTTTGGTCACAGATACCTTAAAAAATTATTTGGGGGGCGTAGATCAGAAAACCAGTCACTATCTGGTGTGACCACCATTTGCCTCATTCAGCACGACAAATCTCCTTCGCATAGAGTTGATCAGGCTGTTGATTGTGGCCTGTGGAATATTGTCCCATTCCTCTTCAATGGCTGTGCGAAGTTACTGGATATAGGTGGAAACTGGAACACGCTGTCTTACACGTCGATCCAGAGCATCCCAAATATGCTCAATGGGGGACATGTCTGGTTTGTATGCGGGCCATGGAAGAACTAGGACATTTTCAGCTTCCAGGAATTGTGTACAGATCCTTGCAACATGGGGCTGTGCATTATCATGCTGAAACATGGGCCTCAGGATGGGCCTCAGGATCTCTCCACGGGATCTCTGCATTTAAATTGCCAACGATAAAGTGCAATTGTGTTCATTGTCCATAGCTAATGCCTGCCCATACCATAATCCCACCACCACTTTGTTCATAGAATTGACATCAGCAAACCGCTGGCCCACGTGACGCCATACACGTGGTCTGCAGTTGTGAGGCCGGTTGGACGCAATGCCAAATTATCAGAAATGACGTTGGATGTGGCTTAGGGTAGAGAAATGATCGTTCAATTCTCTGGCAACAGCTCTGGTGGACTTTCCTGCAGTCAGAATGCTAATTGCAGGCTCCCTCAACACTTGAGACATCTGCAGCATTGTGTTGTGTGACAAAACTGCACATTTTAGAGTGGCCTTAGAGTGCACCTGTGTAATGATCATGCTGTTTGATCAGCTTTTTGATATGCCACACCTGTTAGATGGATGGATTATCTTGGCAAAGGAGAAATGCTCAACAACAAGGATGTAAACACATTTGAGAGAAATCAGCATTTGGGGTGAAGGAACATTTCTGGGATATTTTATTTCAGCTCATGAAACATGGAACCAACTCTTTCTAAGTTGTGTTTATATTTTTGTTCTGTGTAGGTAACCAAATAACTACCTGGACTAGCTGCATTGACCCCCTTTGCACTAACTCTTATGACGCATCACGTGCTGCTGCTACTGTTTGTTATCTGTCCTGTTGCCTAGTCACTTTATCCCTACCTATCTGCCTAAATGACCTCTTAGCCCTGCACATTGACTCGGTATTGGTGCCTAGTGTATATAACCAAGTTATCATTACTCTTTGTGTATTTATTCATTGTGTTATTCTTTTTTTCTATTTTTTTTCTCTCTACATTGTTGGGAAGGGTCCATAGGTCAGCATTTTACTGTTAGTCTACACCTGTTTTATACAAAGCATTTAACAAATCAAATTCCATTTTTGTAATTTTTCATAATTTTTTTACCCCGTTTTTTCTCCCCCAATTTCATGGTATCCAATTGGTAGTTTCAGTCTTGTCTCATCGCTGCAACTCCCGTACAGACTCGGGAGAGGCGAAGGTCGAGAGCCGTGCGTCCTCCAAAACACAACTCAACCAAGCCGCACTGCTTCTTGACACAATGCCCACTTCACCCGGAAGCCAGCCGCACCAATGTGTCGGAGGAAACACTGCACCTGGCAACCGTGTCAGCGTACACTGCGCCCGGCCCACCACAGGAGTCGTTATTGCACGATGGGACAAGGACATCCCTGCCGGTCAAACCCTCCCCTAACCCAGGTGACGCTGGGCCAATTGTGCGCCGCTCCATGGGTCTCCCGGTCCTGGCCGGCTGCAACAGAGCCTGAACACGTACCCAGAATCTCTAGTGGCACAGCTAGCACTGTGATGCAGTGCCTTAGACCACTGCACCCCTCGGGAGGCCCATCCAATTTCATTTTATTTGACATGGGGTGATATCCAATCGTATCAACTATTTCACAGTGGTTGCCTCTACTTTTAACAGTGGTTTGCACTACTTTTAACCACTACTGTAGTCAAAAGTTGTACACTATAAATAGGGACTAGGGTGCCATTTGGGAGTCACCCAGAGCATACTCTCGGAACACTACCCCTGAGAAGTCATTAAGACTGAGCAGCTGAGCATTACATATCGGTTGTGCTTGATTTTTCAGTGGTGCTTTGATTAGCCCTTGGAGGATTCCTGCAAACTGCAATAAGGATGGAACATTAAATTATAAAAATGACCCTCTTTCATGAGTCACAAGACAAGTGGAGGGGGTGTGTATTGTCTCAGCTGCAGTGTAGCAGGATGTGCGAGACACCCCACTATGCTCTAGGGCCAGATCCCAGTTGGAGGCTTGGCTCCATGAACAGGTCCCGCTCTTCCCAGCAAATCCGTTCCAACTCAACTACAGCCTATCAACTGTAGAGAACATGTTGGGTCGAAGCAGTGAATGACATAGACTTATCCACTCATCTGGCCAATAGTAAGTCGTTTTGGAAGCTTGGGTGAACCCGAACTTCCCCGCCTCCTCTGTGTGGCTGTTTGTTTTGGGTCACTGTGGCCCTTTTGTTGACCAGGGCTAGTCTTTGGCCCCACGTTTGAAAAGTGAACAAGACCCCACTCACTTAGAGGGAAAGATGTGTGGGTACTCTCACAGGTCTGGGGAAGAATGAAAAGAGCACTTGGCATATGAGAGAGAGAAAGAAAGAGAGAGAGTGAACTAGAGCGAGAACGAGAGCGAGAAAGAAATAACAAAACACAGATCTGAAGTGAAGGGAACTGTCCGGTAGTTTCATCACTACCAGAGCGTATCACACAGCAGCAGATTGGTCATCCTGTAAGCAGAGAGAACAGGAGCAAAAATGTACTCATCTACTTTCTGACTTTAATTTATTGTCATCAACAAGCTGTTATATACATGTTAATGCTGCTGTTACACCCATCATTGCATAAAGAATGTAATATACAGAAAAAGTAAAAATGTACTTCAAAGAACTCGTTTCATTTGACCAAAGACTTTTCCAATCTTTTGATCACTGAAACATCAGGATGGTCATTCATTCAGTCTGGAATACATTGTTCAGTTGTCTTATAAAACACTTGGCTAGCATAAGAGGAGGGAATGGGATGTACCACGGCTGACACAACAGGGCTTAGACAAGAGTGAGAGAGGGAGTACCCACAGTTCACATACTGTATACTGATGGCATCCTCAGGGCAGAACTATACTCTGCTGAAAGCTCCCAGTGCCAAAGTCATGGGGTTTTATCCTCTTTCTATAGAGAGGAAGACTAAGTGAATAGGCCCTCTGGAGAAAAAGGAGGTGTATTTTCCCTTAGACTTCAACACGAAGGGTTCTTGTTCGTAATGAAGTGTTGGAGTGTCTAGTGTGTTGAGAGGGGTATGTTCTGGGGTGGTGCCGTTGTGGTGGAGTATTTTTGGCAGTAAAACTTAAAATAAGGAGGGGAGTGATGTCTGGCTCATTGAGTCAGCCTAGTTTCATTTTGTAGGACTAACGATGGGTGGGATTAATTAAGTCTTCACACAGGATGACCTTCATCTCTCCCGCTTCTTGACCAGAATGAAAAATCCGCCCAGGTCACGAGGTAAGATTGCTGCCAAGTATCTGGGTCAAAAACAGAGAGAGAGAGAGACAGAGAGAAAGAACGCAGGGGCAAACAAACAAAGCGGCTTTAGAAAACATGGACCCTCTCCACGTGAATCAATATTCCATCCTTGTCCTAACTATTGAGCAATGAGGCCAACTCAGAAAAAGAGAGAGGCAGAGAAAGTGGGTAAGAGAGAGGGAGGGGTGAGGGGTGTCATAGTTTGGGCAAAAGCTGTGTTAAATAGTGAAGTAACCTGACTCTGAGTATCACACACTAGGGATTTGGACGGAGGTTTGAGGTAAGTGTTGAACAACTGTTTATTAAGATGCATATTAAAATATTAAATGTGTTTTTTTAATGTAAGTTGTGCGTGAGTAAATTACATTATAGTTAGATAATGGGGAACATCGAGGGTGGTAAAAATGTCCTTTTCTACTTCAAAGCCATCTTTGATAAATTATTGGAACATTATCTTTGGACTATGAAATACTTTGTTCTTCTCCACATCAAAACTCACATCTGTCTGATGAAGACAGACAACCTATTATATTCTAAAATAATATGAGACATTTATGAAAAACAAAAGTCAAATAAAAGTGAAGAGGCATACTATCTGCTTTAGACAGACCAGAGGTTCTCAAACTTTTTATGGCCGGGACCCCTTTTGCGATAGCAAATTCATCAGGGACCCCCTCATAATCAGAATAAAACGCGAGTGAGAAAAAAATATATAAATATAGCAAACAAGAAGTTTTACTACAAATTCGGCACTGTATGGTCAGACGAACCAAGTAAAAGGCCCTTGTATGGAACATTTAAAAGATCTGCCTCTTGGCATTGGATAATTGTTTTGTTGTTGCAGCTGTATAGTTAATATCCTGCAATTCTACACATTTATCATGCAATAAGACAGAGAGAAAACATAGCAGTTTTAAACCTTAAATTACAGTGCATTTATGTAAAAAAAAACATGACCTTGTATTCTATTGTATTGAACCTTCTAAACTTATTCCAAAATGTATTTAATATTTTGTTGTTGGGTAATATTCATTAAAAAATTTTTTTACGTACTGTACCTCCGTGGACCCAACTTTGAGAACCCCTGACATAGACAGCATGATGTTCAGGAAAGCACATTGTTGTATTGTTTTGAGGGACATAATGCAGCAGCAAAGAGGGCTTAGAGAGCTAGAGTTGGAGAGCTAGAGTTAGAGAGCCAGAGTTGGAGAGCTAGAGTTGGAGAGCTAGAGTTGGAGAGCTAGAGTTGGAGAGCTAGAGTTAGAGAGCTAGAGTTAGAGAGTTAGAGAGCTAGAGTTAGAGAGCTAGAGTTAGAGAGCTAGAGTTGGAGAGCTAGAGTTGGAGAGCTAGAGTTGGAGAGCTAGAGTTAGAGAGCTAGAGTTGAGAGAGCTAGAGTTGGAGAGAGTTAGAGAGCTAGAGTTAGAGAGCTAGAGTTAGAGAGCTAGAGTTAGAGAGCTAGAGCTAGAGTTGGAGAGCTAGAGTTAGAGAGCTAGAGTTAGAGAGTTAGAGAGCTAGAGTTAGAGAGCTAGAGTTGGAGAGCTAGAGTTGGAGAGCTAGAGTTAGAGAGCTAGAGTTAGAGAGCTAGAGTTAGAGAGCTAGAGTTGGAGAGCTAGAGTTAGAGAGCTAGAGTTAGAGAGCTAGAGTTAGAGAGCTAGAGTTGGAGAGCTAGAGTTGGAGAGCTAGAGTTGAGAGCTAGAGTTAGAGAGCTAGAGTTGAGAGCTAGAGTTAGAGAGCTAGAGTTAGAGAGCTAGAGTTGGAGAGCTAGAGTTAGAGAGCTAGAGTTGGAAGGCTAGAGTTAGAGAGCTAGAGTTGGAGAGCTAGAGTTGGAGAGCTAGAGTTGGAGAGCTAGAGTTGGAGAGCTAGAGTTAGAGAGCTAGAGTTGGAGAGCTAGAGTTAGAGAGAGCTAGAGTTGGAGAGCTAGAGTTAGAGAGCTAGAGTTGGAGAGCTAGAGTTAGAGAGCTAGAGTTGGAGAGCTAGAGTTAGAGAGCTAGAGTTGGAGAGCTAGAGTTGGAGAGCTAGAGTTAGAGAGCTAGAGTTAGAGAGTTAGAGAGCTAGAGAGAGCTAGAGTTGGAGAGCTAGAGTTAGAGAGCTAGAGTTAGAGAGCTAGAGTTGGAGAGCTAGAGTTAGAGAGCTAGAGTTAGAGAGCTAGAGTTAGAGAGCTAGAGTTAGAGAGCTAGAGTTAGAGAGCTAGAGTTGAGAGCTAGAGTTGGAGAGAGTTAGAGAGCTAGAGTTAGAGAGCTAGAGTTGGAGAGCTAGAGTTGGAGAGCTAGAGTTAGAGAGCTAGAGTTAGAGAGCTAGAGTTGGAGAGCTAGAGTTAGAGAGCTAGAGTTAGAGAGCTAGAGAGAGCTAGAGTTGGAGAGCTAGAGTTGGAGAGCTAGAGTTAGAGAGCTAGAGGAGAGCTAGAGTTGGAGAGCTAGAGAGAGCTAGAGTTAGAGAGCTAGAGTTAGAGAGCTAGAGTTGGAGAGCTAGAGTTGGAGAGCTAGAGTTAGAGAGCTAGAGTTAGAGAGCTAGAGAGTTAGAGAGCTAGAGTTGGAGAGCTAGAGTTAGGAGAGCTAGAGTTGGAGAGCTAGAGTTGGAGAGCTAGAGTTAGAGAGCTAGAGTTGGAGAGCTAGAGTTGGAGAGCTAGAGTTAGAGAGCTAGAGAGAGTTAGAGAGCTAGAGTTAGAGAGCTAGAGTTGGAGAGCTAGAGTTGGAGAGCTAGAGTTAGAGAGCTAGAGTTAGAGAGCTAGAGTTAGAGAGCTAGAGTTGGAGAGCTAGAGTTGGAGAGCTAGAGTTAGAGAGCTAGAGTTAGAGAGCTAGAGTTAGAGTTAGAGCTAGAGTTAGAGAGCTAGAGAGAGCTAGAGTTAGAGAGCTAGAGTTAGAGAGCTAGAGTTAGAGAGCTAGAGTTAGAGAGCTAGAGTTGGAGAGCTAGAGTTAGAGAGCTAGAGTTAGAGAGCTAGAGTTAGAGAGCTAGAGTTAGAGAGCTAGAGTTAGAGAGCTAGAGTTGGAGAGCTAGAGAGTTAGAGAGCTAGAGTTAGAGAGCTAGAGTTAGAGAGCTAGAGTTAGAGAGCTAGAGTTGGAGAGCTAGAGTTAGAGAGCTAGAGTTAGAGAGCTAGAGAGCTAGAGTTGGAGAGCTAGAGTTAGAGAGCTAGAGTTGGAGAGTTAGAGAGCTAGAGTTGGAGAGCTAGAGTTAGAGAGCTAGAGTTGGAGAGCTAGAGTTAGAGAGCTAGAGTTGGAGAGCTAGAGTTAGAGAGCTAGAGTTAGAGAGCTAGAGTTGGAGAGCTAGAGTTGGAGAGCTAGAGTTAGAGAGCTAGAGTTGGAGAGCTAGAGTTAGAGAGCTAGAGTTAGAGAGCTAGAGTTGGAGAGCTAGAGTTGGAGAGCTAGAGTTAGAGAGCTAGAGTTGGAGAGCTAGAGTTAGAGAGCTAGAGTTAGAGAGCTAGAGTTAGAGAGCTAGAGTTAGAGAGCTAGAGTTGGAGAGCTAGAGTTAGAGAGCTAGAGTTAGAGAGCTAGAGTTAGAGAGCTAGAGTTTAGAGAGCTAGAGTGGAGAGCTAGGAGAGCTAGAGTTGGAGAGCTAGAGTTGGAGAGCTAGAGTTAGAGAGCTAGAGTTAGAGAGCTAGAGTTGAGAGCTAGAGTTGGAGAGCTAGAGTTGGAGAGCTAGAGTTAGAGAGCTAGAGTTAGAGAGCTAGAGTTAGAGAGCTAGAGTTGGAGAGCTAGAGTTGGAGAGCTAGAGAGAGCTAGAGTTGGAGAGCTAGAGTTGGAGAGCTAGAGTTGGAGAGCTAGAGTTGGAGAGCTAGAGTTAGAGAGCTAGAGTTGGAGAGCTAGAGTTAGAGAGCTAGAGTTAGAGAGCTAGAGTTGGAGAGCTAGAGTTAGAGAGCTAGAGTTAGAGAGCTAGAGTTGGAGAGCTAGAGTTAGAGAGCTAGAGTTGGAGAGCTAGAGTTAGAGAGCTAGAGAGCTAGAGTTAGAGAGCTAGAGAGAGAGCTAGAGTTAGAGAGCTAGAGAGTTAGAGAGCTAGAGTTAGAGAGCTAGAGTTAGAGAGCTAGAGTTAGAGAGCTAGAGTTAGAGAGCTAGAGTTAGAGAGCTAGAGTTGGAGAGCTAGAGTTAGAGAGCTAGAGTTAGAGAGCTAGAGTTGGAGAGCTAGAGAGAGCTAGAGTTGGAGAGCTAGAGTTGGAGAGCTAGAGTTGGAGAGCTAGAGTTGGAGAGCTAGAGTTGGAGAGCTAGAGTTAGAGAGCTAGAGTTGGAGAGCTAGAGTTGGAGAGCTAGAGTTGGAGAGCTAGAGTTGGAGAGCTAGAGTTAGAGAGCTAGAGTTAGAGAGTTAGAGAGAGAGCTAGAGTTGGAGAGCTAGAGTTAGAGAGCTAGAGTTGGAGAGCTAGAGTTAGAGAGCTAGAGTTGAGAGCTAGAGTTGGAGAGCTAGAGTTAGAGAGCTAGAGTTAGAGAGCTAGAGTTAGAGAGCTAGAGTTGGAGAGCTAGAGTTGGAGAGCTAGAGTTGGAGAGCTAGAGTTGGAGCTAGAGTTGGAGAGCTAGAGTTGGAGAGCTAGAGTTAGAGAGCTAGAGTTGGAGAGCTAGAGTTAGAGAGCTAGAGTTAGAGAGAGCTAGAGTTAGAGAGCTAGAGTTGGAGAGCTAGAGTTAGAGAGCTAGAGAGTTAGAGAGCTAGAGTTAGAGAGCTAGAGTTGGAGAGCTAGAGTTGGAGAGCTAGAGTTAGAGAGCTAGAGTTAGAGAGCTAGAGTTGGAGAGCTAGAGTTAGAGAGCTAGAGTTAGAGAGCTAGAGTTAGAGAGCTAGAGTTAGAGAGCTAGAGTTAGAGAGCTAGAGTTGGAGAGCTAGAGTTAGAGAGCTAGAGTTGGAGAGCTAGAGTTAGAGAGCTAGAGTTAGAGAGCTAGAGTTGGAGAGCTAGAGTTGGAGAGCTAGAGTTGGAGAGCTAGAGTTAGAGAGCTAGAGTTAGAGAGCTAGAGTTAGAGAGCTAGAGAGCTAGAGTTAGAGAGCTAGAGTTGGAGAGCTAGAGTTGGAGAGCTAGAGTTGGAGAGCTAGAGTTGGAGAGCTAGAGTTGGAGAGCTAGAGTTAGAGAGCTAGAGTTAGAGAGCTAGAGTTAGAGAGCTAGAGTTGCTAGAGAGCTAGAGTTGGAGAGCTAGAGTTGGAGAGCTAGAGTTAGAGAGCTAGAGTTAGAGAGCTAGAGTTGGAGAGCTAGAGTTGGAGAGCTAGAGTTGGAGAGCTAGAGTTGGAGAGCTAGAGTTAGAGAGCTAGAGTTGGAGAGCTAGAGTTAGAGAGCTAGAGTTGGAGAGCTAGAGTTAGAGAGCTAGAGTTAGAGAGCTAGAGTTAGAGAGCTAGAGTTAGAGAGCTAGAGTTAGAGAGCTAGAGTTGGAGAGCTAGAGTTAGAGAGCTAGAGTTAGAGAGCTAGAGTTAGAGAGCTAGAGTTAGAGAGCTAGAGTTGGAGAGCTAGAGTTGGAGAGCTAGAGTTAGAGAGCTAGAGTTGGAGAGCTAGAGTTGGAGAGCTAGAGTTAGAGAGTTAGAGAGCTAGAGTTGGAGAGCTAGAGTTAGAGAGCTAGAGTTAGAGAGCTAGAGTTAGAGAGCTAGAGTTGGAGAGCTAGAGTTGGAGAGCTAGAGCTAGAGTTGGAGAGCTAGAGTTGGAGAGCTAGAGTTAGAGAGCTAGAGTTAGAGAGCTAGAGTTAGAGAGCTAGAGTTGGAGAGCTAGAGTTAGAGAGCTAGAGTTAGAGAGCTAGAGTGAGAGAGCTAGAGTTGGAGAGCTAGAGTTGGAGAGCTAGAGTTAGAGAGTTAGAGAGCTAGAGTTAGAGAGCTAGAGTTGGAGAGCTAGAGTTGGAGAGCTAGAGTTGGAGAGCTAGAGTTAGAGAGCTAGAGTTAGAGAGCTAGAGTTGGAGAGCTAGAGTTGGAGAGCTAGAGTTAGAGAGCTAGAGTTAGAGAGCTAGAGTTGGAGAGCTAGAGTTAGAGAGCTAGAGTTAGAGAGCTAGAGTTAGAGAGCTAGAGTTAGAGAGCTAGAGTTGGAGAGCTAGAGTTAGAGAGCTAGAGTTGGAGAGCTAGAGTTGGAGAGCTAGAGTTGGAGAGCTAGAGTTAGAGAGCTAGAGTTAGAGAGCTAGAGTTAGAGAGCTAGAGTTAGAGAGCTAGAGTTGGAGAGCTAGAGTTGGAGAGCTAGAGTTAGAGAGTTAGAGAGAGCTAGAGTTGGAGCTAGAGTTAGAGAGCTAGAGTTAGAGAGCTAGAGTTAGAGAGCTAGAGTTAGAGAGCTAGAGTTAGAGAGCTAGAGTTGGAGAGCTAGAGTTGGAGAGCTAGAGTTAGAGAGTTAGAGAGCTAGAGTTGGAGAGCTAGAGTTGGAGAGCTAGAGTTGGAGAGCTAGAGTTGGAGAGCTAGAGTTGGAGAGCTAGAGTTAGAGAGTTAGAGAGCTAGAGTTGGAGAGCTAGAGTTGGAGAGCTAGAGTTGGAGAGCTAGAGTTAGAGAGCTAGAGTTGGAGAGCTAGAGTTGGAGAGCTAGAGTTAGAGAGCTAGAGTTAGAGAGCTAGAGTTAGAGAGCTAGAGTTGGAGAGCTAGAGTTAGAGAGCTAGAGTTAGAGAGCTAGAGTTAGAGAGCTAGAGTTAGAGAGCTAGAGTTGGAGAGCTAGAGTTGGAGAGCTAGAGTTAGAGAGCTAGAGTTGGAGAGCTAGAGTTGGAGAGCTAGAGTTGGAGAGCTAGAGTTAGAGAGTTAGAGAGCTAGAGTTGGAGAGCTAGAGTTGGAGAGCTAGAGTTGGAGAGCTAGAGTTAGAGAGCTAGAGTTGGAGAGCTAGAGAGCTAGAGTTAGAGAGCTAGAGTTAGAGAGCTAGAGTTAGAGAGCTAGAGTTAGAGAGCTAGAGTTAGAGAGCTAGAGTTAGAGAGCTAGAGTTAGAGAGTTAGAGAGCTAGAGTTAGAGAGCTAGAGTTAGAGAGCTAGAGTTAGAGAGCTAGAGTTGGAGAGCTAGAGTTAGAGAGCTAGAGTTAGAGAGCTAGAGTTAGAGAGCTAGAGTTAGAGAGCTAGAGTTGGAGAGCTAGAGTTGGAGAGCTAGAGTTAGAGAGCTAGAGTTAGAGAGCTAGAGTTAGAGAGCTAGAGTTGGAGAGCTAGAGAGCTAGAGTTAGAGAGCTAGAGTTGGAGAGCTAGAGTTGGAGAGCTAGAGTTGGAGAGCTAGAGTTGGAGAGCTAGAGTTGGAGAGCTAGAGTTAGAGAGCTAGAGTTGGAGAGCTAGAGTTGGAGAGCTAGAGTTAGAGAGCTAGAGTTAGAGAGCTAGAGTTGGAGAGCTAGAGTTGGAGAGCTAGAGTTAGAGAGCTAGAGTTGGAGAGCTAGAGTTAGAGAGCTAGAGTTAGAGAGCTAGAGTTAGAGTTAGAGAGCTAGAGTTAGAGTTGGAGAGCTAGAGTTGGAGAGCTAGAGTTAGAGAGCTAGAGTTAGAGAGCTAGAGTTGGAGAGCTAGAGTTGGAGAGCTAGAGTTAGAGAGCTAGAGTTAGAGAGCTAGAGTTAGAGAGCTAGAGTTGGAGAGCTAGAGTTGGAGAGCTAGAGTTAGAGAGCTAGAGTTAGAGAGCTAGAGTTGGAGAGCTAGAGTTGGAGAGCTAGAGTTAGAGAGTTAGAGAGCTAGAGTTGGAGAGCTAGAGTTGGAGAGCTAGAGTTAGAGAGTTAGAGAGCTAGAGTTAGAGAGCTAGAGTTGGAGAGCTAGAGTTGGAGAGCTAGAGTTGGAGAGCTAGAGTTAGAGAGCTAGAGTTGGAGAGCTAGAGTTGGAGAGCTAGAGTTAGAGAGCTAGAGTTGGAGAGCTAGAGTTGGAGAGCTAGAGTTAGACTAGAGCTAGAGAGCTAGAGTTGGAGAGCTAGAGTTAGAGAGCTAGAGTTAGAGAGCTAGAGTTAGAGAGTTAGAGTTAGAGCTAGAGTTGGAGAGAGCTAGAGTTGGAGAGCTAGAGTTGGAGAGCTAGAGTTAGAGAGCTAGAGTTAGAGAGCTAGAGTTAGAGAGCTAGAGTTAGAGAGCTAGAGTTGAGAGAGAGCTAGAGTTGGAGAGCTAGAGTTAGAGAGCTAGAGTTGGAGAGTTAGAGAGCTAGAGTTAGAGAGCTAGAGTTGGAGAGCTAGAGTTGGAGAGCTAGAGTTAGAGAGCTAGAGTTGGAGAGCTAGAGTTAGAGAGCTAGAGTTGGAGAGCTAGAGTTAGAGAGCTAGAGTTAGAGAGCTAGAGAGAGTTAGAGAGCTAGAGCTAGAGAGAGCTAGAGTTAGAGAGCTAGAGTTAGAGAGCTAGAGTTAGAGAGCTAGAGTTAGAGAGCTAGAGTTAGAGAGTTAGAGAGCTAGAGTTGGAGAGCTAGAGTTGGAGAGCTAGAGTTAGAGAGCTAGAGTTAGAGAGCTAGAGTTGGAGAGCTAGAGTTAGAGAGCTAGAGTTAGAGAGCTAGAGTTAGAGAGCTAGAGTTGGAGAGCTAGAGTTAGAGAGCTAGAGTTGGAGAGCTAGAGTTGGAGAGCTAGAGTTAGAGAGCTAGAGTTGGAGAGCTAGAGTTAGAGAGCTAGAGTTGGAGAGCTAGAGTTGGAGAGCTAGAGTTAGAGAGTTAGAGAGCTAGAGTTAGAGAGCTAGAGTTAGAGAGCTAGAGTTGGAGAGCTAGAGTTGGAGAGCTAGAGTTGGAGAGCTAGAGTTAGAGAGCTAGAGTTAGAGAGCTAGAGTTGGAGAGCTAGAGTTGGAGAGCTAGAGTTAGAGAGCTAGAGTTAGAGAGAGAGCTAGAGAGAGAGTTAGAGAGCTAGAGTTAGAGAGCTAGAGTTGGAGAGCTAGAGTTAGAGAGCTAGAGTTAGAGAGCTAGAGTGAGAGCTAGAGGAGAGCTAGAGTTGGAGAGCTAGAGTTGGAGAGCTAGAGTTAGAGAGCTAGAGTTGGAGAGCTAGAGTTAGAGAGCTAGAGTTGGAGAGTTAGAGAGCTAGAGTTAGAGAGCTAGAGTTGGAGAGCTAGAGTTGGAGAGCTAGAGTTGGAGAGCTAGAGTTGGAGAGCTAGAGTTAGAGAGCTAGAGTTAGAGAGTTAGAGAGCTAGAGAGCTAGAGTTGGAGAGCTAGAGTTGGAGAGCTAGAGTTGGAGAGCTAGAGTTAGAGAGCTAGAGTTAGAGAGGAGAGCTAGAGTTAGAGAGCTAGAGTTGAGAGAGCTAGAGTTGGAGAGCTAGAGTTGGAGAGCTAGAGTTGGAGAGCTAGAGTTGGAGAGCTAGAGTTGGAGAGCTAGAGTTGGAGAGCTAGAGTTAGAGAGCTAGAGTTGGAGAGCTAGAGTTAGAGAGCTAGAGTTGGAGAGCTAGAGTTGGAGAGCTAGAGTTAGAGAGCTAGAGTTAGAGAGCTAGAGTTAGAGAGCTAGAGTTGGAGAGCTAGAGTTAGAGAGCTAGAGTTAGAGAGCTAGAGTTGGAGAGCTAGAGTTAGAGAGCTAGTTAGAGAGCTAGAGTTAGAGAGCTAGAGTTTGCTAGAGAGCTAGAGTTGGAGAGCTAGAGTTAGAGAGCTAGAGTTAGAGAGCTAGAGTTAGAGAGCTAGAGTTAGAGAGCTAGAGTTGGAGAGCTAGAGTTGGAGAGCTAGAGTTGGAGAGCTAGAGTTGGAGAGCTAGAGTTAGAGAGCTAGAGTTGGAGAGCTAGAGTTGGAGAGCTAGAGTTGGAGAGCTAGAGTTAGAGAGCTAGAGTTAGAGAGCTAGAGTTAGAGAGCTAGAGTTAGAGAGCTAGAGTTAGAGAGCTAGAGTTAGAGAGCTAGAGTTGGAGAGCTGGAGAGCTAGAGTTGAGAGCTAGAGTTAGAGAGCTAGAGTTGGAGAGCTAGAGTTGGAGAGCTAGAGTTAGAGAGCTAGAGTTGGAGAGCTAGAGTTGGAGAGCTAGAGTTGGAGAGCTAGAGTTAGAGAGCTAGAGTTAGAGAGCTAGAGTTGGAGAGCTAGAGTTGGAGAGCTAGAGTTAGAGAGCTAGAGAGCTAGAGAGAGCTAGAGTTAGAGAGCTAGAGAGAGCTAGAGTTAGAGAGCTAGAGTTGGAGAGCTAGAGTTAGAGAGCTAGAGTTAGAGAGCTAGAGTTGGAGAGCTAGAGTTGGAGAGCTAGAGTTGGAGAGCTAGAGTTAGAGAGCTAGAGTTAGAGAGCTAGAGTTGGAGAGCTAGAGTTAGAGAGTTAGAGAGCTAGAGTTAGAGAGCTAGAGTTGGAGAGCTAGAGTTAGAGAGCTAGAGTTAGAGAGCTAGAGTTAGAGAGCTAGAGTTGGAGAGCTAGAGTTAGAGAGCTAGAGTTGGAGAGCTAGAGTTAGAGAGCTAGAGTTAGAGAGCTAGAGTTAGAGAGCTAGAGAGAGTTAGAGAGCTAGAGTTGGAGAGCTAGAGTTGGAGAGCTAGAGTTGGAGAGCTAGAGTTAGAGAGCTAGAGTTAGAGAGCTAGAGTTAGAGAGCTAGAGTTGGAGAGCTAGAGTTGGAGAGCTAGAGTTAGAGAGCTAGAGTTAGAGAGCTAGAGTTGGAGAGCTAGAGTTAGAGAGCTAGAGTTAGAGAGCTAGAGTTAGAGAGCTAGAGTTGGAGAGCTAGAGTTAGAGAGTTAGAGAGTTAGAGAGAGCTAGAGTTGGAGAGCTAGAGTTGGAGAGAGTTAGGAGAGCTTAGAGAGCTAGAGTTAGAGAGCTAGAGTTAGAGAGCTAGAGTTGGAGAGCTAGAGTTAGAGAGCTAGAGTTAGAGAGCTAGAGTTGGAGAGCTAGAGTTAGAGAGCTAGAGTTAGAGAGCTAGAGTTGGAGAGCTAGAGTTAGAGAGCTAGAGTTAGAGAGCTAGAGTTAGAGAGCTAGAGTTGGAGAGCTAGAGTTAGAGAGCTAGAGTTAGAGAGCTAGAGTTGGAGAGCTAGAGTTAGAGAGCTAGAGTTAGAGAGCTAGAGTTGGAGAGCTAGAGTTGAGAGAGAGTTAGAGCTAGAGTTAGAGAGCTAGAGTTAGAGAGCTAGAGTTAGAGAGCTAGAGTTAGAGAGCTAGAGTAGAGAGAGAGCTGAGTTAGAGAGCTAGTTAGAGAGCTAGAGTTGGAGAGCTAGAGTTGGAGAGCTAGAGTTAGAGAGCTAGAGTTAGAGAGCTAGAGTTGAGAGAGCTAGAGTTGGAGAGCTAGAGTTAGAGAGCTAGAGTTAGAGAGCTAGAGTTAGAGAGCTAGAGTTGGAGAGCTAGAGTTGGAGAGCTAGAGTTAGAGAGCTAGAGTTAGAGAGCTAGAGTTGGAGAGCTAGAGTTGGAGAGCTAGAGTTAGAGAGCTAGAGTTAGAGAGCTAGAGTTAGAGAGCTAGAGTTGGAGAGCTAGAGTTAGAGAGCTAGAGTTAGAGAGCTAGAGTTAGAGAGCTAGAGTTAGAGAGCTAGAGTTAGAGAGAGCTAGAGTTAGAGAGCTAGAGTTGGAGAGCTAGAGTTAGAGAGCTAGAGTTAGAGAGCTAGAGTTGGAGAGCTAGAGTTAGAGAGCTAGAGTTAGAGAGCTAGAGTTAGAGAGTTGGAGAGCTAGAGTTGAGAGAGCTAGAGTTAGAGAGCTAGAGTTAGAGAGCTAGAGTTAGAGAGCTAGAGTTAGAGAGCTAGAGTTAGAGAGCTAGAGTTGGAGAGCTAGAGTTGGAGAGCTAGAGTTAGAGAGCTAGAGTTGGAGAGCTAGAGTTGGAGAGCTAGAGTTAGAGAGAGAGCTAGAGTTAGAGAGCTAGAGTTGGAGAGCTAGAGTTGGAGAGCTAGAGTTAGAGAGCTAGAGTTAGAGAGCTAGAGTTAGAGAGCTAGAGTTAGAGAGCTAGAGTTGAGAGAGTTAGAGTTAGAGAGAGCTAGAGTTAGAGAGCTAGAGTTGGAGAGCTAGAGTTAGAGAGCTAGAGTTAGAGAGCTAGAGTTAGAGAGCTAGAGCTAGAGAGAGAGAGCTAGAGTTGGAGAGCTAGAGTTAGAGAGCTAGAGTTAGAGAGCTAGAGTTAGAGAGCTAGAGTTGGAGAGCTAGAGTTAGAGAGCTAGAGTTGGAGAGCTAGAGTTAGAGAGCTAGAGTTAGAGAGTTAGAGAGCTAGAGTTGGAGAGCTAGAGTTGGAGAGCTAGAGTTAGAGAGCTAGAGTTGGAGAGCTAGAGTTGGAGAGCTAGAGTTAGAGAGCTAGAGTTGGAGAGCTAGAGTTAGAGAGCTAGAGTTGGAGAGCTAGAGTTGGAGAGCTAGAGTTGAGAGAGCTAGAGTTAGAGAGCTAGAGTTAGAGAGCTAGAGTTGGAGAGCTAGAGTTAGAGAGCTAGAGTTAGAGAGCTAGAGTTAGAGAGCTAGAGTTGGAGAGCTAGAGTTGGAGAGCTAGAGTTGGAGAGCTAGAGAGAGCTAGAGTTAGAGAGCTAGAGTTGGAGAGCTAGAGTTGGAGAGCTAGAGTTGGAGAGCTAGAGTTAGAGAGCTAGAGTTAGAGAGCTAGAGTTGGAGAGCTAGAGTTAGAGAGTTAGAGAGCTAGAGTTGGAGAGCTAGAGTTGGAGAGCTAGAGTTAGAGAGCTAGAGTTAGAGAGCTAGAGTTGGAGAGCTAGAGTTGGAGAGCTAGAGTTGGAGAGCTAGAGTTGGAGAGCTAGAGTTGGAGAGCTAGAGTTAGAGAGCTAGAGTTGGAGAGCTAGAGTTGGAGAGCTAGAGTTAGAGAGCTAGAGTTAGAGAGCTAGAGTTAGAGAGCTAGAGTTGGAGAGCTAGAGTTGGAGAGCTAGAGTTGGAGAGCTAGAGTTAGAGAGCTAGAGTTAGAGAGCTAGAGTTGGAGAGCTAGAGTTAGAGAGCTAGAGTTGGAGAGCTAGAGAGAGCTAGAGTTGGAGAGCTAGAGTTAGAGAGCTAGAGTTGGAGAGCTAGAGTTAGAGAGCTAGAGTTAGAGAGCTAGAGTTGGAGAGCTAGAGTTAGAGAGTTGGAGAGCTAGAGTTAGAGAGCTAGAGTTAGAGAGCTAGTTGGAGAGCTAGAGTTGGAGAGCTAGAGTTAGAGAGCTAGAGTTAGAGAGCTAGAGTTAGAGAGCTAGAGAGTTAGAGAGCTAGAGTTAGAGAGCTAGAGTTAGAGAGCTAGAGTTGGAGAGCTAGAGTTGGAGAGCTAGAGTTAGAGAGCTAGAGTTAGAGAGCTAGAGTTAGAGAGCTAGAGTTGAGAGCTAGAGTTGGAGAGAGTTAGAGAGCTAGAGTTAGAGAGCTAGAGTTGGAGAGCTAGAGTTGGAGAGCTAGAGTTAGAGAGCTAGAGTTGGAGAGCTAGAGTTAGAGAGCTAGAGTTGGAGAGCTAGAGTTGGAGAGCTAGAGTTAGAGAGCTAGAGTTGGAGAGCTAGAGTTAGAGAGCTAGAGTTAGAGAGCTAGAGTTGGAGAGCTAGAGTTAGAGAGCTAGAGTTGGAGAGCTAGAGTTGGAGAGCTAGAGTTGGAGAGCTAGAGTTAGAGAGCTAGAGTTAGAGAGCTAGAGTTAGAGAGCTAGAGTTGGAGAGCTAGAGTTGGAGAGCTAGAGTTGGAGAGCTAGAGTTAGAGAGCTAGTTAGAGAGTTAGAGAGCTAGAGTTAGAGAGCTAGAGTTGGAGAGCTAGAGTTGGAGAGCTAGAGTTAGAGAGCTAGAGTTAGAGAGAGCTAGAGTTAGAGAGCTAGAGAGAGCTAGAGTTGGAGAGCTAGAGTTAGAGAGCTAGAGTTGGAGAGCTAGAGTTGGAGAGAGAGAGAGAGCTAGAGTTAGAGAGCTAGAGTTAGAGAGCTAGAGTTGGAGAGCTAGAGTTGGAGAGCTAGAGTTGGAGAGCTAGAGTTGGAGAGCTAGAGTTAGAGAGCTAGAGTTAGAGAGCTAGAGTTGGAGAGCTAGAGTTAGAGAGCTAGAGTTAGAGAGCTAGAGTTGGAGAGCTAGAGTTGGAGAGCTAGAGTTGGAGAGCTAGAGTTAGAGAGCTAGAGTTAGAGAGCTAGAGTTGGAGAGCTAGAGTTAGAGAGCTAGAGTTGGAGAGCTAGAGTTAGTTAGAGAGCTAGAGTTAGAGAGCTAGAGTTGGAGAGCTAGAGTTAGAGAGCTAGAGTTAGAGAGCTAGAGTTGGAGAGCTAGAGTTAGAGAGCTAGAGTTGGAGAGCTAGAGTTGGAGAGCTAGAGTTAGAGAGTTAGAGAGCTAGAGTTGGAGAGCTAGAGTTAGAGAGCTAGAGTTGGAGAGCTAGAGTTAGAGAGCTAGAGTTAGAGAGCTAGAGTTGGAGAGCTAGAGTTAGAGAGCTAGAGTTAGAGAGCTAGAGTTAGAGAGCTAGAGTTGGAGAGCTAGAGTTGGAGAGCTAGAGTTAGAGAGCTAGAGTTAGAGAGCTAGAGTTAGAGAGCTAGAGTTAGAGAGCTAGAGTTAGAGAGCTAGAGTTAGAGAGCTAGAGTTAGAGAGCTAGAGTTAGAGAGCTAGAGTTGGAGAGCTAGAGTTAGAGAGTTAGAGAGCTAGAGTTGGAGAGCTAGAGTTGGAGAGAGTTAGAGTTAGAGAGCTAGAGTTAGAGAGCTAGAGTTGGAGAGCTAGAGTTGGAGAGCTAGAGTTAGAGAGCTAGAGTTAGAGAGTTAGAGTTAGAGAGCTAGAGTTAGAGAGCTAGAGTTAGAGAGCTAGAGTTGGAGAGCTAGAGTTGGAGAGCTAGAGTTGGAGAGAGCTAGAGTTAGAGAGCTAGAGTTAGAGAGCTAGAGTTAGAGAGCTAGAGTTGGAGAGCTAGAGTTGGAGAGCTAGAGTTGGAGAGCTAGAGTTAGAGAGCTAGAGTTGGAGAGCTAGAGTTAGAGAGCTAGAGTTAGAGAGCTAGAGTTGGAGAGCTAGAGTTGGAGAGCTAGAGCTAGAGCTGGAGAGCTAGAGTTAGAGAGCTAGAGTTGGAGAGCTAGAGTTGGAGAGCTAGAGTTAGAGAGCTAGAGTTAGAGAGCTAGAGTTGGAGAGCTAGAGTTGGAGAGCTAGAGTTAGAGAGCTAGAGTTAGAGAGCTAGAGTTAGAGAGCTAGAGTTAGAGAGCTAGAGTTGGAGAGCTAGAGTTAGAGAGCTAGAGTTAGAGAGCTAGAGTTAGGAGAGCTAGAGTTAGAGAGCTAGAGTTAGAGAGAGCTAGAGTTGGAGAGCTAGAGTTGGAGAGCTAGAGTTGGAGAGCTAGAGTTAGAGAGCTAGAGAGAGCTAGAGTTAGAGAGCTAGAGTTAGAGAGCTAGAGTTGGAGAGCTAGAGTTGGAGAGCTAGAGTTAGAGAGCTAGAGTTGGAGAGCTAGAGTTGGAGAGCTAGAGTTAGAGAGCTAGAGTTAGAGAGCTAGAGTTAGAGAGCTAGAGTTAGAGAGCTAGAGTTAGAGAGCTAGAGTTGGAGAGCTAGAGTTAGAGAGCTAGAGTTAGAAGGCTAGAGTTAGAGAGCTAGAGTTAGAGAGCTAGAGTTAGAGAGCTAGAGTTAGAGAGCTAGAGTTAGAGAGCTAGAGTTGGAGAGCTAGAGTTGTTAGAGAGCTAGAGTTGGAGAGCTAGAGTTGGAGAGCTAGAGTTGGAGAGCTAGAGTTAGAGAGCTAGAGTTAGAGTTAGAGAGCTAGAGTTAGAGAGCTAGAGTTAGAGAGCTAGAGTTAGAGAGCTAGAGTTGGAGAGCTAGAGTTGGAGAGCTAGAGTTAGAGAGCTAGAGTTAGAGAGCTAGAGTTGGAGAGCTAGAGTTGGAGAGCTAGAGTTGGAGAGCTAGAGTTAGAGAGCTAGAGTTAGAGAGCTAGAGTTAGAGAGCTAGAGTTGGAGAGCTAGAGTTAGAGAGCTAGAGTTAGAGAGCTAGAGTTGGAGAGCTAGAGTTGGAGAGCTAGAGTTAGAGAGCTAGAGTTAGAGAGCTAGAGAGAGCTAGAGTTGGAGAGCTAGAGTTGGAGAGCTAGAGTTAGAGAGCTAGAGCTAGAGAGAGTTAGAGAGCTAGAGTTGGAGAGCTAGAGTTAGAGAGCTAGAGAGAGAGGAGAGCTAGAGTTAGAGAGCTAGAGTTGGAGAGCTAGAGTTGGAGAGCTAGAGAGCTAGAGTTAGAGAGCTAGAGTTAGAGAGCTAGAGTTGGAGAGCTAGAGTTGGAGAGCTAGAGTTAGAGAGCTAGAGTTAGAGAGCTAGAGTTAGAGAGCTAGAGAGAGCTAGAGTTGGAGAGCTAGAGTTAGAGAGCTAGAGTTGGAGAGCTAGAGTTGGAGAGAGCTAGAGTTGAGAGAGCTAGAGTTGGAGAGCTAGAGTTGTTAGAGAGCTAGAGTTGGAGAGCTAGAGTTGGAGAGCTAGAGTTGGAGAGCTAGAGTTAGAGAGCTAGAGTTTAGAGTTAGAGAGCTAGAGAGAGCTAGAGTTAGAGTTAGAGCTAGAGTTAGAGAGCTAGAGTTGGAGAGCTAGAGTTGGAGAGCTAGAGTTGGAGAGCTAGAGTTAGAGAGCTAGAGTTAGAGCTAGAGTTAGAGTTGGAGAGCTAGAGTTGGAGAGCTAGAGTTGGAGAGCTAGAGTTAGAGAGCTAGAGTTAGAGAGCTAGAGTTAGAGAGCTAGAGTTAGAGAGCTAGAGTTGGAGAGCTAGAGTTGGAGAGCTAGAGTTAGAGAGCTAGAGTTAGAGAGCTAGAGTTAGAGAGCTAGAGTTAGAGAGCTAGAGTTAGAGAGCTAGAGTTGGAGAGCTAGAGTTAGAGAGCTAGAGTTAGAGAGCTAGAGTTAGAGAGCTACAGTTAGAGAGCTAGAGTTAGAGAGCTAGAGTTGGAGAGCTAGAGTTAGAGAGTTAGAGAGCTAGAGTTGGAGAGCTAGAGTTGGAGAGCTAGAGTTAGAGAGCTAGAGTTAGAGAGCTAGAGTTGGAGAGCTAGAGTTAGAGAGCTAGAGTTAGAGAGCTAGAGTTGGAGAGCTAGAGTTGGAGAGCTAGAGTTAGAGAGCTAGAGTTGGAGAGCTAGAGTTAGAGAGCTAGAGTTAGAGAGCTAGAGTTAGAGAGCTAGAGTTAGAGAGCTAGAGTTGGAGAGCTAGAGTTAGAGAGCTAGAGTTAGAGAGCTAGAGTTAGAGAGCTAGAGTTGGAGAGCTAGAGTTGGAGAGCTAGAGTTAGAGAGCTAGAGTTAGAGAGCTAGAGTTGGAGAGCTAGAGTTAGAGAGCTAGAGTTGGAGAGCTAGAGTTAGAGAGCTAGAGTTAGAGAGCTAGAGTTGGAGAGCTAGAGTTAGAGAGTTAGAGAGCTAGAGTTGGAGAGCTAGAGTTGGAGAGCTAGAGTTGGAGAGCTAGAGTTAGAGAGCTAGAGTTAGAGAGCTAGAGTTAGAGAGCTAGAGTTGGAGAGCTAGAGTTGGAGAGTTGGAGAGAGTTGGAGAGCTAGAGTTGGAGAGCTAGAGTTAGAGAGCTAGAGTTGGAGAGCTAGAGTTGGAGAGCTAGAGTTAGAGAGAGTTAGAGAGCTAGAGTTAGAGAGTTAGAGAGCTAGAGTTGAGAGCTAGAGTTGGAGAGCTAGAGTTGGAGAGCTAGAGTTAGAGAGCTAGAGAGAGAGCTAGAGTTGAGAGCTAGAGTTAGAGAGCTAGAGTTAGAGAGCTAGAGTTGGAGAGCTAGAGTTGGAGAGCTAGAGTTGGAGAGCTAGAGTTAGAGAGCTAGAGTTAGAGAGCTAGAGTTGGAGAGCTAGAGTTAGAGAGCTAGAGTTGGAGAGCTAGAGTTGGAGAGCTAGAGCTAGAGTTAGAGAGCTAGAGTTAGAGAGCTAGAGTTGGAGAGCTAGAGTTAGAGAGCTAGAGTTGGAGAGCTAGAGTTGGAGAGCTAGAGTTAGAGAGCTAGAGTTGGAGAGCTAGAGTTAGAGAGCTAGAGTTGGAGAGCTAGAGTTAGAGAGCTAGAGTTGGAGAGCTAGAGTTGGAGAGCTAGAGTTGGAGAGCTAGAGTTAGAGAGCTAGAGTTAGAGAGCTAGAGTTGGAGAGCTAGAGTTGGAGAGCTAGAGTTAGAGAGTTAGAGAGCTAGAGTTAGAGAGCTAGAGTTGGAGAGCTAGAGTTGGAGAGCTAGAGTTAGAGAGCTAGAGTTGGAGAGCTAGAGTTAGAGAGCTAGAGTTAGAGAGCTAGAGTTAGAGAGCTAGAGTTAGAGAGCTAGAGTTGGAGAGCTAGAGTTGGAGAGCTAGAGTTAGAGAGCTAGAGTTAGAGAGCTAGAGTTAGAGAGCTAGAGTTGGAGAGCTAGAGTTGGAGAGCTAGAGTTGGAGAGCTAGAGTTGGAGAGCTAGAGTTAGAGAGTTAGAGAGCTAGAGTTAGAGAGCTAGAGTTGGAGAGCTAGAGTTGGAGAGCTAGAGTTAGAGAGCTAGAGTTGGAAGGCTAGAGTTAGAGAGCTAGAGTTGGAGAGCTAGAGTTGGAGAGCTAGAGTTGGAGAGCTAGAGTTGGAGAGAGTTAGAGAGTTAGAGAGCTAGAGTTGGAGAGCTAGAGTTGGAGAGCTAGAGTTAGAGAGCTAGAGTTAGAGAGCTAGAGTTAGAGAGCTAGAGTTGGAGAGCTAGAGTTGGAGAGCTAGAGTTGGAGAGCTAGAGTTAGAGAGCTAGAGTTAGAGAGCTAGAGTTGGAGAGCTAGAGTTGGAGAGCTAGAGTTAGAGAGCTAGAGTTAGAGAGCTAGAGTTAGAGAGCTAGAGTTGGAGAGCTAGAGTTAGAGAGCTAGAGTTAGAGAGCTAGAGTTAGAGAGCTAGAGTTAGAGAGCTAGAGTTAGAGAGCTAGAGTTAGAGAGCTAGAGTTGGAGAGCTAGAGTTAGAGAGCTAGAGTTAGAGAGCTAGAGTTAGAGAGCTAGAGTTAGAGAGCTAGAGTTAGAGAGCTAGAGTTGGAGAGCTAGAGTTAGAGAGTTAGAGAGCTAGAGTTGGAGAGCTAGAGTTGGAGAGCTAGAGTTAGAGAGCTAGAGTTAGAGAGCTAGAGTTAGAGAGCTAGAGTTAGAGAGCTAGAGTTAGAGAGCTAGAGTTGGAGAGCTAGAGTTGGAGAGCTAGAGTTAGAGAGCTAGAGTTGGAGAGCTAGAGTTAGAGAGCTAGAGTTAGAGAGCTAGAGTTAGAGAGCTAGAGTTAGAGAGCTAGAGTTAGAGAGCTAGAGTTGAGAGAGCTAGAGTTAGAGAGCTAGAGTTAGAGAGCTAGAGTTAGAGAGCTAGAGTTGGAGAGCTAGAGTTGGAGAGCTAGAGAGAGAGCTAGAGTTAGAGAGCTAGAGTTAGAGAGCTAGAGTTAGAGAGCTAGAGTTGGAGAGCTAGAGTTAGAGAGCTAGAGTTGGAGAGCTAGAGTTAGAGAGTTAGAGAGCTAGAGTTGGAGAGCTAGAGTTGGAAGGCTAGAGTTAGAAGGCTAGAGTTAGAGAGCTAGAGTTAGAGAGCTAGAGTTGGAGAGCTAGAGTTGGAGAGCTAGAGTTAGAGAGCTAGAGTTAGAGAGCTAGAGTTGGAGAGCTAGAGTTAGAGAGCTAGAGTTAGAGAGCTAGAGTTAGAGAGCTAGAGTTAGAGAGCTAGAGTTGGAGAGCTAGAGTTAGAGAGCTAGAGTTAGAGAGCTAGAGTTGGAGAGCTAGAGTTGGAGAGCTAGAGTTGGAGAGCTAGAGTTAGAGAGCTAGAGTTAGAGAGCTAGAGTTAGAGAGCTAGAGTTGGAGAGCTAGAGTTGGAGAGCTAGAGTTGGAGAGCTAGAGTTAGAGAGCTAGAGTTAGAGAGCTAGAGTTGGAGAGCTAGAGTTAGAGAGCTAGAGTTAGAGAGCTAGAGTTGGAGAGCTAGAGTTAGAGAGCTAGAGTTAGAGAGTTAGAGAGCTAGAGTTAGAGAGCTAGAGTTGGAGAGCTAGAGTTGGAGAGCTAGAGTTGGAGAGCTAGAGTTAGAGAGCTAGAGTTAGAGAGCTAGAGTTAGAGAGCTAGAGTTAGAGAGCTAGAGTTGGAGAGCTAGAGTTGGAGAGCTAGAGTTAGAGTTAGAGAGCTAGAGTTAGAGAGCTAGAGTTAGAGAGCTAGAGTTGGAGAGCTAGAGTTGGAGAGCTAGAGTTGAGAGAGCTAGAGTTAGAGAGCTAGAGTAGAGAGAGAGCTGGAGAGTTAGAGAGCTAGAGTTGGAGAGCTAGAGTTGGAGAGCTAGAGTTGGAGAGCTAGAGTTAGAGAGTTAGAGAGCTAGAGTTGGAGAGCTAGAGTTGGAGAGCTAGAGTTAGAGAGCTAGAGTTAGAGAGCTAGAGTTGGAGAGCTAGAGTTGGAGAGCTAGAGTTGGAGAGCTAGAGTTAGAGAGCTAGAGTTAGAGAGCTAGAGTTGGAGAGCTAGAGTTGGAGAGCTAGAGTTAGAGAGCTAGAGTTGGAGAGCTAGAGTTAGAGAGCTAGAGTTAGAGAGCTAGAGTTGGAGAGCTAGAGTTGGAGAGCTAGAGTTAGAGAGCTAGAGTTGGAGAGCTAGAGTTAGAGCTAGAGTTAGAGAGCTAGAGTTGGAGAGCTAGAGTTAGAGAGCTAGAGTTGGAGAGCTAGAGTTGGAGAGAGCTAGAGTTAGAGAGCTAGAGTTAGAGAGCTAGAGTTGGAGAGCTAGAGTTAGAGAGCTAGAGTTAGAGAGAGCTAGAGTTAGAGGAGAGCTAGAGTTAGAGAGCTAGAGTTGGAGAGCTAGAGTTAGAGAGCTAGAGTTAGAGAGCTAGAGTTGGAGAGCTAGAGTTAGAGAGCTAGAGTTAGAGAGCTAGAGTTGGAGAGCTAGAGTTGGAGAGCTAGAGTTAGAGAGCTAGAGTTAGAGAGCTAGAGTTAGAGAGCTAGAGTTGGAGAGCTAGAGTTGGAGAGCTAGAGTTAGAGAGCTAGAGTTAGAGAGCTAGAGTTGGAGAGCTAGAGTTGGAGAGCTAGAGTTAGAGAGCTAGAGTTGGAGAGCTAGAGTTAGAGAGCTAGAGTTAGAGAGAGCTAGAGTTAGAGAGCTAGAGTTGGAGAGCTAGAGTTGGAGAGCTAGAGTTGGAGAGCTAGAGTTAGAGAGCTAGAGTTAGAGAGCTAGAGTTGGAGAGCTAGAGTTAGAGAGCTAGAGTTAGAGAGCTAGAGTTAGAGAGCTAGAGTTAGAGCTAGAGTTAGAGCTAGAGTTAGAGAGCTAGAGTTAGAGAGCTAGAGTTAGAGAGCTAGAGTTAGAGAGCTAGAGTTAGAGAGAGAGTTAGAGAGCTAGAGTTGGAGAGCTAGAGTTAGAGAGCTAGAGTTAGAGAGCTAGAGTTAGAGAGCTAGAGTTGGAGAGCTAGAGTTGGAGAGCTAGAGTTGGAGAGCTAGAGTTAGAGAGCTAGAGTTGGAGAGCTAGAGTTAGAGAGCTAGAGTTAGAGAGCTAGAGTTGGAGAGCTAGAGTTAGAGAGCTAGAGTTAGAGAGCTAGAGTTGGAGAGCTAGAGTTGGAGAGCTAGAGTTAGAGAGCTAGAGTTAGAGAGCTAGAGTTGGAGAGCTAGAGTTAGAGAGCTAGAGTTGGAGAGCTAGAGTTGGAGAGCTAGAGTTAGAGAGCTAGAGTTAGAGAGCTAGAGTTAGAGAGCTAGAGTTAGAGAGCTAGAGTTGGAGAGCTAGAGTTAGAGAGCTAGAGTTGGAGAGCTAGAGTTAGAGAGCTAGTTGGAGAGTTGGAGAGCTAGAGTTAGAGAGCTAGAGTTAGAGAGCTAGAGTTGGAGAGCTAGAGTTGGAGAGCTAGAGTTAGAGAGCTAGAGTTGGAGAGCTAGAGTTGGAGAGCTAGAGTTAGAGAGCTAGAGTTGGAGAGCTAGAGTTAGAGAGCTAGAGTTGGAGAGCTAGAGTTAGAGAGCTAGAGTTAGAGAGCTAGAGTTAGAGAGCTAGAGTTGGAGAGCTAGAGTTGGAGAGCTAGAGTTAGAGAGTTAGAGAGCTAGAGTTGGAGAGCTAGAGTTGGAAGGCTAGAGTTAGAAGGCTAGAGTTAGAGAGCTAGAGTTAGAGAGCTAGAGTTAGAGAGCTAGAGTTAGAGAGCTAGAGTTGGAGAGCTAGAGTTAGAGAGCTAGAGTTGGAGAGCTAGAGTTAGAGAGCTAGAGTTGGAGAGCTAGAGTTGGAGAGCTAGAGTTGGAGAGCTAGAGTTAGAGAGCTAGAGTTGGAGAGCTAGAGTTAGAGAGCTAGAGTTTAGAGTTAGAGTTGGAGAGCTAGAGTTGGAGAGCTAGAGTTGGAGAGCTAGAGTTAGAGAGCTAGAGTTGGAGAGCTAGAGTTAGAGAGCTAGAGTTAGAGAGCTAGAGTTAGAGAGCTAGAGTTGGAGAGCTAGAGTAGAGAGAGAGCTAGAGTTGGAGAGCTAGAGTTAGAGAGCTAGAGTTGGAGAGCTAGAGTTAGAGAGCTAGAGTTGGAGAGCTAGAGTTGGAGAGCTAGAGTTAGAGAGCTAGAGTTAGAGAGCTAGAGTTAGAGAGCTAGAGTTAGAGAGCTAGAGTTGGAGAGCTAGAGTTGGAGAGCTAGAGTTGGAGAGCTAGAGTTGGAGAGCTAGAGTTAGAGAGCTAGAGTTAGAGAGCTAGAGTTAGAGAGCTAGAGGAGAGCTAGAGTTGGAGAGCTAGAGTTGGAGAGCTAGAGTTAGAGAGCTAGAGTTAGAGAGCTAGAGTTGGAGAGCTAGAGTTGGAGAGCTAGAGTTGGAGAGCTAGAGTTAGAGAGCTAGAGTTAGAGAGCTAGAGTTGGAGAGCTAGAGTTAGAGAGCTAGAGTTAGAGAGCTAGAGTTAGAGAGCTAGAGTTAGAGAGCTAGAGTTAGAGAGCTAGAGTTAGAGAGCTAGAGTTAGAGAGCTAGAGTTAGAGAGCTAGAGTTGGAGAGCTAGAGTTAGAGAGCTAGAGTTGGAGAGCTAGAGTTAGAGAGCTAGAGTTAGAGAGTTAGAGAGCTAGAGTTGGAGAGCTAGAGTTAGAGAGCTAGAGTTAGAGAGCTAGAGTTGGAGAGCTAGAGTTAGAGAGCTAGAGGAGAGCTAGAGTTAGAGAGCTAGAGTTAGAGAGCTAGAGTTGGAGAGCTAGAGTTAGAGAGCTAGAGTTGGAGAGCTAGAGTTGGAGAGCTAGAGTTAGAGAGCTAGAGTTGGAGAGCTAGAGTTGGAGAGCTAGAGTTGGAGAGCTAGAGTTAGAGAGCTAGAGTTAGAGAGCTAGAGTTAGAGAGCTAGAGTTAGAGAGCTAGAGTTAGAGAGTTAGAGAGCTAGAGTTAGAGAGCTAGAGTTGGAGAGCTAGAGTTGGAGAGCTAGAGTTAGAGAGCTAGAGTTAGAGAGCTAGAGTTAGAGAGCTAGAGTTAGAGAGCTAGAGTTGGAGAGCTAGAGTTGGAGAGCTAGAGTTGGAGAGCTAGAGTTAGAGAGCTAGAGTTGGAGAGCTAGAGTTAGAGAGTTAGAGAGCTAGAGTTAGAGAGCTAGAGTTAGAGAGCTAGAGTTAGAGAGCTAGAGTTAGAGAGCTAGAGTTAGAGAGCTAGAGTTGGAGAGCTAGAGTTAGAGAGCTAGAGTTGGAGAGCTAGAGTTGGAGAGCTAGAGTTAGAGAGCTAGAGTTAGAGAGTTAGAGAGCTAGTTAGAGAGCTAGAGTTAGAGAGCTAGAGTTGGAGAGCTAGAGTTGGAGAGCTAGAGTTAGAGAGCTAGAGTTGGAGAGCTAGAGTTAGAGAGCTAGAGTTAGAGAGCTAGAGTTAGAGAGCTAGAGTTAGAGAGCTAGAGTTGGAGAGCTAGAGTTGGAGAGCTAGAGTTAGAGAGCTAGAGTTAGAGAGCTAGAGTTGGAGAGCTAGAGTTAGAGAGCTAGAGTTAGAGAGCTAGAGTTAGAGAGCTAGAGTTGGAGAGCTAGAGTTAGAGAGCTAGAGTTAGAGAGCTAGAGTTGGAGAGCTAGAGTTGGAGAGCTAGAGTTGGAGAGCTAGAGTTAGAGAGCTAGAGTTAGAGAGCTAGAGTTGAGAGCTAGAGTTGGAGAGCTAGAGTTGGAGAGCTAGAGTTAGAGAGCTAGAGAGTTGGAGAGAGAGCTAGAGAGTTAGAGAGCTAGAGTTGGAGAGCTAGAGTTGGAGAGCTAGAGTTAGAGAGAGAGCTAGAGTTAGAGAGCTAGAGTTAGAGAGCTAGAGTTAGAGAGAGTTAGAGTTGGAGAGCTAGAGTTGGAGAGCTAGAGTTAGAGAGCTAGAGTTAGAGAGCTAGAGTTAGAGAGCTAGAGTTGGAGAGCTAGAGTTGGAGAGCTAGAGTTAGAGAGCTAGAGTTAGAGAGCTAGAGTTAGAGAGCTAGAGTTGGAGAGCTAGAGTTAGAGAGCTAGAGTTGGAGAGCTAGAGTTGGAGAGCTAGAGTTGGAGAGCTAGAGTTAGAGAGCTAGAGTTAGAGAGCTAGAGTTAGAGAGCTAGAGTTGGAGAGCTAGAGTTGGAGAGCTAGAGTTAGAGAGCTAGAGTTAGAGAGCTAGAGTTAGAGAGCTAGAGTTGGAGAGCTAGAGTTAGAGAGCTAGAGTTGGAGAGTTAGAGTTAGAGTTAGAGAGCTAGAGTTGGAGAGCTAGAGTTGGAGAGCTAGAGTTAGAGAGCTAGAGAGCTAGAGTTAGAGAGCTAGAGTTGGAGAGCTAGAGTTGGAGAGCTAGAGTTAGAGAGCTAGAGTTAGAGAGCTAGAGTTAGAGAGCTAGAGTTGGAGAGCTAGAGTTGGAGAGCTAGAGTTAGAGAGCTAGAGTTGGAGAGCTAGAGTTGGAGAGCTAGAGTTAGAGAGCTAGAGTTAGAGAGCTAGAGTTAGAGAGCTAGAGTTAGAGAGCTAGAGTTGGAGAGCTAGAGTTGGAGAGCTAGAGTTAGAGAGCTAGAGTTAGAGAGCTAGAGTTGGAGAGCTAGAGTTGGAGAGCTAGAGTTAGAGAGCTAGAGTTAGAGAGCTAGAGTTAGAGAGCTAGAGTTGGAGAGCTAGAGTTGGAGAGCTAGAGTTGGAGAGCTAGAGTTGGAGAGCTAGAGTTAGAGAGCTAGAGTTAGAGAGCTAGAGTTAGAGAGCTAGAGTTGGAGAGCTAGAGTTGGAGAGCTAGAGTTAGAGAGAGTTAGAGAGCTAGAGTTAGAGAGCTAGAGTTGGAGAGCTAGAGTTAGAGCTAGAGTTAGAGAGCTAGAGTTGGAGAGCTAGAGTTGGAGAGCTAGAGAGCTAGAGTTGGAGAGCTAGAGTTAGAGAGCTAGAGTTAGAGAGCTAGAGTTAGAGAGCTAGAGTTGGAGAGCTAGAGTTGGAGAGCTAGAGTTAGAGAGCTAGAGTTGGAAGGCTAGAGTTAGAGAGCTAGAGTTGGAGAGCTAGAGTTAGAGAGCTAGAGTTAGAGAGCTAGAGTTGGAGAGCTAGAGTTAGAGAGCTAGAGTTAGAGAGCTAGAGTTGGAGAGCTAGAGTTAGAGAGCTAGAGTTAGAGAGCTAGAGTTAGAGAGCTAGAGTTGGAGAGCTAGAGTTGAGAGAGCTAGAGTTGGAGAGCTAGAGTTAGAGAGCTAGAGTTGGAGAGCTAGAGTTGGAGAGCTAGAGTTAGAGAGCTAGAGTTAGAGAGCTAGAGTTGGAGAGCTAGAGTTGGAGAGCTAGAGTTGGAGAGCTAGAGTTAGAGAGCTAGAGTTGGAGAGCTAGAGTTGGAGAGCTAGAGTTAGAGAGCTAGAGTTAGAGAGCTAGAGTTAGAGAGCTAGAGTTAGAGAGCTAGAGTTAGAGAGCTAGAGTTAGAGAGCTAGAGTTAGAGAGCTAGAGTTAGAGAGCTAGAGTTAGAGAGCTAGAGTTGGAGAGCTAGAGTTGGAGAGAGAGTTAGAGTTAGAGAGCTAGAGTTAGAGAGCTAGAGTTGAGAGCTAGAGTTGGAGAGAGAGTTAGAGAGCTAGAGTTAGAGAGCTAGAGTTAGAGAGCTAGAGTTAGAGAGCTAGAGTTAGAGAGCTAGAGGAGAGCTAGAGTTAGAGAGCTAGAGTTAGAGAGCTAGAGTTAGAGAGCTAGAGTTGGAGAGCTAGAGTTAGAGAGCTAGAGTTGGAGAGCTAGAGTTAGAGAGCTAGAGTTAGAGAGCTAGAGTTAGAGAGCTAGAGTTAGAGAGCTAGAGTTAGAGAGCTAGAGTTGGAGAGCTAGAGTTAGAGAGCTAGAGTTAGAGAGCTAGAGTTGGAGAGCTAGAGTTGAGAGCTAGAGTTAGAGAGCTAGAGTTGGAGAGCTAGAGTTGGAGAGCTAGAGTTAGAGAGCTAGAGTTAGAGAGCTAGAGTTAGAGAGCTAGAGTTGGAGAGCTAGAGTAGAGAGAGCTAGAGTTGGAGAGCTAGAGTTAGAGAGCTAGAGCTAGAGTTGGAGAGCTAGAGTTAGAGAGCTAGAGTTGGAGAGCTAGAGTTGGAGAGCTAGAGTTGGAGAGCTAGAGTTGGAGAGCTAGAGTTAGAGAGCTAGAGTTAGAGAGCTAGAGTTGGAGAGCTAGAGTTAGAGAGCTAGAGTTGGAGAGCTAGAGTTGGAGAGCTAGAGTTAGAGAGTTAGAGAGCTAGAGTTAGAGAGCTAGAGTTAGAGAGCTAGAGTTGGAGAGCTAGAGTTAGAGAGCTAGAGTTAGAGAGCTAGAGTTGGAGAGCTAGAGTTAGAGAGCTAGAGTTAGAGAGCTAGAGTTAGAGAGCTAGAGTTGGAGAGCTAGAGTTAGAGAGCTAGAGTTGGAGAGCTAGAGTTAGAGAGCTAGTTAGAGAGCTAGAGTTAGAGAGCTAGAGTTAGAGAGCTAGAGTTGGAGAGCTAGAGTTAGAGAGCTAGAGTTAGAGAGCTAGAGTTAGAGAGCTAGAGTTAGAGAGCTAGAGTTGGAGAGCTAGAGTTAGAGAGCTAGAGTTGGAGAGCTAGAGTTAGAGAGTTAGAGAGCTAGAGTTGGAGAGCTAGAGTTGGAGAGCTAGAGTTAGAGAGCTAGAGTTAGAGAGCTAGAGTTAGAGAGCTAGAGTTAGAGAGCTAGAGTTAGAGAGCTAGAGTTAGAGAGCTAGAGTTGGAGAGCTAGAGTTAGAGAGCTAGAGTTGGAAGGCTAGAGTTAGAGAGCTAGAGTTAGAGAGCTAGAGTTAGAGAGAGCTAGAGTTGGAGAGCTAGAGTTAGAGAGCTAGAGTTGGAGAGCTAGAGTTGGAGAGCTAGAGTTGGAGAGTTAGAGTTAGGAGAGAGAGCTAGAGTTAGAGAGCTAGAGTTAGAGAGCTAGAGAGAGCTAGAGAGAGCTAGAGTTGGAGAGCTAGAGTTGGAGAGCTAGAGTTAGAGAGCTAGAGTTAGAGAGCTAGAGTTGGAGAGCTAGAGTTAGAGAGCTAGAGTTAGAGAGCTAGAGTTGGAGAGCTAGAGTTGGAGAGCTAGAGTTAGAGAGCTAGAGTGAGAGAGCTAGAGTTGGAGAGCTAGAGTTGGAGAGCTAGAGTTAGAGAGCTAGAGTTGGAGAGCTAGAGTTAGAGAGCTAGAGTTAGAGAGTTAGAGAGCTAGAGAGCTAGAGTTGGAGAGCTAGAGTTGGAGAGCTAGAGTTGGAGAGCTAGAGTTGGAGAGCTAGAGTTAGAGAGCTAGAGTTAGAGAGCTAGAGTTGGAGAGCTAGAGTTGGAGAGCTAGAGTTGGAGAGCTAGAGTTAGAGAGCTAGAGTTGGAGAGCTAGAGTTAGAGAGCTAGAGTTAGAGAGCTAGAGTTAGAGAGCTAGAGTTAGAGAGCTAGAGTTAGAGAGCTAGAGTTAGAGAGTTAGAGCTAGAGTTAGAGAGCTAGAGTTAGAGAGCTAGAGTTAGAGAGCTAGAGTTGGAGAGCTAGAGTTGGAGAGCTAGAGTTAGAGAGCTAGAGTTGGAGAGCTAGAGTTGGAGAGCTAGAGTTGGAGAGCTAGAGTTAGAGAGCTAGAGTTGGAGAGTTAGAGAGCTAGAGTTAGAGAGCTAGAGTTGGAGAGCTAGAGTTGGAGAGCTAGAGTTAGAGAGCTAGAGTTGGAAGGCTAGAGTTAGAGAGCTAGAGTTGGAGAGCTAGAGTTAGAGAGCTAGAGTTAGAGAGCTAGAGTTAGAGCTAGAGTTAGAGAGCTAGAGTTAGAGAGCTAGAGTTAGAGAGCTAGAGTTGGAGAGCTAGAGTTGGAGAGCTAGAGTTGGAGAGCTAGAGTTAGAGAGCTAGAGTTGGAGAGCTAGAGTTGGAGAGCTAGAGTTGGAGAGCTAGAGTTAGAGAGCTAGAGTTAGAGAGCTAGAGTTAGAGAGCTAGAGTTGGAGAGCTAGAGTTAGAGAGCTAGAGTTAGAGAGCTAGAGTTAGAGAGCTAGAGTTAGAGAGCTAGAGTTGGAGAGCTAGAGTTGGAGAGCTAGAGTTAGAGAGCTAGAGTTAGAGAGCTAGAGTTGGAGAGCTAGAGTTAGAGAGCTAGAGTTAGAGAGCTAGAGTTGGAGAGCTAGAGTTGGAGAGCTAGAGTTGGAGAGTTAGAGAGCTAGAGTTAGAGAGCTAGAGTTGGAGAGCTAGAGTTGGAGAGCTAGAGTTAGAGAGCTAGAGTTAGAGAGCTAGAGTTGGAGAGCTAGAGTTGGAGAGCTAGAGTTAGAGAGCTAGAGTTAGAGAGCTAGAGTTAGAGAGCTAGAGTTAGAGAGCTAGAGTTAGAGAGAGCTAGAGTTGGAGAGAGAGCTAGAGTTAGAGAGCTAGCTAGAGTTAGAGAGCTAGAGTTGGAGAGCTAGAGTTGGAGAGCTAGAGTTAGAGAGCTAGAGTTAGAGAGCTAGAGTTGGAGAGCTAGAGTTGGAGAGCTAGAGTTAGAGAGCTAGAGTTAGAGAGTTAGAGAGTTAGAGAGCTAGAGTTGGAGAGCTAGAGTTGGAGAGCTAGAGTTAGAGAGCTAGAGTTAGAGAGCTAGAGTTAGAGAGCTAGAGTTGGAGAGCTAGAGTTAGAGAGTTAGAGAGCTAGAGTTGGAGAGCTAGAGTTAGAGAGCTAGAGTTAGAGAGCTAGAGTTGGAGAGCTAGAGTTAGAGAGCTAGAGTTAGAGAGCTAGAGTTAGAGAGCTAGAGTTGGAGAGCTAGAGTTGGAGAGCTAGAGTTAGAGAGCTAGAGTTAGAGAGCTAGAGTTAGAGAGCTAGAGTTAGAGAGCTAGAGTTAGAGAGATAGAGTTAGAGAGCTAGAGTTAGAGAGCTAGAGTTGGAGAGCTAGAGTTGGAGAGCTAGAGTTAGAGAGCTAGAGTTAGAGAGCTAGAGTTAGAGAGCTAGAGTTAGAGAGCTAGAGTTAGAGAGCTAGAGTTAGAGAGCTAGAGTTAGAGAGCTAGAGTTAGAGAGCTAGAGTTGGAGAGCTAGAGTTAGAGAGCTAGAGTTGGAGAGCTAGAGTTAGAGAGTTAGAGAGCTAGAGTTAGAGAGCTAGAGTTGGAGAGCTAGAGTTAGAGAGCTAGAGTTAGAGAGCTAGAGTTAGAGAGCTAGAGTTAGAGAGCTAGAGTTGGAGAGCTAGAGTTAGCTAGAGTTAGAGCTAGAGTTAGAGAGCTAGAGTTAGAGAGCTAGAGTTGGAGAGCTAGAGTTGGAGAGCTAGAGTTGGAGAGCTAGAGTTAGAGAGCTAGAGTTAGAGAGCTAGAGAGTTAGAGAGCTAGAGTTAGAGAGCTAGAGTTGAGAGCTAGAGTTAGAGAGCTAGAGTTAGAGAGCTAGAGTTAGAGAGCTAGAGTTAGAGAGCTAGAGTTGGAGAGCTAGAGTTGGAGAGCTAGAGTTAGAGAGCTAGAGTTAGAGAGCTAGAGTTAGAGAGCTAGAGTTGGAGAGCTAGAGTTAGAGAGCTAGAGTTAGAGAGCTAGAGTTAGAGAGCTAGAGTTGGAGAGCTAGAGAGTTAGAGAGCTAGAGTTAGAGAGCTAGAGTTAGAGAGCTAGAGTTGAGAGAGCTAGAGTTGGAGAGCTAGAGTTGGAGAGCTAGAGTTGGAGAGCTAGAGTTAGAGAGCTAGAGTTGGAGAGCTAGAGTTAGAGAGCTAGAGCTAGAGTTAGAGAGCTAGAGTTGGAGAGCTAGAGTTGGAGAGCTAGAGTTAGAGAGCTAGAGTTAGAGAGCTAGAGTTAGAGAGCTAGAGTTGGAGAGAGCTAGAGTTAGAGAGCTAGAGTTGGAGAGCTAGAGTTAGAGAGTTAGAGAGCTTAGAGAGCTAGAGTTGGAGAGTTAGAGAGTTAGAGAGCTAGAGTTGGAGAGCTAGAGTTAGAGAGCTAGAGTTAGAGAGCTAGAGTTGGAGAGCTAGAGTTGGAGAGCTAGAGTTAGAGAGCTAGAGTTGGAGAGCTAGAGTTGGAGAGCTAGAGTTGGAGAGCTAGAGTTAGAGAGCTAGAGTTAGAGAGCTAGAGTTGGAGAGCTAGAGTTGGAGAGCTAGAGTTGGAGAGCTAGAGTTAGAGAGCTAGAGTTAGAGAGCTAGAGTTAGAGAGCTAGAGTTGGAGAGCTAGAGTTAGAGAGCTAGAGTTAGAGAGCTAGAGTTAGAGAGCTAGAGTTAGAGAGCTAGAGTTAGAGAGCTAGAGTTAGAGAGCTAGAGTTGGAGAGCTAGAGTTAGAGAGCTAGAGTTAGAGAGCTAGAGTTGGAGAGCTAGAGTTGAGAGCTAGAGTTAGAGAGCTAGAGTTAGAGAGCTAGAGTTAGAGAGCTAGAGTTGGAGAGCTAGAGTTAGAGAGCTAGAGTTAGAGAGCTAGAGTTGGAGAGCTAGAGTTAGAGAGCTAGAGTTGGAGAGCTAGAGTTGGAGAGCTAGAGTTGGAGAGCTAGAGTTAGAGAGCTAGAGTTGGAGAGCTAGAGTTAGAGAGCTAGAGTTAGAGAGCTAGAGTGAGAGAGCTAGAGTTGGAGAGCTAGAGTTGGAGAGCTAGAGTTAGAGAGCTAGAGTTAGAGAGCTAGAGTTGGAGAGCTAGAGTTAGAGAGCTAGAGTTAGAGAGCTAGAGTGAGAGAGCTAGAGTTGGAGAGCTAGAGTTGGAGAGCTAGAGTTGGAGAGCTAGAGTTAGAGAGCTAGAGTTAGAGAGCTAGAGTTAGAGAGCTAGAGTTAGAGAGCTAGAGTTAGAGAGTTAGAGAGCTAGAGTTAGAGAGCTAGAGTTGGAGAGCTAGAGTTGGAGAGCTAGAGTTAGAGAGCTAGAGTTAGAGAGCTAGAGTTGGAGAGCTAGAGTTGGAGAGCTAGAGTTGGAGAGCTAGAGTTGGAGAGCTAGAGTTGGAGAGCTAGAGTTAGAGAGCTAGAGTTAGAGAGCTAGAGTTGGAGAGCTAGAGTTGGAGAGCTAGAGTTGGAGAGCTAGAGTTAGAGAGCTAGAGTTAGAGAGCTAGAGTTGGAGAGCTAGAGTTAGAGAGCTAGAGTTAGAGAGCTAGAGTTGGAGAGCTAGAGTTGGAGAGCTAGAGTTAGAAGCTAGAGTTAGAGAGCTAGAGTTGGAGAGCTAGAGTTGGAGAGCTAGAGTTAGAGAGCTAGAGTTGGAGAGCTAGAGTTAGAGAGCTAGAGTTAGAGAGCTAGAGTTGGAGAGCTAGAGTTAGAGAGCTAGAGTTAGAGAGCTAGAGTTGGAGAGCTAGAGTTGGAGAGCTAGAGTTGGAGAGCTAGAGTTAGAGAGCTAGAGTTGGAGAGCTAGAGTTAGAGAGCTAGAGTTGGAGAGCTAGAGTTAGAGAGCTAGAGTTAGAGAGCTAGAGTTGGAGAGCTAGAGTTAGAGAGCTAGAGTTGGAGAGCTAGAGTTAGAGAGCTAGAGTTGGAGAGCTAGAGTTGGAGAGCTAGAGTTAGAGAGCTAGAGTTAGAGAGCTAGAGTTAGAGAGCTAGAGTTAGAGAGCTAGAGTTGGAGAGCTAGAGTTAGAGAGCTAGAGTTAGAGAGCTAGAGTTAGAGAGCTAGAGTTAGAGAGCTAGAGTTGGAGAGCTAGAGTTAGAGCTAGAGTTAGAGCTAGAGTTAGAGAGCTAGAGTTGGAGAGCTAGAGTTGGAGAGCTAGAGTTGGAGAGCTAGAGTTAGAGAGCTAGAGTTAGAGAGCTAGAGTTAGAGAGCTAGAGTTGGAGAGCTAGAGTTGGAGAGCTAGAGTTGGAGAGCTAGAGTTAGAGAGCTAGAGTTGGAGAGCTAGAGTTGGAGAGCTAGAGTTAGAGAGCTAGAGTTAGAGAGCTAGAGTTGGAGAGCTAGAGTTAGAGAGCTAGAGTTGGAGAGCTAGAGTTGGAGAGCTAGAGTTGGAGAGCTAGAGTTAGAGAGCTAGAGTTAGAGAGCTAGAGTTGGAGAGCTAGAGTTGGAGAGCTAGAGTTAGAGCTAGAGTTAGAGAGCTAGAGTTAGAGAGCTAGAGTTAGAGAGCTAGAGTTAGAGAGCTAGAGTTAGAGAGCTAGAGTTAGAGAGCTAGAGTTGGAGAGCTAGAGTTAGAGAGCTAGAGTTGGAGAGCTAGAGTTGGAGAGCTAGAGTTGGAGAGCTAGAGTTAGAGAGCTAGAGTTAGAGAGTTAGAGAGCTAGAGTTAGAGAGCTAGAGTTGGAGAGCTAGAGTTAGAGAGCTAGAGTTAGAGAGCTAGAGTTGGAGAGCTAGAGTTGGAGAGCTAGAGTTAGAGAGCTAGAGTTAGAGAGCTAGAGTTGGAGAGCTAGAGTTGGAGAGCTAGAGTTAGAGAGCTAGAGTTAGAGAGCTAGAGTTAGAGAGCTAGAGTTAGAGAGCTAGAGTTAGAGAGCTAGAGTTAGAGTTAGAGAGCTAGAGTTAGAGAGCTAGAGTTGGAGAGCTAGAGTTAGAGAGCTAGAGTTAGAGAGCTAGAGTTAGAGAGCTAGAGTTAGAGAGCTAGAGTTGGAGAGCTAGAGTTGGAGAGCTAGAGTTGGAGAGCTAGAGTTAGAGAGCTAGAGTTAGAGAGCTAGAGTTAGAGAGCTAGAGTTAGAGAGCTAGAGTTAGAGAGCTAGAGTTAGAGAGCTAGAGTTAGAGAGCTAGAGTTAGAGAGCTAGAGTTGGAGAGCTAGAGTTAGAGAGCTACAGTTAGAGAGCTAGAGTTAGAGAGCTAGAGTTAGAGAGCTACAGTTAGAGAGCTAGAGTTAGAGAGCTAGAGTTGGAGAGCTAGAGTTAGAGAGTTAGAGAGCTAGAGTTAGAGAGCTAGAGTTGGAGAGCTAGAGTTAGAGAGCTAGAGTTAGAGAGCTAGAGTTAGAGAGCTAGAGTTAGAGAGCTAGAGTTAGAGAGCTAGAGTTGGAGAGCTAGAGTTAGAGAGCTAGAGTTGGAGAGCTAGAGTTGGAGAGCTAGAGTTGGAGAGCTAGAGTTGGAGAGCTAGAGTTAGAGAGCTAGAGTTGGAGAGCTAGAGTTAGAGAGCTAGAGTTAGAGAGCTAGAGTTGGAGAGCTAGAGTTAGAGAGCTAGAGTTAGAGAGCTAGAGTTGGAGAGCTAGAGTTAGAGAGCTAGAGTTGGAGAGCTAGAGTTAGAGAGCTAGAGTTAGAGAGCTAGAGTTAGAGAGCTAGAGTTAGAGAGCTAGAGTTAGAGAGCTAGAGTTGGAGAGCTAGAGTTAGAGAGTTAGAGAGCTAGAGTTGGAGAGCTAGAGTTGGAAGGCTAGAGTTAGAGAGCTAGAGTTAGAGAGCTAGAGTTGGAGAGCTAGAGTTGGAGAGCTAGAGTTAGAGAGCTAGAGTTAGAGAGCTAGAGTTAGCTAGAGTTAGAGAGCTAGAGTTGGAGAGCTAGAGTTGGAGAGCTAGAGTTGGAGAGCTAGAGTTAGAGAGCTAGAGTTAGAGAGCTAGAGTTGGAGAGCTAGAGTTAGAGAGCTAGAGTTAGAGAGCTAGAGTTGGAGAGCTAGAGTTGGAGAGCTAGAGTTGGAGAGCTAGAGTTGGAGAGCTAGAGTTGGAGAGCTAGAGTTAGAGAGCTAGAGTTAGAGAGCTAGAGTTAGAGAGCTAGAGTTGGAGAGCTAGAGTTAGAGAGCTAGAGTTGGAGAGCTAGAGTTAGAGAGCTAGAGTTAGAGAGCTAGAGTTAGAGAGCTAGAGTTAGAGAGCTAGAGTTAGAGAGCTAGAGTTAGAGAGCTAGAGTTGGAGAGCTAGAGTTAGAGAGCTAGAGTTAGAGAGCTAGAGTTAGAGAGCTAGAGTTGGAGAGCTAGAGTTAGAGAGCTAGAGTTAGAGAGCTAGAGTTGGAGAGCTAGAGTTAGAGAGCTAGAGTTAGAGAGCTAGAGTTGGAGAGCTAGAGTTGGAGAGCTAGAGTTAGAGAGCTAGAGTTAGAGAGCTAGAGTTGGAGAGCTAGAGTTAGAGAGCTAGAGTTAGAGAGCTAGAGTTGAGAGCTAGAGTTAGAGAGCTAGAGTTGGAGAGCTAGAGTTAGAGAGCTAGAGTTGGAGAGCTAGAGTTAGAGAGCTAGAGTTAGAGAGTTAGAGAGCTAGAGTTGGAGAGCTAGAGTTGGAGAGCTAGAGTTGGAGAGCTAGAGTTAGAGAGCTAGAGTTAGAGAGCTAGAGTTAGAGAGCTAGAGTTAGAGAGCTAGAGTTGGAGAGCTAGAGTTGGAGAGCTAGAGTTAGAGAGCTAGAGTTGGAGAGCTAGAGTTAGAGAGCTAGAGTTGGAGAGCTAGAGTTGGAGAGCTAGAGTTAGAGAGCTAGAGTTGGAAGGCTAGAGTTAGAGAGCTAGAGTTGGAGAGCTAGAGTTAGAGAGCTAGAGTTGGAGAGCTAGAGTTGGAGAGCTAGAGTTGGAGAGCTAGAGTTAGAGAGCTAGAGTTGGAGAGCTAGAGTTAGAGAGCTAGAGTTGGAGAGCTAGAGTTAGAGAGCTAGAGTTAGAGAGCTAGAGTTAGAGAGCTAGAGTTGGAGAGCTAGAGTTGGAGAGCTAGAGTTAGAGAGCTAGAGTTAGAGAGCTAGAGTTAGAGAGCTAGAGTTGGAGAGCTAGAGTTGGAGAGCTAGAGTTGGAGAGCTAGAGTTGGAGAGCTAGAGTTAGAGAGCTAGAGTTGGAGAGCTAGAGTTGGAGAGCTAGAGTTAGAGAGCTAGAGTTAGAGAGCTAGAGTTAGAGAGCTAGAGTTAGAGAGCTAGAGTTAGAGAGCTAGAGTTGGAGAGCTAGAGTTGGAGAGCTAGAGTTAGAGAGCTAGAGTTAGAGAGCTAGAGTTGGAGAGCTAGAGTTAGAGAGCTAGAGTTAGAGAGCTAGAGTTAGAGTTAGAGAGCTAGAGTTAGAGAGCTAGAGTTGGAGAGCTAGAGTTGGAGAGCTAGAGTTAGAGAGCTAGAGTTAGAGAGCTAGAGTTAGAGAGCTAGAGTTAGAGAGCTAGAGTTGGAGAGCTAGAGTTAGAGAGCTAGAGTTGGAGAGCTAGAGTTGGAGAGCTAGAGTTAGAGAGCTAGAGTTAGAGAGCTAGAGTTGGAGAGCTAGAGTTAGAGAGCTAGAGTTAGAGAGCTAGAGTTGGAGAGCTAGAGTTGGAGAGAGAGTTAGAGAGCTAGAGTTAGAGAGCTAGAGTTGGAGAGCTAGAGTTAGAGAGCTAGAGTTAGAGAGAGCTAGAGTTAGAGAGCTAGAGTTAGAGAGCTAGAGTTGGAGAGCTAGAGTTGGAGAGCTAGAGTTAGAGAGCTAGAGTTAGAGAGCTAGAGTTGGAGAGCTAGAGTTGGAGAGCTAGAGTTAGAGAGCTAGAGTTAGAGAGCTAGAGTTAGAGAGCTAGAGTTGGAGAGCTAGAGTTAGAGAGCTAGAGTTAGAGAGCTAGAGTTAGAGAGCTAGAGTTAGAGAGCTAGAGTTAGAGAGCTAGAGTTGGAGAGCTAGAGTTGGAGAGCTAGAGTTGGAGAGCTAGAGTTGAGAGAGCTAGCTAGAGTTAGAGAGCTAGAGTTAGAGAGCTAGAGTTAGAGAGCTAGAGTTAGAGAGCTAGAGTTAGAGAGCTAGAGTTAGAGAGCTAGAGTTAGAGAGCTAGAGTTAGAGAGCTAGAGTTAGAGAGCTAGAGTTGGAGAGCTAGAGTTAGAGAGCTAGAGTTAGAGAGCTAGAGTTAGAGAGCTAGAGTTGGAGAGCTAGAGAGAGCTAGAGTTAGAGCTAGAGTTAGAGAGCTAGAGTTAGAGAGCTAGAGTTAGAGAGCTAGAGTTAGAGAGCTAGAGTTAGAGAGCTAGAGTTAGAGAGCTAGAGTTGGAGAGCTAGAGTTAGAGAGCTAGAGTTGGAGAGCTAGAGTTAGAGAGCTAGAGTTGGAGAGCTAGAGTTAGAGAGCTAGAGTTGGAGAGCTAGAGTTAGAGAGCTAGAGTTAGAGAGCTAGAGTTAGAGAGCTAGAGTTAGAGAGCTAGAGTTGGAGAGCTAGAGTTGGAGAGCTAGAGTTAGAGAGCTAGAGTTAGAGAGCTAGAGTTGGAGAGCTAGAGTTGGAGAGCTAGAGTTAGAGAGCTAGAGTTAGAGAGTTAGAGAGCTAGAGTTAGAGAGCTAGAGTTGGAGAGCTAGAGTTAGAGAGCTAGAGTTGGAAGGCTAGAGTTAGAGAGCTAGAGTTGGAGAGCTAGAGTTGGAGAGCTAGAGTTAGAGAGCTAGAGTTAGAGAGCTAGAGTTGGAGAGCTAGAGTTAGAGAGCTAGAGTTGGAGAGCTAGAGTTAGAGAGCTAGAGTTAGAGAGCTAGAGTTAGAGAGCTAGAGTTAGAGAGCTAGAGTTAGAGAGCTAGAGTAGAGGAGAGCTAGAGTTAGAGAGCTAGAGAGCTAGAGGAGTTGGAGAGCTAGAGTTAGAGAGCTAGAGTTAGAGAGCTAGAGTTGGAGAGCTAGAGTTAGAGAGAGAGCTAGAGTTAGAGAGCTAGAGTTGGAGAGCTAGAGTTAGAGAGCTAGAGAGTAGAGTTAGAGAGCTAGAGTTAGAGAGCTAGAGTTGGAGAGCTAGAGTTGGAGAGCTAGAGTTAGAGAGCTAGAGTTAGATAGCTAGAGTTGGAGAGCTAGAGTTGGAGAGCTAGAGTTGGAGAGCTAGAGTTGGAGAGCTAGAGTTGGAGAGCTAGAGTTAGAGAGCTAGAGTTAGAGAGCTAGAGTTGGAGAGCTAGAGTTAGAGAGCTACAGTTAGAGAGCTAGAGTTAGAGAGCTACAGTTAGAGAGCTACAGTTAGAGAGCTACAGTTAGAGAGCTAGAGTTGGAGAGCTAGAGTTAGGGAGCTAGAGTTGGCAAAAAGCCAGTTGGAGTGTTTGCCCCTTCACAAGCCAAAGCGAATCGTTGGTTTCGACAAATAACAAATATTGAGTTGAAGTTTATGTAAACGTGCTATTTAAAAAAACATTGATTTTGACTGACTGTGTACCTCAATGTCTTCCCCAGATTCCTGTGTGCAGCTGGACTGGAATAGAACTCTCACAGGCAAAATTATGCATCCTAAAATGAAGTGGCTGTTTCTGATCCAACTACTGCTGATTGAACAGTCTCTGTGTAGGACACCAACTCCCCCTGCTCTGAAGAACACTCCGGCCTTCAAGACCTCTGTCTTAGGGGAGGGGGACACTATCAAAAAGGGGAAGCAGTTGCTCCTTGGGTCCCAGACCCAGCTTGGGCTTCCATTAGGTGCAGCGGAGAGTGCGGCCCCTGAAGAGTGGGTGGTGCAGGATGAGGCCAGGGCACAGTCTGCTCAGCGTGTCGTCACCACGCTCAAGGCCAAGCTGCAGGGCAGAATCCTCATCCAGGCCAACACCAGCTGTGAGGAGTTGCTGTCTGCCTCCACCCTGCAGGACCCCTCCTCCGCCCTGTTGCCCCGGGAGCTCCTGGGCCTCTCCCTAGTGCCCGTGCTGGTGGTGGCAGGCTGTCCCCGGGAGGCCCAGACCCTGGTGCTCAGGCTGTACAACCTGCTGGGAGTGGAGGACACTGAGGAGCTCCTCATAGAGGTGGAGAGTCTGATGGCGAGTGGAGCACCCCATCCCAGAGCCACAACAACCCCTGCCTCACATGTGGGGAAGGTCCAAGCAGAGCGCCACCTCCAGGCAGTGATGTTCAACATCCAGCAGCTGGCCAGGGCTGGGGAGGGCCATAGGGGACAGGGGGCCTCTGGAAAGGGGAAGCAAGAGCAGTGTCAGGGCTGGACCAGGGTGAATGGGACCCTGCTGTTAGGGGATGCGATGGAGGGAGCCACAGGGGGGCTGGAGGAGGCGATAAGGGCCTGTGAGAGCCAAGGGTCCATGTGTGCGGGTGTGTCCCGTAACAGAGGGCAGTACCAGGCAGTTCTGAAGCCAGGCAGCCGGGTGGTGCCTTCTGAGGACTCTGACTCAGAATGCTGGATTCGACAGTGCCAGGTGCAGGAGGAGAAGTCACCTGTGGCCTCAGGGCAGCGGGCGGGGCGGGCGCGGCGCAGCCCCCAGCGGAACTGCGTCAACAAGAAGGAGGAGCGGGTGTACAACGTGGTGGAGTGGATCCCTGTCGTCAGCACCCTTTACAACCTGGGCACGGCCGTCTACTACACCTCTGTCAACTGCTCCGAGATGGCCAAGGAGAGAGCCATCCTCAGCGCCGTCGACCTTGGCACAGACGCCCTTATGGCCGTCACTGGGGGAACAGTGGGTGTAGCGGGCTACGTTGCCGGGGCAGGCGTGAAGACGGGGGTGAAGGCTGGGATCAAGTACCTGCTGTCCTCCATGAAACAGCATGAGGACCTAATAGTTAATGAGTACAGTTGGGAGGAGGGAGTCATTACCATACAGTAAACAGCCAGTAGCCTGGTAGGTATTCAGATATGATTTTGCTTCAGCCAATGGCATCATAAAGAGATGTGGCGACCAGGAAGTGGTCTCAGGGAACCCCTGAGTCAACCCTCTTAGACCACCTTGACCTCTCCTCCACCCCATCCTCTCAACCCAAACCCCTTCTCTCCTCCTTCAGCATTATTGGTCAGGTCAGACTCAATTTCCACCTCTGATACTTCAAGTGCAGGGACTATTGTAATGGTACTACTAATCAGTTGATGTGTTGTTGTTCTGCCTCCTCTGGAAACAGATGGAGCAAAATTCAAGCTGGCTATTTGTAAAAATGTAAACTCATTGATTTATAAGCAACTTTTCATTGGCATGAAAGTGTGCAACTGCCCTTGAAAAAAATCATTGATTGATTAAATTATCATTCTAGCTAGTTGTTTTTTTACGACTACTTTTGAGTGTCTTCTTTGACCAAATCCATAACTTCATCATTATATCAGGTAAGAATGAGTCATGACTGATTGAATATAAACTTTTAGCTTAGTCATTGCAAAGGAATTCACAACACTTTTCCAGAGCCTTTCAATGTGTTTTTTTCACTGCAAATTGATTGGACAAAACACAGGTAGGGGAGAGGGGGTAAGTTGAGACATTTTTTACATTCTGCATCACTCCGTCAAGAGAAATATAGTATTCTTTTTAACAAAGATATCTACATATATTTCAGGATGTTGTGTATCCCTGGAAATAATCAGAATTCATGGAAAAATGAAAGTTTTTTTAAACATAGCTTGTCCAAAAAAAGGTATCTTGGCACAATTTACCCGGGTATGGGGTAATTTGAGCCACGAAAGGGAGTAAGTTAAGCCACCTACACATTTCTGTACTGAATTCAATATAACCACTACCTTTTTAAAAACATGTCTATCTTTATTTCCGAAACACAATTCAACACATTTTTTTGTCTTTGAATCATTTTAAGCATCTTTGAACACAGGCTTAAGACCTAACAAAGACTTTGTACTTTTTTTAAACACTTTTAACATGGGCCAGGCCCTGTTGTTACCTCATCTCCCAGCAATAATACCTTGCATTATGTCTGAGAAGAAAACTTGCTCAACTTGCCATTAGCTCAACCATTGCCCACACAGCTACAAGGATGCACTTTTATGCTAAGTTTAGGACCTCATATTGAAGTTTATAAAGACCCCAACTGATGTATAGAACAATCTCAAAATTATCTACTTTGGATTAGACTTGGTGAAAATTAGTTTTTTGGACCTAACTTGCTTACCTCCTTTTCCATGTGGTTTCTTCCATTACAGACTACATGAAATGATGACCTCCTCCTAAATATTGGTCAAATTATACATTTGTGTTTCCCAACAATGCAGAGAGAATTTTTTTTAATTTATTTTTTAAAATGATAACATGAGGAATGGGGCACCAGTACCGAGTCGATGTGCAGGGGTACCAGTTTTTATTTGATTTTTTATTTTATTTCACCTTTATTTAATCAGGTAGGCAAGTTGAGAACAAGTTCTCATTTACAATTGCGACCTGGCCAAGATAAAGCAAATCAGTTCGACACATACAACAACACAGAGTTACACATGGAGTAAAACAAACTTACAGTCAACAATACAGTAGAAACAAGTCTATATACGATGTGAGCAAATGAGGTGAGATAAGGGAGGCAAAGGCAAAAAAGGCCATGGTGGCAAAGTAAATACAATATAGCAAGTAAAACACTGCTATGGTATATTTGCACTGAAAGAATGTGCAAAATAGAAATAAAAATAATGGGGTGCAAAGGAGCAAAATAAATCAATTAAATAAATACAGTAGGGAAAGAGGTAGTTGTTTGGGCTAAATTATAGGTGGACTATGTACAGGTGCAGTAATCTGTGAGCTGCTCTGACAGCTGGTGCTTAAAGCTAGTGAGGGAGATACTTGTTTCCAGTTTCATAGATTTTTGTAGTTCGTTCCAGTCATTGGCAGTAGAGAACTGGAAGGAGAGGCAGCCAAAGAAAGAATTGGTTTTGGGGGTGACCAGAGAGATATACCTGCTGGAGCGCGTGCTACAGGTGGGTGATGCTATGGTGACCAGCGAGCTGAGATAAGGGGGGACTTTACCTAGCAGGGTCTTGTAGATGACATGGAGCCAGTGGGTTTGGCGACGAGTATGAAGCGAGGGCCAGCCAACGAGAGATTACAGGTCACAATGGTGGGTAGTATATGGGGTTTTGATGACAAAACAGATGGCACTGTGATAGACTGCATCCAATTTGTTGAGTAGGGTATTGGAGGCTATTTTGTAAATGACAACGCCGATGTCGAGGATTGGTAGGATGGCCAGTTTTACAAGGGTATGTTTGGCAGCATGAGTGAAGGATACTTTCTTGAGAAATAGGAAGCCAATTCTAGATTTAACTTTGGATTGGAGATGTTTGATGTGGGTCTGGAAGGAGCGTTTACAGTCTAACCAGACACCTAGGTATTTGTAGTTGTCCACGTATTCTAAGTCAGAGCCGTCCAGAGTAGTGATGTTGGACAGGCGGGCAGGTGCAGGCAGCGATCTGTTGAAGAGCACACATTTAGTTTTACTTGTATTTAAGAGCAATTGGAGGCCACGGAAGGAGAGTTCTATGGCATTGAAGCTTGCCTGGAGGGTTGTTAACACAGTGTCCAAAGAAGGGCCAGAAGTATACTGAATGGTGTAGTCTGCATAGAGGTGGATCAGAGTCACCAGCAGCAAGAGCGACATCATTGATGTATACAGAGAAGAGAGTCGGTCCAAGAATTGAACCCTGTGGCACCCCCATAGAAACTGCCCGAGGTCCGGACAACAGACTCTCCGATTTGACACACTGAACTCTATCAGAGAAGTAGTTGGTGAACCAGGCGAGGCAATCATTTGAGAAACCAAAGCTGTCGAGTCTGCCAATGAGGATGTGGTGATTGACAGAGTCGAAAGCCTTGGCCAGATCAATGAATACGGCTGCACAGTAATGTTTCTTATCAATGGCGGTTAAGATATCGTTTAGGACCTAGAGCATGGCTGAGGTGCACCCATGACTAGCTCTGAAACCAGATTGCAAAGCAGAGAGGGTATGGTGAGATTCGAAATGGTCGGTAATCTGTTTGTTGACTTGGCTTTCGAAAGACCTTAGAAAGGCAGGGTAGGATAGATATAGTAGGGGTCCAGATTTTGCAGCTCTTTCAGAACATCAGCTGACTGGATTTGGGAGAAGGATAAATGGGGAAGGCTTGGGCGAGTTGCTGTGGGGGGTGCAGTGCTGTTGACCTGGGTTGGGATAGCCAGGTGGAAAACATGGCCAACCGTAAAAAAATGCTTATTGAAATTCTCAATTATAGTGGATTTATCAGTGGTGACAGTGTTTCCTATCTTCAGTGCAGTGGGCAGCTGGGAGGAGGTGTTCTTATTCTCCATGGACTTTACAGTGTCTCAGAACTTGTTTTGAGTTAGTGTTGCAGGAAGCAAATTTCTGCTTGAAAAAGCTAGCCTTGGCTTTTCTAACTGTCTGTGTATAATGGTTTCTAGCTTCCCTGAAAAGCTGCATATCACGAGGGCTGTTCGATGCTAATGCAGAACGACCATAGGATGTTTTTGTGTTGGTTAAAGGCAGTCAGGTCTGGGGAGAACCAAGGGCTATATCTGTTCCTGGTTCAAATTTTTTTAAATTGGGCATGCTTATTTAAGATGGTTAGGAAGGCATTTAAAAAAATAACCAGGCATCCTCTACTGACGGGATGAGATCAATATCCTTCCAGGATACCCCGGCCAGGTCGATTTGAAAGGCCTGCTCGCTGAAGTGTTTCAGGGAGCGTTTGACGGTGATGAGTGGAGGTCGTTTGACAGCTGACCCATTACGGATGCAGGCAATGAGGCAGTGATCGCTGAGATCTTGGTTGAAGACAGCAGAAGTGTATTTAGAGGGCAAGTTGGTTAGGATGATATCTATGAGGGTGTCCGTGTTTACGGCTTTGGGGAGGTACCTGGTAGGTTCATTGATAATTTGTGTGAGATTGATGGCATCAAGCTTAGATTGTAGGATGGCTGGGGGCGTTAAGCATGTTCCAGTTTAGGTCGCCTAGCAGCACGAGCTCTGAAGATAGATGGGGGGCAATCAGTTCACATATGGTGTCCAGAGCACAGCTGGGGGCAGAGGGTGGTCTATAGCAGGCAGCAACGTTGAAAGACTTGTTTTTAGAGAGGTGGATTTTTAAAAGTAGAAGTTCAAATTGTTTGGGTACAGACCTGGATAATAGGACAGAACTCTGCAGGCTATCTTTGCAGTAGATTGCAACACCGCCCCCTTTGGCAGTTCTATCTTGTCTGAAAATGTTGTAGTTAGGGATGAAAATTTCTGAATTTTTGGTGGTCTTCAGGATTCAGGATTCTGACACAGCTAGAACATCCGGGTTGGCAAAGTGTGCTAAAGCAGTGAATAAAACAAACTTAGGGAGGAGGCTTCTAATGTTAACATGCATGAAACCAAGGCTATTACGGTTACAGAAGTCATCAAAAGAGAGCACCTGGGGAAAAGGAGTGGAGCTAGGCACTGCAGGGCCTGGATTCACCTCTATATCACCAGAGGAAAAGAAGAGGAGTAGAATAAGGGTACGGCTAAAAGCAATGAGAATTGGCCATCTAGAACGTCTGGAACAGAGAGTAAAAGGAGGTTTCTGGGGGCGATGAAATAGCTTCAAGGTTATAATGGACAGACAAAGGTATGGTAGGATGTGAATACAGTGGAGGTAAACCAAGCTATTGAGTGATAATGAGAGAGATGTTGTCTCTAGAAACATCATTGAAACCAGGAGATGTCATCACATGTGTGGGTGGTGGAACTAATAGTTAGGATAAGGTATAGTGAGCAGGACTAGAGGCTCTACAGTGAAATAAGCCAATAAACACTAACCAGAACAGCAATGGACAAGGCATATTGACATTAAGGAGAGGCATGCTTAGTCGAGTGATCAAAAGGGTCCAGTGAGTAGTGAGGTTGGTTTTGGTCACGGCAATTCAGACAGCTAGCCGGGCCATCGGTAGCAAGCTAGCATAGGATGGAGGTCTGTTTTTAGCCACCTGGTGCGTTTCCGTCGGTAGGATTAGTGGGGTTCCGTGTGGTAGAGGGGATCAATCCAATTCGCAAAAAAATTCAAATAGATATAGTTATAGAGGCCCAAGAAAAAAGAAAAAATTGTCCGATAGATCTATTCAGATAGCAGCCGATAAGACAGCTAACGATTAGCGGACCAGAGATGGGCGTTCAGGTAACGTCGCGACGAAGGAGCCAGCTGGATAACTCCCTCGGGCAGATAATGTTGGTAGTCGAGTTGTGAAGACCCGGTGGGGCTCCGCGTTGGCAGTAAAACGGGTCTGGATAGGTGATTGTAGCCCAGGAGTGGCTGATGGAACTCTTCAGCTGGCTAGCTCCGGAATAATTTATGTTTGCTCCGGGATCGACGTAAGCCGATAGTCACACGGATAGCAGCTAGCTAGCTGTGAGATCCAGGTATAAATGTCCAGAGCTTGCGATTGAAATCCTGGGACATGGAGAGAAAAATAGGTCCGGTATGTTCCAGTCCGAGCCGCGCCGTACAAAACTGGCGATAGATTTTCGAGCTAAAGGATAGGTAAATAATACTTTAATTTTTTTGGAGAGTGTTCTGAAGTTGAGTTTATGGAAAATAAAAAAATTATATAAAAAGGTATGCGAAGAAAGTTGTAAATATATATATATACGGGACACGACAAGACGAGGACAAAAGACGTCTGACTGCTATGCCATCTTGGTGACATACTTCAAGTTAATTGAGGTAGATACAGTGGGGAGAACAAGTATTTGATACACTGCCGATTTTGCAGGTTTTCCTACTTACAAAGCATGTAGAGGTCTGTAATGTTTACCATAGGTACACTTCAACTGTGAGAGACGGAATCTAAAACAAAAATCCAGGAAATCACATTGTATGATTTTTAAGTAATTAATTTGCATTTTATTGCACCGGGGCGCTATAATATGTATGTAAGTGTGTTTGTGTTGGTATGCGTGTGTGTGTCAAACGTTTTCTGTAAGTCTTCACAAGGTTTTCACACACTGTTGCTGGTATTTTGGCCCATTCCTCCTTGCAGATCTCCTCTAGAGCAGTGATGTTTTGGGACTGTGGCTGGGCAACACAGACTTTCAACTCCCTCCAAAGATTTTCTATGGGGTTGAGATCTGGAGACTGGCTAGGCCACTCCAGGACCTTGAAATGCTTCTTACGAAGCCACTCCTTCGTTGCCCGGGCGGTGTGTTTGGGATCATTGTCATGCTGAAAGACCCAGCCACGTTTCATCTTCAATGCCCTTGCTGATGGAAGGAGGTTTTCACTCAAAATCTCACGATACATGACCCCATTCATTCTTTCCTTTACACGGATCAGTCGTCCTGGTCCCTTTGCAGAAAAACAGCCCCAAAGCATGATGTTTCCACCCCCATGCTTCACAGTAGGTATGGTGTTCTTTGGATGCAACTCAGCATTCTTTGTCCTCCAAACACGACAAGTTGAGTTTTTACCAAAAAGTTATATTTTGATTTCATCTGACCACATGACATTCTCCCAATCTTCTTCTGGATCATCCAAATGCTCTCTAGCAAACACCAGACGGGCCTGGACATGTACTGGCTTAAGCAGGGGGACACGTCTGGCACTGCAGGATTTGAGTCCCTGGCGGCGTAGTGAGTTACTGATGGTAGGCTTTGTTACTTTGGTCCCAGCTTTCTGCAGGTCATTCACTAGGTCCCCCGTGTAGTTCTGGGATTTTTGCTCACCGTTCTTGTGATCATTTTGACCCCATGGGGTGAGATCTTGCGTGGAGCCCCAGATCGAGGGAGACTATCAGTGGTCTTGTATGTCTTCCATTTCCTAATAATTGCTCCCACAGTTGATTTCTTCAAACTAAGCTGCTTACCTATTGCAGATTCACTCTTCCCAGCCTGGTGCAGGTCTACAATTTTGTTTCTGGTCAAATCAAATCAAATTTATTTATATAGCCCTTCGTACATCAGCTGATATCTCAAAGTGCTGTACAGAAACCCATTCTAAAACCCCAAACAGCAAGCAATGCAGGTGTAGAAGCACGGTGGCTGGGAAAAACTCCCTAGAAAGGCCAAAACCTAGGAAGAAACCTAGAGAGGAACCAGGCTATGTGGGGTGGCCAGTCCTCTTCTGGCTGTGCCGGGTGGAGATTATAACAGAACATGGCCAAGATGTTCAAATGTTCATAAATGACCAGCATGGTCGAATAATAATAAGGCAGAATGGAGCTCTATAGGAGAAAGCCCTGCCTCCAGCTGTTTAGAAATTCTAGGGACAATTAGGAGGCCTGCGTCTTGTGACCGTAGCGTACGTGTAGGTATGTACGGCAGGACCAAATCAGAGAGATAGGTAGGAGCAAGCCCATGTAATGCTTTATAGGTTAGCAGTAAAACCTTGAAATCAGCCCTTGCTTTGACAGGAAGCCAGTGTAGGGAGGCTAGCACTGGAGTAATATGATCAAATGTTTTGGTTCTAGTCAGGATTCTAGCAGCCGTATTTAGCACTAACTGAAGTTTATTTAGTGCTTTATCCGGGTAGCCGGAAAGTAGAGCATTGCAGTAGTCTAACCTAGAAGTGACAAAAGCATGGATAAATTTTTCTGCATCATTTTTGGACAGAAAGTTTCTGATTTTTGCAATGTTACGTAGATGGAAAAAAGTTGTCCTTGAAATTGTCTTGATATGTTCTTCAAAAGAGAGATCAGGGTCCAGAGTAACGCCGAGGTCCTTCACAGTTTTATTTGAGACGACTGTACAACCATTAAGATGAATTGTCAGATTCAACAGAAGATCTCTTTGTTTCTTGGGACCTAGAACAAGCATCTCTGTTTTGTCCGAGTTTAAAAGTAGAAAGTTTGCAGCCATCCACTTCCTTATGTCTGAAACACATTCTTCTAGCAAGGGCAATTTTGGGGCTTCACCATGTTTCATTGAAATGTACAGCTGTGTGTCATCCGCATAGCAGTGAAAGTTAACATTATGTTTTCGAATAACATCCCCAAGAGGTAAAATATATAGTGAAAACAATAGTGGTCCTAAAACGGAACCTTGAGGAACACCGAAATTTACAGTTGATTTGTCAGAGGACAAACCATTCACAGAGACAAACTAATATCTTTCCGACAGATAAGATCTAAACCAGGCCAGAACCTGTCCGTGTAGACCAATTTGGGTTTCCAATCTCTCCAAAAGAATGTGGTGATCGATGGTATCAAAAGCAGCACTAAGGTCTAGGAGCATGAGGACAGATGCAGAGCCTCGGTCCGATGCCATTAAAATGTAATTTACCACCTTCACAAGTGCCGTCTCAGTGCTATGATGGGGTCTTTCTGGTGTCCTTTGACAGCTCTTTGGTCTTAGCCATAGTGGAGTTTGGAGTGTGACTGTTTGAGGTTGTGGACAGGTGTCTTTTATACTGACAACAAGTTCAAACAGGTGCCATTAACGAGTGGAGGACAGAGGAGCCTCTTAACCTGTTGAACCTATGGGGGCGCTGTGTCATTATTGGATAAAAAGACGTGCCCGTTTTAAGCGCAATATTTTGTCACGAAAAGATGCTCGACTATGCATGGAATTGACAGCCTTGGAAAGACACAACTCTGACGTCTCCAAAACTGCAAAGATATTATCTGTGCGTGCCCCAGAACTAATGCAACAGGCGAAACCAAGATGAAGTTTCATACAGGAAATGCCCCGGATTCTGAAGGCGCTGTGTTCCAATGTCTCCTTATATGGCTGTGAATGTGCCAGGAATGAGCCTGCGCTTTCTGTCTATTCCCCGAGGTGTCTGCAGCATTGTGACGTGTTTGTAGGCATATCATTGGAAGATTGACCATAAGAGACTACATTTACCTGGTGTCCCGCCCGGTATCCTGTGTGCGTAATCTGTAGGTCCATGCGCGTTCCATTTCTTCAGAATTGAAAGTAAACTGCCACGATGGATTTTATCGTCGATAGATAAAACACCTTGAGGATTGATTCTAAACATCGTTTGTCATGTTTCTGTCGATATTATGGAGTTAATTTTGAAAAAAGTTTGCGTTTTAATGACTTATTATTTTATTTTTTTCCTTACCCAATCGCGATGAACAAAACGGAGCGATTTGTCGACACAAATAATATTTTTTGTAAAAACGGAACATTTGCCATCTAACAGAGTCTCCTCATTGAAAACATCTGAAGTTCTTCAAAGGTAAATGATTTTATTTGAATGCTTTTATGGTTTTTGTGGTAAATGTTGCATGCTGAATGCTAATGCTAAATGGTACGTTAGCCATCAATACTGTTACACAAATGCTTGTTTTGCAATGGTTGAGAAGCATATTTTGAAAATCTGAGATGACAGTGTTGTTAACAAAAGGCTAAGCTTGAGAGCAAATAGATTAATTTCATTTAATTTGCGATTTTCATGAATAGTTAACGTTGTGTTATGCTAATGAGCTTGCTGATAGATTTACACAATCCTGGATACAGGGTTTTTTCTAAATGAGCTTGCTGATAATTTTCACAATCCTGGATACAGGGTTTTTTCCGTAGCTAAACGTGACGCAGAAAACGGAGCGATTTGTCCTAAACAAATAATCTTTCAGGAAAAACTGAACATTTGCTATCTGAGAGTCTCCTCATTGAAAACATCTGAAGTTCTTCAAAGGTAAATTATTTTATTTTAATGCTTTTATGGTTTTTGTGGAAAATGTTGCATGCTGAATGCTAACGCTAAATGGTACGTTAGCCATCAATACTGTTACACAAATGCTTGTTTTGCAATGGTTGAGAAGCATATTTTGAAAATCTGAGATGACAGTGTTGTTAACCTCTTCAGTCGACCCTCTACTTTTTTGAACATTCTGTTAAAAATCGCGCAACATTTCAGCGCCCTGCTACTCATGCCAGGAATATAGTATATGCATTTGCTTAGTCTGTGTGGATAGAAAACACTCAGACGTTTAAAAAACTGGTTAAATCACTGCTGTGGCTTTACCAGAACGGCATTTACATCGAAAAGCACAGGAAAAACTGATCACTGAAAATGGGGAAAATATATCCATGCGCTACTTGAACCCATTGATAAACGTGAACCACAATTAATTGACTGAGGTTGCAGTACCTACAGCTTCCACAGGGTGTCTACAGTCTTGTCATTTCCCTTCGAGTTTTTTCTTGGTCAAACACATACAGGACACCGTATCTAATCCGGTCTAGGACCGGATATTTTCGTTGAGTTTCTAGCCGGACATTTTTCCAGACAGACAGCTAATGATCTTTACATCGCCTCCTGATGAATTTTATCGCTTATTAACGTTTACTAATACCTAAAGTTGCATTACAAACGTATTTCGAAGTGTTTTGTGAAAGTTTATCGTCGACTTTTTGAATTTTAAAAAATGACGTTACGTTTTGAAACAATGTTTTTTTCGTTTATCACACAGTCTACATATAACGATATCTAGGCTTTATATGGACCGATTTAATCGAAATAAAGACCCAAATAGTGTTTATGGGACATCTAGGAGTGCCAACAAAGAAGATGGTGAAAGGTAATGAATGTTTTCTATTTTATTGTGCGGTTTGTGTAACGCCGAAATGCTAATTATTTTGTTTACGTCCCCTGTGGGTCTTTTGGGGTGTTGCATGCTATCAGATAATAGCTTCTCATGCTTTCGCCGAAAAGCATTTTAAAAATCTGACTTGTTGCCTGGATTCACAACGAGTGTAGCTTTAATTCGATACCCTGCATGTTTATTTTAATGAACTTTTGAGTTTTAACTAATACTATTAGCATTTAGCGTAGCGCATTTGCATTTCCAGAGCTCTAGTTGGGACGCAAGCGTCCCGGGTAGAAGCAACAGGTTTTAACAAAAGGCTAAGCTTGAGAGCAAATAGATTAATTTCATTTCATTTGCGATTTTCATGAATAGTTAACGTTGTGTTATGCTAATGAGCTTGCGGATAGATTTACACAATCCTGGATACAGGGTTTTTTTCGTAGCTAAATGTGACGCAGAAAACGGAGCGATTTGTCCTAAACAAATAATCTTTCAGGAAAAACTGAACATTTGCTATCTGAGAGTCTCCTCATTGAAAACATCTGAAGTTCTTCAAAGGTAAATGATTTTATTTGAATGCTTTTCTGTTTTTTTGTGTAAATGTTGCCTGCTGAATGCTAACACTAAATGCTACGCTAAATGCTACGTTAGCCATCAATACTGTTGCACAAATGCTTGTTTTGCAATGGTTGAGAAGCATATTTTGAAAATCTGAGATGACAGTGTTGTTAACAAAAGGCTAAGCTTGAGAGCAAATAGATTAATTTCATTTCATTTGCGATTTTCATGAATAGTTAACGTTGCGTTATGGTAATGAACTTGAGGCTATAGTCACGATACCGGATCCGGGATGGCTCGACGCAAGAAGTTAAAGAAGAATTCACAGGTCTGTGAGAGCCAGAAATCTTGCTTGTTTGTAGGTGACCAAATGCTTATTTTCCACCATAATTTGCAAATAAATTCATAAAAAATCCTACAATGTGATTTTCTGGATTTTTTCCCCTCATTTTGTCTGTCATAGTTGAAGTGTACCTATGATGAAAATTACAGGTCTCTCTCATCTTTTTAGTGGGAGAACTTGCACAATTGGTGGCTGACTAAATACTTTTTTGCCCCACTGTACATAGAAGTAGGCCTATAGGCTACCTGGCCTGATTGTACATAGAAGTAGGCTTATAGGCTACCTGGCCTGCATGCAAATGTAAGCATATAAATGTGCCCATTTGGGGATCTGATAGTATTCCTGATTTGCTTAACGCACAACCACAACCTGTTGAGCAAAGTAATGTTTTCTTCACCTTACCTTCCTTCACAAGCAAACAAAGTCTGTTTTTACATCCATGGAGAATTACAATAGTTCCTCAATGTATTTGAAAAATATTTCCATCTCTCTCCCTTTTGATAACCACTCAGTTTGAAAGGGAAAAATGCTCTGATCCAGTGGATACGTCATAAAGTAGGCCTACCTGATTACTTATCATCAGTGCTTGACTTGGACTGAAATAGGTTCTGGTACTCATTTTGGGTGCTGACACTTTTTTATATTTAGGTGCAGGAGCTACCCAATACCTTTTGAAGTAATATTTTACAAGAGGAACAGAAGCTCAAGCAGTAGAACATTTGAAGTTCTGGTACTCAGCTCCGGTAAGCTCCTTCCCAAGTCAAGTGCTGATTCTTATCTCTTGTCCAAATAGCCTACAGCTGTGTCTGTCCCAAGCTCACTGGTGCTGGAAACTCTGAGGACCCAGAATACTTTATACAATGTTGCAAGTGTGCTAGTACAAGCTTAGGGCCAGACCCAAGTTAATAGTTGATACAATGTTTCACGTTCGTTGTAGACAGGCCATGTCTAACCAATGTGATTTAAAGGATATTTATTTTTATCAGGTTATTTTATACCTGCAGGCTACAACATTTTAATTTGTTAGCTTTATGTAGGCAATTTTTACATGGTTGGTAATGGCAATAGAAGTACATTTTTAGGTTTGTATCATTTTCCTTTAGATTGGGATAGAATGTTGTTTAACCACATTACAAGGATTTTGAGATATGAAGACGTCATTATAAATGAAACTGTTTCACGAAAATGTGCATATGAAAACCATAACTGGCACGCAGATGGGTAGAAATGGTAAGATAAATTGGCATTCAACGTGAGAAAAGTTGCCGACTCCTTGCCTATTACCGGCAACTTCAGGAGAGTAATGGCAGAATCTGCGAAGAGCGGGAGGAGAAGAGTTGGGTCAGGTTAAGGTTTTTTTCTTCTGGTTATCTAGATCTCTGGAGCCCTCTTGAGGCAGTTCTCTTATTTCATCAAACCGTAAGCTTAAAGCGTCAGACAAGCTCAATGCATATAGTTGATTTCATTAAGACATGGGGTGTGTCTATATATGGAAAAATACACGTTTACATTTTTTTTCAACCAATTGATTGTTCGAAAGAACAGATGACTTTCAATCTACTAAGAATTTTTTAAATTTTTTAAATCTGGGACAGCCCTACTGTATATACAAAAGTATTTGGACACCCATTCAAATGAGAGGATTCGGCTATTCAGCCACACCCGCTGCTGACAGGTGTATAAAATCGAGCACACAGCCATGCAATATCCATAGACAAACATTGGCAGTAGAATGGCCTTACTGAAGAGCTCAGTGAATTTCAACATGGGAGCGTCATAGGACGCCACCTTTCCAACAAGTCAGTTTGTAAAAGTTCTGCTCTGCTAGAGCTGCCCTGGTCAATTGTAAATGCTGTTATTGTGAAGTGAAAATGTCTAGGAACAACAACGGATCAGCCGCGAAGTGATAGCCCATACAAGCTCAATTGTTTTTTTGTGTGTTGCTGTTTAAAATAATTTTCTTGCAATTCTATACATTTTTGCCATGTCTGTGTATTAATTTGATATTTGAGTGACAAAAAAATTACAACTATCTATGGGCTAAAAAAAAAAAATAGGAAAGAAAATGTTGGCTGACATGAGCTAGTTGATCTGGACATTTCTGACAAGTTCTAAATAGCTCTCTAAGGTATGCAGTGACTAACATGACAAGAGGAACTGATGATGCACTACCCAATTTAGAAATTGCACTTCTTAGAATTGCACCAATTTAGAATTGCGTCTCACAGTTAGGGAAACATTGCTCTACTACAGAGTTCTCCAACTGCTGGACGGCGGGTGATTTATATATTTTTTGTATTGGTTGACATAAAATACTGCAAAAGCAGCAAATCAACTCCAAATAATATTTTCATTAGGGATATTTGGTTCCAAAGTATTCCCACGCATATTAGAGAGGGATATGTGATCATATTTAAATGTAAGCAAGGTTTGACATTATTATGTTTTAGTCAAATGTTATATCTGTTTGGGCTTCTTGCAGTCAATTTACAGTTAACACATTTATTTGTAATTATGTTCTGGCCCCCTGATAATCCACTCAAGAAAACATCGTCCTCTGGCTGCATCTAGTTGATGATCCCTGCTCTACTACCTCATTCTTGATGCAGTTTATAGTTTGTTACAAAGAATTTGACATCCTTCTTGCAAGATGAGAGTCGATTGATATTCATCTAAATAATTTACCTTTTTACTTTTCAGCACATTACATTAAGTACAATTAAGCTGCTTTTCATCACTAAAGAGTGAGTATTTTTGAATTTGTTCAGCCCAAGCATGTGGATTGTTATGTGCTCTCAATCGCACTCCACACTGTCCTTTCCCACCTGAACAAAAGGGACACCAATGTGAGAATGCTGCCAAAGCAGCAGCTACTATTCCTGGGATCCAGCAAAATTAAAGTGTTCAACACCATAGTGCCCACAAAGCTCATCACTAAGCTAAGGACCCTGGGACTAAACACCCTTTACAACTGGATCCTGGACTTCCTGACAGGCCGCGCCCAGGTGGTAAGGGTAGGTAACAACACATCCGTTACGCTAATCCTCAACACTGGGGCCCCTCAGGGGTGTGTACTTAGTCCCCTCCTGTACTGTGTGGCCAAACACGACTCCAACGCCATCATTAAGTTTGCTGACGACACAACTGTTTTAGGCCTGATCACCGACAATGACGAGACAGCCTATAGCCAGGACAACAACCTCTCCTCAATGTGAGCAAGACAAAGGAGCTGATCGTGTACTACAGGAAAGGCCGGGCCGAACAGACCCCCATTAACATCAACGGTGTGTCCACATCACCCACGAACTATCATTGTCCAAACACACCAAGACAGTCGTGAAGATGGCATGACAACACCTTTTCCACCTCAGGAGACTGAAAAGATTTGGCATGGGTCCCCAGATCCTCAAGAAGTTCTACAGTTGCACCATCGAGAGCATCCTGACCGGTTGCACCACCGCCTGGTATGGCAACTGCTCGGCATCTGACCGTAAGGCGCTACAGAGGGTAGTGCGTACGGCCCAGTACATCACTGGGGCCAAGCTTCCTGCCATCCAGGACCTATATACTAGGCGGTGTCAGAGGAAAGGCCAAAAAATTGTCAGACTCCAGTCACCCACGTCATAAACTGTTTTCTCTGCTACCGCACGGCAAGCGGTACCGGAGCGCCAAGTCTAGGACCAAAAGGCTCATCAACAGCTTCTACTCCCAAGTCATAAGAATGCTGAACATTTAATCAACCCCAGCCCCCCTGTGGTAAACCCAGAGGAGGACCTGAAGCCCATTCTCCAGGAGTTCCTCAACGTCCCCAATGTGTTAGACAGCGTTGACATCCTGTAGGATAACACGGCCTTCCCCGAAGTGGTTCTACCCGGACTCCCCTTCACAGCAGCCCTGTGAATAACCACTCAAACAGTATTCACCACAATACACCATGTCTAACCAAATGATATTACACTTACTACTGTGGAAACACTTACCCATAACAACTGAGAAGACATCCTCCATCCATTTTTAATCTAACTATATTACCCATACACTATTTTCGTAGTACAATCTTCATCAGCTTTGAGCATGCTCATTCGACTATAACCTCGTTACATGGTGCATTCTATATACTGTAGGCTACTACTCTGCTTCAATATAAATGCTGCCTGGCCATTATGTTGTGCCCATCGGGTACAGCATAATACATTTTTGTATGATGAAATATCTCGCTCTTGCGAAGGAATGTAGATTTTTTGATGACTTTGCTCTATGGGACTTGACTGTGTTATGACAAGACAAAATATGTGAATCAGATTTAGATTTTTGTATAATATAACAATGCCTTCACACAACTGGAGCCTTCATAAAAATAAAAAGCTTGGTGTGTGAAAAGGTATTGATCCTTTTGCACTTCTTGTCTTGTATAGCATTTCTGACTACCACTTACCTTATTATTATTAACGTGTCCCTCTGTGTTAATCCACTGTAGGTGTACAGTGTTCTATGGCACAGCGTAGGCTGCCGACAGTGTGATCATTAATGATTGAATTGGTGTATATACCACTATTCACAGTTCAGGGAGTGTGGCAGTGAAACGTCACCACAGGCAGCCAGTTGTTATCGTTTTATGTTGTACTAGCAGCAGCAGGGATGCTGGAAACTTTGCTCTGTTTGTCCAGTACTCCTTACAGCAAGGATAGATGTGCGTTACAGATGACATTCCCAATACATGGGGTAATTTCTTTGTTTATTTTACGGAGCACTGCAGCTCGAATAATGACAGTAATGATGAATGGCTTCAGATAAACTTAATGACCTGTGACCCAACCTGCCAATAAAATACATCTACTTCAATCCTGAAATGTGGCAATGCGTTTGATAGCAAAACCAAAGAGATTCGTCTAGTCTTCAGTTATGTCACAGTGACATATCTACTGAGATAGTTACAATAAAAGTAGGCTAGGATGAGACAAGCTGTGGAAGGAGAAACTATTTGAGCTGAGTAATATACAGTATGTTGCTCTGTATTAAAATAATCTCAACATTGTAATTCCGCAATAGACTACGATATGACAAATCCAATCACGTATACCAATATGACAGCTATGATTACAAATATTCTCAACTATCAGGAGGTGAAGGTCAACTTAATCATGTCATGGAGGACATTTTGAGTTGCAGCATTACTTTAGGACATGCGAGTTGAGAAATCTTTCAAAAGTTCTGCTTTAGGGTTGGCAGAAGTTCCACATGTTGTGTAAATGAAATGTCCTATGTGTAAAAGGATAATATCCTATGTTTCCAAATAAAAGGTACTATGAAGTAATGAGGAGACGTAGATTTGTTTTTGCTTCACTGTCCAAATTCATATGTATTTCAAATATCATTTATAATGTACCAAAGTTGTCAGTGTTGTATTTGGTCCCATATTGTTAGCACACAATGACTACATCAAGCTTGTGGCTACAAACTCCTTGGATCCATTTTCAGTTTGTTTTGGTTCTGTTTTCCCCAATAGAAAGTGAATGGAGTAAATTCTGATGATGCCATAATTAGGAAAAATGATGAGTCAATCACCTCTCACTATTACCAATAATGGGGGAGATTTTGGGGGTGTATGATCTTTGTCCCTTTGTAACTTTCTCTCATCATTCACAATTTATTCAGGATCTATAATTATGGTAGTGTACACATTCATGTAGAAGTGTTCACAAATATATTATAGTATTACAATAAAAGTGACACCAAAAATACCATTCACCATTCACTTCCTATTGGACAAAACATAATCCGTAACACAACCAAAACAAGCTGTAAATGCATCCAACAAGCTTGACGTAATCATTGTGTGCAAGGAATATGGGACCAAATACTAAACTTATGACTATTTAAATACACTAAGGGAAATGTGTCCAAATACTTGACATCTTCAAATGGGGGGACTAGATATATAAAGTGCTTCCATTTCTAAAATTTAAATCAGATAAGTATGAAAATACCCTCAAATAAAAAGGTGACAGTCTGTGTGTGCTGTCACTTTTTATGAAACATTTGATCTCAAATCCAAAATGCTGGAGTACAGAGCCAGATTAAAAACATTTATCATTACTGTCCAAATACACATGTACAGTAGGGGAGTGTAAATGAACAGACAAAAGTACAATGGCACAGACAATAAATAAACACAAGACGTAAAGGAGGCTATAGTTCTTTGCATAACTATCTCCCTGTTGGTGGCTTCTGGCTTCCTGCTGGAATAAAATAGATTTCCTGATGAGATTTGACCACATTATATGGCCGCTCTGAAAGCTATTTCATGTACGGGGACAAAGGCTTAACAGTAACTGTACATTGGTGTTTGTAACTGGGAAAAAACCGAGCATAATCTTAGCCCAAAATAAATTTGCCCTTTCCAAAAATCACAGAAAAGCACATTTTCCCTTGCTAGGTGACAGTACATGTAATATTCAGGAAGGAGGAGAGGAAGTTAGACAGGAGGAAGTAGCTCAATCCATACCAGTGTGGGCTGAGAAAAGTGAGTGATAATTACCAATGTGTGGTTGTCTTATGTATCTACTAAACAACCAACATCTATAGGTCACCGTGTCCAGAGGTGTGTGAAGGGTGTGGCGGCCCTGACTAGAAGGGCCCGGTAGGCCTGTCCGAACTGGCGGTTCATGACAGCGTAGAGCACAGGGTTAATACAACTGTTGAGCCAGGTGAGGTTGGCACAGAACATGTGGAGCACCTGTGGTGCACGGTTCTGCTTATCAGCAATGTTCAGCAGCAGGAACGGGACAAAACAGCCCACGAAACACAGGAAGACAGTGAAACACATCCGGGTCACACGTCTAAACTCAACATTGTCCCCTGAAGAGGTGGTGGAAGAGGAGGGGGCAGTGATGGGGGCAGGAGTGGCCGAGCGGGGCACAGGGTTGAGGGCAGGAGTTAGCTCCTGTGCCCCTGCTAGGTGAGCTGAATGCGAAGTTAAAGCAGAGCCCCAGGTGGAGTGGGAGGACTGGGCTTTCCCAGGGTGCACCTTCACCTCTACCCCCTTGTATTGGGTTAGTTCTGCCTGGCTGCTCAATTCACAGCTCTGGGTGGTGGCCACCCCGCTCCCGACTCCACTATCCCCCTCCGTCCCTTGTTCTGATGAGTTCGGCTTCTTTTGTGACGAGCGTCGGCTAAACCGGTAGCGGACCAGTGCCAGTGCCGCCACCCTGACTCGCCTGTAAATGAGCAGGTAGAAAATCCCCACGCAGCCCAGGCCGATAAAGAAGTAAAAGAATAGCAGCACGGTGGTGTAAGGGCGCCCCCTGGTGCGGTGGAAACTGCAGGTGCACACCTGTGGGGCAAATACATAAACGGGCCAGAGTGGGCCAAAGCTGGCCAGGCCCAGGGCCCAGGTGGAGGGCAGGAGGAGAGCCAGGCCTCGACCAGAAAACACCCGCTCAAACACATCCCGCTTCGTCACCAGCAGGTAACGGCTGGCTGCGATCAGACACAGGGTGATGATAGAGACAGAGTTGGAGAGAAAGAGGAGGAGGCCAAAGATGCTGCACCAGAGAGGTCCGCCCCTCCAGCGGAGGTGTAGGTAGGAGTCGACAGAGACGGGCTGCAGCAGGGTACAGTACAACAGGTCCGCCAGGGCCAGGTTCACTATCAGCACGTTGAAACGCGTCCGCAGCCGGGTGTCCGTGGCGAAGGCCAGAATGGTAAGCATGTTCCCCACCGTTCCAACTATAGTAACTACCGAACCCCACAGCACGCCGAAGTAGCGGTAGGCCTCCACCGAGGGGTGGTGGCAGGAGAAGGTGTCATTCTGCACGTCACCTGTGACGTTCTCCAGCATCCTGGGAAGAGAGAGGTATCAACTTTATTATTCCCCAGGTCAGGGGGAAGTTGGATTGGAAACACAATGATGTAAATCATATAAAGTTGATTCCAATTCAGATACGCATAACAAATGTATTGCACATCACATCATTTACACACTATACACAGAGAGAGAAGAGAAATTCCAAAATGATCAGCTGTCAGTCAAATAGTGGCAGGCTGTTGACGAGTGGGGTTAAGTCAGAAGGGTGCTGTAGGTGCAGGGTTCCTAGACCACTTCCTGCTTGTTGAAAAAATGTGGTGAACCATTAATTGTTCTCTGTCATGTTGGGGTGTTCCACACATGTTCAATAATGTCATGTTTCAGAACCAACCTTGACTTTGTCAGTAGCTGTTCTTGCTATTTCTGCTGCTCTTTTTTCCATTCAAATAATTGATGTTGTTTGGTGTTCTGTGCATATCAGATCACAGCCTTCCCAATAAGGCATGTACTGTAGTAGATATACTGCAGCTACTTCAGCATGACTACAGAGGCAATAACGTTTTGACTGACTAATACTAAACACCTTAATAATGTGTAAAAGAAACTGTACATTTTAAATACAGTATCTATTTTACAAATGGATCAAATTGGAGGGGTCACAGCCCCCTTAATGGACAATACACTTCAATGGACATGCTGTATTATAATATGACTAGGGAAATCCATTCTTTCTCCCACTAGGATTGTATAGCAGACTTGACAATATAATCCAATGCCTTTGATGGAATAACTATTCACTTTCAGTTAGTGTTCCTGGAAATGAACTGTTAACACCATAATAAATGCAGATGTAGGTGTCAGACAATTCTGTTAGATGTCAACAGCTGTACAGTAGAGTACAGGACAGTACATTCCTTTTGATAATAGTTCTCTATATGGGGTGAATAATTAACTCACATCACGGAAGTTGATCTGAAACACGAGAACATCAACTTCCACAGGTAGTGTTAACACAGGAATATGACTATCAAACAGAGTATCACCACAAAGAACAGAATAAATCCTGAAGTTTATTTCTCACCTCAGTTCTAACGTTTTCTGTCAAGGAGTCGTTGTCTCTCTGTGCAGTATCTTGGCATTTGTGTTGTCCTGTGTGTCGTGGTTGTTCTGTTGTCTCAAAGCCTTTATGCAGTTTATCAGTCACTTAACTGGTTCCTTCTCCTTTTCACCTCTTTTGAGCTTCCTCAAGTCTTCTCATTGGTAGATCCCTGTGACCTCATCAAATGTGATGCAATGTGTGTGATTTCTGTTTCATGACGGATGTTTCTCAATTCTGGTCAATTCCGAGTTTTCATAGCAAATAATGTGTTCTTTTTCTGATTTCCTCACCTACTGGCTACTGTATCCTCATTTTGTTAGAAATGCTCACTCTGCACTACTAGTCAGGCATAAGACATTAAAACTTAACAATCAGTATTCAAAAGCATTTCTATGAACATACATTGCGCAGTATGTAGCATCACCACCACAGTCATTTTGTAAATAATTTATTCATCTTCAGTTTGTTTATTCAACAATAAGGATGCTCTTTTGCCAACATCGCTAAAACAGTCTATAATGATTCAATATTATCTCCGAAATAACATTTAATATATTTGTACACATCATTTATTTATTTATTGCAATGAACAAGAGTCGTTAGCAGGAGTGCTGTAAGTATTGCTACAATTTCTCAGTCCTTTACCCTTCTAATACTGTATGAGAAAAAAAATAGTTTGGTGGCTTATAGGAGCAACAGGCTCCATCTGTATGGGTTAGTGTGAGGTTGGGTATGAATACACTACCGGTCAAAAGTTTTAGAACACCTACTCATTCAAGGGGTTTTCTTAATTTTTTAAAACTATTTTCTACATTGTAGAATAATAGTGAAGACATCAAAACTATGAAATAACACATATGGAATCATGTAGTAACCAAAAAAGTGTTCAAATATATTTTGATTTGTTTACATGTGAGATTCTTTAAATAGCCACCCTTTGCCTTGATGACAGCTTTACACACTCTTGGCATTCTCTCAACCAGCATCGTGAGGTGGAATGCATTTAAATTAACAGGTGTGCCTTGTTAAAAGTTAACTTGTGGAATTTCATTCCTTTTAAATGCGTTCGAGCCAATCAGTTGTGTTGTGACAAGGTAGGAGTGGTATACAGAAGATAGCCCTATTTGGTAAAAGACCAAGTTCATATTATGGCAAGAACAGCTAAAATAAGCAAAGCGAAACGACAGTCCATCATTATTTTAAGACAATACGGAACATTTCAAGAACTTTGAAAGTTTCTTCAAGTGCAGTTGCAAAAACCATCATGCGCTATGATGAAACTGGCTCTCATGAAGACAGCCACAGGAATGGAAGACCCAGAGTTACCTCTGCTGCAGAGCATAAGTTCATTAGAAATAAGCCTCAGAAATTGCAGCCCAAATAAATGCTTCACAGAGTTCAAGAAACAGACACATCTCAACATAAATTGTTCAGAGGAGATTGTGTGAATCAGGCCTTCATGGTCAAATTGCTGCAAAGAAACAACTACTAAAGGACACCATAAGAAGAAGAGACTTTCTTGGGCCAACAAACACTAGCAGTGGACATTTGTCCTTTGGTCTGGAGTCAAAATTTGAGATTTTTGGTTCCAACTGCTGTGTCTTTGTGAGACGCGGTGTGGGTGAACGGATTATCTCTGCATGTGTATTTCCCACCGTAAAGCATGGAGGAGGAGGTGCTATGGTGTGGGGGTGCTTTGCTGGTGACACTGTCTGTGATTTATTTAGAATTCAAGGCACACTTAACCAGCATGGCTACCACAGTATTCTACAGTGATACGCCATCCCATCATGTTTGGACTTTTGTTGGGACTATCATTTGTTTTCAACAGGACAATGACCCAACACACCTTCAGGCTGTGTAAGGGCTATTTGACCAAGAAGGAGAGTGATGGAGTGCTGCATCAGATGACCTGGCCTTCACAATCCCCCGATCTCAACCAAATTGAGATGGTTTGGAATGAGTCGCACCACAGAGTGAAGGAAAAGCAGCCAACATGTGCTCAGCATATGTGGGAACTCCTTCAAGACTGTTGGAAAAGCTGATTGAGAGGATTGCATTTTTTATTTAGCTTGACAAGCCAGTTAAGAACAAATTCTCATTTACAATGATGGCCAAGGAATAGCGGGTTAACTGCCTTGTTCAGGGGCAGAACAACAGATTGTTACCAAGTCAGTTCAGGGATTTGATCTAGCAACCTTTTAGTTATAGGCCCAATGGTCTAACCACTAGGCTACCTGCCGCCCCGAGAGTGTGCAAATCTGCCAAGAATGCCAAGAGTGTGCAAATCTGTCATCAAGGCAAAGGGTGTAGAATGTAGAAAATAGTAAAAATAAAGAAAATCTCTTAAATTAGTTGGTGTTCTACAACGTTTGACCGGTAGTGTACATGAGGCAGAATAGGACAACGGTCTCCTCTTAAAGTGGAAATATATGATTAATTTCATTACCCTGGAGGAAATTTTGGCTTGATATCTCATATTATACTACTATCACTCACATCGCTGCTTGTGATGAGCATGTGAGAGAAAATACAGGTTCATATTAATTTCCCCTTTGTGAACTGTAACAAACGTGTCCTACTTCTTCACTTCAAACATCCATCACAGTGTTTCTCACTCACACCACACTCAACATGCTACCATCTGGGTATAGGATCACAGGTCAGCAATCACTCCTGGAAGGGAAAACCCACCTCTCTTGTGTTCTCACTAGAAGATATCCCTAAGCCTCCCCCTGTTGTTAACTGTGTAGAAACAATTCCCTTAACACCCTAATACTACACTTTGTTGGGACTGTGCAGACATACTTAAGTTTTGAGTAAAGGTTCTAAAATTAGCTGTCTCGCTGAGTAGTTTCCAGTTTGAATGAAAGGGGTCACCATTGAGGCATAATTGCGTGCTTTATCTATCTCTACCTATCTCCAGAATACACACATACGCACACACACAGAAACACGACACTTTGACACCAGCCATACAAAAATATAAGACAAGGGCAGAAACTGGAAGAATGCTCAAAGGAACCAATTGACTTCTCGCAACAGTTCCAGTCCGTAACATGTCCCACTCTCCCTTTCTCTCTGACTTCTTACAGACAATAAGACTGAAAGAGGAGGTATGCTAAGAAAACAACAGTTAAATAAATGGTTTATCACAAGTCTATCATTTTTCATTGCATTCATTCACATTTCTTAAAATATCTTATTCAGATTTCTTAAAAACATTTAGCTCTACCTTGGTGCATTCAGTACACATTTCTGCCTTGAGTTACAGTGGGGTTTCTCTATTCCTTCCTTGCTTCCTTCACTTCTCTCTCTCTCTCACCTGATCTGACAACAGAGGATATATAGACTAACATCTATTATCCTCAACACAACACTAGAACATATATCTAGAACCTGGAAACATACAGTACAATGTACCTTGTGCCTGGATCTGCAGAGCAGGCACCTAATCTAGAACCTGGAACTACAGAGTGGGGTACAGATGTAGGATCTTCATTTTATCCAGTTTGCTACAGCAGGAAATAATCCTGCAGCAACAGGAAATGTGAATTATTATGTGGATTATAATTAATGGACATTTTTGTGGGGGTCGATCCATTTTAATAAGGGAAAGTCAAGTCTGACATTTCAAAGTGGAAATTACAAACCCCATAGGCCTTTTTAGGACTCAAATACACTACAAATTTTCTGCAACAGGTTGATAAAATTGAGATCCTACACCTGTAGATAGGTACTGCACTTGGATTATTGAACACCCCAACAGGGTTTTGCAGTATGCAACGTATATTGCAGATGGCTTTGGGTGGGAGTTCACTGAACCAGAAATGCAGAGATGTGGAGGAAATAGAACACTCATTCTACTGAGTCACCCTCAGCCAGGATACAAGTTTGACCTGTACAAATATTTTTAACGGAAGGTTAGAGGAGGGTTAACGGAGGGAAAGCATTGACAGAAAGTCCATCTTAGTCTGTCATGCATCCTTCCTCTTTAAAATGTCTGCAAGCTGTCCATCCTTTGCTTTGGAATTTATTAAACAAAAAAGGGTAGAAGGGTAGAGAGGAAAAGGCATAGTCTTTCCTAATTTCAAATATTTAAGTTTTAACATCTGTTTATTATCTATCAATGGTTTTCCCTGTTTACTTCACAGTGTGCTCCTTCCTGATAGAGCCCCATCCCATCACCGTCAATAAGGGGAGAAGAGGATTGGCCCATGGGTGGTGCGCATAGGCCCAGGGGCGGGCCTTAGGAGGCTGAGGTGCGTGCCTTGTAGTGTGCCATGTAAGAGGTGGTGGTGGGGATGGTAGTTCTGAGTGTGAGAAATGGGACCAGGGGCACGCAGCTGAGCCAGCTGATTGGAGGAGGCAGCGGCTGCCATCGCCGCGGCAACAGCCAGGGGGTTAGGAAACAGTCCATGGCCCAGAGTTTTTGGAAGTTCCTTTGAGAAGGTCAAGGATGACTGAGATCCAGAGAGAGAAACAGTGTAAAGGTTAAAATGAGTAATGAGTAAGGTGAGAGAAGAGGCAAACTGTGGTATGCTGTCTATTAGACAACCCTGAGCTAAATGACTGAATCATCAAATAATGATTTTGAAATATTGCTATAGCCTATACACATAATTGGATCATTACCACAAAGTCTGTGCGATTCTTATGCCGGCTAAGGAGGGGATTGGGCTTCCCTGCGACTCCATCCCGATGCCTTCGACTGGATATATGCTGAAGAGAAAAATAAGTGATGTGTTATAGGTTTTCTTCTTTCTCCAAATGTGCATCCTTCTTTCAGTGAGGTATCAGAATGATGATTTAAGCTGTAGGTATAAGGTACTGTTGCCTCTAGATGCTGATCTGTGGTTAGTTTTGCATTTCCCCCACTAATGGTTAAGGTTAGGATTGGGGGAGGGGTAGCTGATCCCAGTAGTGGAACATGTACCCAGTTCTCACATTTAAGTTAAAGTAAAGAAACTTTCATAGAAACTTACTCAAGTAAAAGTCACCCAGTAAAATACTACTTGAGTAAAAGTCTAAAGTATTTGGTTTTAAATATACTTAACTATAAAAAGTTAAAGTATAAATCATTTCAAATTCCTTCATTTAAGGATAGCCAGTGGTGCACTCCAACACTCAGACATAATTGATAAACAAAGCATTTGTGTTTAGTGAGTCCGCCAGATCAGAGGCAGTAGGGATGACCAATGATAAGTGCGTGAATTTGACCATTTTCCTGTCCTGCCCGAGCCTTCTAAATATAACTGGTGCTTTTGGGTGTCAGGAAAATGTATGGAGTAAAAAGTACATCATTTTCTTTAGGAAAGTTATGAAGTAAAAGTAAAAGTTGTCAAAAATATTCACAGTAAAGTAAAAGTACAGATACCACTAAAAACGACTTCAGGAGTACTTGAAAGTATTTTTGCTGATGTATTTTACACCACTGGCTGATCCTAGATCTGTACCTAGGGGAAACTTCACTCTTGGGCAGTGGCCGTGTTACTTACTCACCTGTTTGAGCTGCAGCTCAGAGTTCACTCTCACGTTGCAGATCTCACAGTGGAAGGTGCGTTCCTGAGTGTTGTGGTCCGAGGGCAGCCCCCCTGCCTGGTCTGGGCTCAGGTTAGGGCCCAGCCGAGGGTAGGTTTTTATGGGGCCCAGCCCACTCCATGCCTCCAGGATGGTTTTGTGTTTGGTACCTGTTACCCGTGAAGAGAGTGGTAGAGAAGGAAATATTAGTTGTTGTTGTTTGTACATTTTAATAAAACTAGGCCTGATAACTCCTTGATTACATTTTCTCTGTGGAGTGTAATGTAGTTCTACATTTCACGATGTTCTTGTTCATTTCAAAACTTTGATATGTTATGTATTTTTTGTACTATTAAGAAATTACAGAACTTTATAATTGTAATATGGAATTGGCCATTGTGACTTTTGTTTAAACTATTGAATTATTTTGCACCTTAAAATCGATTTTGCGTAGCCTGCACATCCACATGCTGCTCCGTGCCTCAATGGAAATGTGTCTCCCAAGGCAAGCCTTTCTCGCTGCATATCCAGCACAAGTTATTGTCTTCCTCGGTTGAATAAATAACGTATTGTTTTTGTGTTTACAAAATTATTTGCAGTATTTCTTTCATCACAGCCGCCAACACAGGCCGCACTCGGTCACCCAGAAGCAAGGTACAGTAAGCGTTTGGATATATTTGTATTAGTATGTTCCTTAAATGATCACTTGTTTGTGGCTATCATTGTAATTAACCTAGCCCTCAGAAGAATATTGTGGACTAGATCACATTGAGGCTAATTGAGCATAGAAAGATGAGTAGGCCTAAGCAGTATATTGAGTCAGAAAGTGTGGTGACATTGACTAGCCACTAGAGAGCACAGCTAAACATTTTCAGGATTAGACTATTCAGCAGTTTTGGTGACCTATCTCCTGCTCTGTTCTTGTCTTGTCATGTAGTACAGAACCATTATCTCCTATTTCTCTTGTTCACTCTCATTTCACGGTCAGTCCCTGTTCACACCTTCTTTTGGCTCTTTTTTAAAGGAACATTTCCTTCTCTCCTTTCTCAGTCTAGTACAGGGAATGGCAACTGGCGAAACCAAATGTAGCTTAGGGCCCCCAAAAGGCTAGTGCCGGCTCTGACTACATGTGTGAGTATGGATGTGGGTAAGCAGACTGAGCCCCACATGATGAGTTAAGAGTTTTGGTGGCCCCCACCCCTATCAAAGTTTCCCATCCCTGGTCTTGATTATACTGTCCATTAGAGGTAACTGACAAAATAAAGGAAACACTTGAGTAAATGAAGTATACAAAGTATATTGAAAGCAGGTGCTTGGTGCTTCCACACAGGTGTGGTTCCTGAGTGTACCAAGTAATTAACATGCCATCATGCTTAGGGTCATGAATAAAAATGCCCAGTTGCCTATTATTTTGGCTACTATGGCTAGAAGAAGAGATCTCAGTGACTTTGAAAGCGGGGTCTCAAAGGAGCATGAGGTTAAGGATTAGCCCCTTTTTTCAATTTTCGCCTATACTCAAATCTAACTGCCTATAGCTCAGGCCCTGAAGCAAGGATATGCATATTCTTGGTGCCATTTGAAAATAAACACTTTGTAGTTTATGGAAATGTGAAAGTAATGTAGTAGAATATAACACATTAGATCTGGTAAAAGATAATACAAAGAAAAAAACAACCATTATTTTGTATTTTTTTGTACCATCATCTTTGAAATGCAAGAGAAAGGCCATAATGTATTATTCCAGCCCAGATTTTGGCCACAAGATGGCATCAGTGTATGTGCAAAGTTTTAGACTCATCCAATAAACCATTCCATTTCTGTTCAAATGTGCCTAATTTGTTTATTAATAACTTTTCATGTTCAAAATTGTGCACTATGTAATTACCTCCAGGTGTGTATGTTTTGGAGGGATGGCTTTAGGAAACACCAACATAACTAGTAGTCCCATGTGGCTCAGTTGGTAGCGCATGCCACTTACACCACCAGGGTTGTGGGCTCGATTCCCATGGGGGACCAGTATGAATGAAAATGTATGCATTCACTACTACAAGTCACTCTGGATAACAGCATCTACTAAAATGTCATATTGTAACTAAAAGAAAACAATGAACCAGACGCATGGAAGTATTGTCCTGTCTCTCTATGTGGTGAATGAAAGCCAAGCTGTTCTTCTGTCATTTGAGTTGAGCTGGTTAATCTAGCCTTGAACACACTGAAATATTCATTGTTAACTCTTCTTCCCTGGGAGTGTGACTTAGGTACTGTGTGTGCATCAGAAGCCCTGGCTTAGTATTGCAATATTTGGCCTTGTGAAGTTATTCAACCACAATACCTTAGCTGTGGTTTGCAGTGTATTCATAAATCCTTGAGTGGAAGAAAATATATTTAATCAGTTATGCCACTGTGTGTAGTTTTGTCCCTTGTGTGTAACAGTGGTATCCCATGATTCAATATCAGAGATCAGGGTGTGAAGGAGGACACATAAAATGTTGTGTTTGTAAAAGCTCAAGCATCACTTTGTGTGGCTAATTTTGAGGCTGCTGAGAAGGCAATATCTATCTATGCCGGAATGTTCAATGACAATAGACTTTATTACACATTGCGTTATCAGTTCTGTCTTTAGAAGGAGCCTTACCTTTGTTGTGCGCCTCTAGCTGAGAGAGGGAGTTGACGGCCACTTTGCACAGTGAGCAGTAGAGCAGCTTCTTGGCCTTGTCCTCCTCAGACTCCTCTGAAAAGAGGCTGGGGGCCGGGGTCAGGGTGTCAGGGGGGCCCGCCATGGGGGTGTCCACCTGGGGGGCACAAAGGGCCAGGGAGGGGATGGAGGTGGAGGTAGTGGGCGTAGGTGTACTCAAAGGGGGCAGGGATGGACACACAGGGAGCAGGGAGGTGTCTTGGACCGACATGGGGATGGGGCTGGGTGTCATGTCTGAGCCGTTTGAATGTGGGCGGGACTGGACGTCATCTGTGAAGAGAACAGATAGGAAATAGAACATTTTCTACCATATTTTATACAATGGGTGGTTCTGATCCTGAATGCTGATTGGTTAAAAACTTGACTTTGTCTCGGGCCTAACAACACCCATGCCAATATATCCACAAACACCGGATTCTTGGGCATTATCACTTACATGTAGAGCACACCAGATAATATGATGATGATGATGATGCTGCGGCACTAGTACAGTACTATGTCTGAACTTACAGGTTCAAAACTCTGCCCCAGAGGGCCACACATCTGTCTCCCCCATCTGGAGTGAGTCAGGGTAGGGTGGAATATCTGGGTCATGTCAGGTTATTCAGGTTGGAGAGGGTGGAAGGAGGGTCAGTAGAACAGCACAATAATCTTAATGTTACTGTAGCTTAACCACTGTATGTAGCACAGGGTCATCTGGCCTGCCAATTGAACCAAGAGATAAACAAAATACAAGTGTTGAGAGCCAGTAGAGCCTTCATACTACATAGTATTTAACCACTCCCCACCACCCTCCTCTCCTCTGCAGGCCAATCCCAGTGACGGATGCCTGGGAAGCTGATTCTTGTCAGTGCTGACAGAGGCGTCTCTTAGCAGACATCCCTCTGTACGACTGTTCTGTTTCACCTCTGATCTCTGACTAAACAGCTGAACTTTACACACACACAGACTGAAACGTGTGTGTGTGTGTTAAGGTTATATCTCTGTGTGGGTTCAGCATGTGTGTGTGTTTTGGGGGGAGCTCCCTCTGCTGTTTCCTGAAGTCCACAATCATCTCCTTTGTTTTGTTGACGTTGAGTGAGAGTTTATTTTCCTGACACCACACTCCGTGGGCCCTCACTTCCTCCCTGTAGGCTGTCTTGTCGTTGTTGGTAATCAAGCCCACTAATGTAGTGTTGTCTGCAAACTTGATGATTGAGTTGGAGGCATGCATGGCAATGCAGTCATGGGTGAACAGGGAGTACAGGAGAGGGCTGAGAACGCACCCGTGTAGGGCCCCAGTGTTGAGGATCAGCGGGGTGGAGATGTTATTCCCTACCTTCAGCACCTGGGGGCGGCCAGTCAGAAAGTCCAGTACCCAGTTGCACAGGGCCGGGTCGAGACCCAGGGTCTCAAGCTTAATGATGAGTTTGGAGGGGACTATGGTGTTGAATGCTGAACTATAGTCAATGAACAGCATTCTTACATAGGTATTCCTCTTGTCCAGATGGGATAGGGAAGTTTCCAGTGTGAAGGCAATTGCATCGTCTGAGCACCTATCAGGGCGGTAAGCAAATTGGAGTGGGTCTAGGTTATCAGGTAGGGTGGAGGTGATATGATCCTTGACTAGTCTCTCAAAGCACTTCATGATGACAGAAGTGAGTGCTACGGGGAGACAGTAATTTAGTTCAGTTACTTTTGGTTTCGTGGGACCAGGAACCATGCTGGACATCTTGAAGCATGTGGGGACAGCAGACTGGGATAGGGAGATTGAATATGTCCGTAAACACAGGATGCGGCTGGGGATGCAATCTGGGCCGTCAGCCTTGTGAGGGTTAACACGTTTAAATGTTTTACTCACATCGGCCACAGAGGAGAGCCCACAGTCTTTGGTAGATGGCCGTGTCGTGGCACTGTATTGTCCTCAAAGCGCGCAAAGACGTTGTTTAATTTGTCTGGGAGCAAGTCGTCAATGTCCGCGACGGTGCTGGTATTCTTTTTGTAATCCGTGATTGACTTTAGACCCTGCCACATATGTCTCGTGTTTGAGCCGTTGAATTGCGACTCTACATTGTCTCTTTACTGAAACGTTGCTTGTTTGATTGCCTTGCGGAGGGAATAACCACACTGTTTGTATTCGGTCATGTTTCCAGTGACCTTGCCATGATTAAATGCAGTGACTTGTGTGTGTTTAGGTTATGTCTCTGTGTGGGTTCAGCATGTGTGTGTTTAGGTTATATCTTTGTGTGGGTTCAGCATGTGTGTGTGTGTGTGCGTTGTAGAGCACAGGTGGTGCTTACCCTGTTTGCTAGGGTTAGGGCCTGGGCTGGATGGTGAGGGGCCTGGTGGAGAGGGGGCGGCTGTGGGGAGAGTGGCCAGCTTGTCACCCTCCTGGGGGCGAGTCTTGGAGGTCTCAATGCCTTTTACCCTCCGAGCATGGCGGTTCCCCTTATAGTGGGCCTCTGCCTGACTCTGAGAAAAGAACATGGGGAGGAGAGGGACATGATATGTCACATCATATTCCACATGGGTATTATTATTCACACTCTTCTGAGCACCATGCTTATCTGATATCTGCGTATATCAGAAAGAAAAAAATATATACCCAATCTTTAGCAGATGATAATTCACTCACGCCAATAGCAGCCTTAGCATGGCCATGGGACACCACGCACACCCTGGCTGTTTTATTTTCACACTACGGCTGTGTCCCGTTTTCCTGTTTAGTACAGTATCTATCATCCACAGGCCTGTTTGAGACCCATTGAGGTCAGTGGAGTAAACTCTAGCCATAGTGTTGACTGGACGTCTCTCAGCAGATGGCTTTAGGCTGTCATATGAGCCCTGTGCTGTCCCTGCTCTGTACCTGCCTGTTCCTGTGGCTGACTGACTGACTGGCTGGCTGACTGGCTGGCTGGCTGACTTGCTGGCTGACTGGCTGACTGACTGACTGTCTGACTGACCGACTGGCTGGCTGACTGACTGAATGGCTGACTGACCGACTGGCTGGCTGACTGACTGGCTGGCTGACTGGCTGGCTGACTGACTTGCTGGCTGACTGGCTGGCTGACTGGCTGGAGCACTCTTCAGCAGTTCAGTAGATCAATTATGCATCTCTGATTAATTTATCACTGAGATCCCCAATGTCTGCACAGGGGTGGGTTTTATTTGTATTTTTTATGTAATTTAACCTTTATTGAACTAGGCAAGTCAGTTAGGAACAAATTGTTATTTACAATGGCGGCCTACTCCGGCCAAACCTGAATGACGCTGGGACAATTGTGCGCCTCCCTATGGGACTCCCAATCACGTCCGGATGTGATACAGCCTGGATTCGAACCAGGGACTGTAGTGACTTTGTAACTATCCTTGTTCAACACAAAATAGCACAAAATACAGCAGCTGAGGAGCATATGCTCTCTGTGGTGTGTTGTCAATGTGAGAACTACACTGAGTGTACAAACAGTAGGTCAGCAGTAATCATTCTTTAAGCGTTCTAGAACATTCCAGACCCTATATAGTACTATAATGTTCAGGACTTCTCTAGTCTGTCTTTACAGAGGAGAATTATAGAATGTTCTGGTGGTTCCTCTGCTGTAAATGACTAATTACTGAACTGAGCCTGTGATGATTATTGAGTAGTGAGAATGGGATTATCTAAAATAGACCCAGAGGTGTGAGGAAACACTGACAGCTGCAACCTGACTACTGCTGCTCAAGGAGAAATAAGGAATGTGAGTGGCCAGAGTGTCACCAAGGGAGGCTGTGTGTACTGTAGGCAGCTACATAGCTACAAAGAGAGCTGGGGCTTGGCAGTAGCGAGGGAGTGAGGGGGGCATCAACGAGGTGAGGGGGCTACTGGGACGTGTCAGGGATGCCTCCCTAAACCTCAGGCAGTAATTGCCGACGACAGAGGTACACATATAGCCCCAGATTAGACATGAATGAGGAGGGGTAACCCACTCAGCAACAGTTATGTTCTCCAAAGAGACAGACTTACAGAGAAAAGTAATTGCCTCTCTCTCACTTCTCTCCCACTCTACTTTCACTATTTCAGATTGTACCCCCTGTCTCTGTCTCTGTCTCTGTCTCTGTCTCTCTCTCTCTCTCTATCTCATCTCCACTTCTCTCTCTCGGTGGAGGAAAGCTTTGGTTTTGAAGCTCTGTCCTGACCTTCAGTGTTTAGGCCTTGGGGGATCAATGAAATTCAACAATCAATTACAACTGAACAGAGTTGACAACAGAGAGGGGAGACGGACAGGGAGACAGGAAGTGGGGATAGCGCAGAGGAAGTCTAGAAAGAGATTAGAAGGAAGGAGGAAATAGAGATCTTTAGTGTAGGACTGAAGAGTTATAAAAGAAGAGTACATGATGTTTGGAATGAGTTAAGAAGCGTTATGAAAAGTGGATATGAAAATATGATCCTTTTCTCTCTGAGCAGGATGTGGCTTTGATGTTTAATCTATGAGTGACAAAGGCAGAGGAACCAGAGAGAACTGGTCTAGCAGCCAAGTCTACTGTACAGCCGACACGCAACACAATGGAGGAGAGAGGGGGTGGGAGAGGAGAGGGAGGACGAGGGAAATACAGAAGAGAAGGGGCACAGGAAGTAGACCAGAAAGAGAGAAAGAGATAGAGACATCAACATGTATGAGGAAGAGGCGGAACAAAGGAAAAAGGATCTATTTTAGGGACTGAAATCGACATATAGAGAGAGAGAGAGAGAGAGAGAGAGAGAGAGAGAGAGAAGGTGTCCAGCTTTGTGGTGCTGCAGTGGTAACGATAGCCAATGCAGCACAATAAAGAGGCATGTGACGTCGGTCTTGCAGCATAGAGAGCTGGGCTGAGCTCTGGCAGCCTGTCCTGTATGGTGGCTGCTTGGAATGAATTGCAGTATACAGTACATTACTGGTGGCAGACTGGCAGTGTGATAGGTTTGCTTCTGAGTTTATATGAATCAATCCAGATATGTTGGTTTGGTTCAGCTTCAGTCTTTAATTGTATCTGGTTCAGTAGATGACGACGTTTAATCCATGTTGACTGACAGAAAACACAATTCAGTGAGAGTGCTGCCGGTACTTAATTTTAAATATTTATATCAAAATATCTTACTGTTCATAGAAGGAAAGACAATGTATGCTGGTTGGGGTATAACATTTGAAACGTGTGGAAAGTATTATATAATATATGAAATGCAGTAGTGCTGCAATAACAGATCCTTGGCTGTATACTGTGAGCAGACTATTCTTTCATTATTAGAGAACTTCCATTGTGCTCTGAGCTCACAACCTGACTTCCCCTCTCAGATCACTGAGTACTGGACTGGTAGAGCAGATGGAGATCAGGACTTTCTCACACACACTGACTGTACTGATGATGATGCATAAAGAGAGTGAAGGCCAAACAGGTGGCCAAGGGTCCAGTCGAGTTTTTACAAAAGTGGAAGTTGAACACACACATACACACCATACACAGTACACTATTCTACACTGCTACATACAGGCACAGACGGACAGATGACACTCACACACCCACACACACAGTACACTATTCTACGCTGCTACATACAGGCACAGATGGACAGATGACACTCACACACCCACAGTACACTATTCTACGCTGCTACATACAGGCACAGACGGACAGATGACACTCACACACCCACACACACAGTACACTAATCTACGCTGCTACATACAGGCACAGACGGACAGATGACAGATGTCACACACACACAGTACACTATTCTACGCTGCTACATACAGGCACAGACGGACAGATGACACTCACACACCCACACACACAGTACACTATTCTACGCTGCTACATACAGGCACAGACGGACAGATGACACTCACACACCCACAGTACACTATTCTACGCTGCTACATACAGGCACAGACGGACAGATGACACTCACACACCCACAGTACACTATTCTACGCTGCTACATACAGGCACAGACGGACAGATGACACTCACACACCCACAGTACACTATTCTACGCTGCTACATACAGGCACAGACGGACAGATGACACTCACACACCCACAGTACACTATTCTACGCTGCTACATACAGGCACAGACGGACAGATGACACTCACACACCCACACACACAGTACACTATTCTACGCTGCTACATACAGGCACAGACGGACAGATGACACACACACACACAGGCACACTGCTACATACAGGCACAGACGGACAGATGACACTCACACACCCACACACACAGTACACTATTCTACGCTGCTACATACAGGCACAGATGGACAGATTACACTCACACACCCACAGTACACTATTCTACGCTGCTACATACAGGCACAGACGGACAGATGACACTCACACACCCACACACACAGTACACTATTCTACGCTGCTACATACAGGCACAGACGGACAGATGACACTCACACACCCACACACACAGTACACTATTCTACGCTGCTACATACAGGCACAGACGGACAGATGACACTCACACACCCACCACACAGTACACTATTCTACGCTGCTACATACAGGCACAGACGGACAGATGACACTCACACACACACAGTACACACTACACTGCTACATACAGGCACAGACGGACAGATGACACTCACACACCCACACACACAGGACACTATTCTACTCACACACCCACACACACAGTACACTATTCTACGCTGCTACATACAGGCACAGATGGACAGATGACACTCACACACCCACAGTACACTATTCTACGCTGCTACATACAGGCACAGACGGACAGATGACACTCACACACCCACACACACAGTACACTAATCTACGCTGCTACATACAGGCACAGACGGACAGATGACAGATGTCACACACACACAGTACACTATTCTACGCTGCTACATACAGGCACAGACGGACAGATGACACTCACACACCCACACACACAGTACACTATTCTACGCTGCTACATACAGGCACAGACGGACAGATGACACTCACACACCCACAGTACACTATTCTACGCTGCTACATACAGGCACAGACGGATAGATGACACTCACACACCCACAGTACACTATTCTACGCTGCTACATACAGGCACAGACGGACAGATGACACTCACACACCCACAGTACACTATTCTACGCTGCTACATACAGGCACAGACGGACAGATGACACTCACACACCCACAGTACACTATTCTACGCTGCTACATACAGGCACAGACGGACAGATGACACTCACACACCCACACACACAGTACACTATTCTACGCTGCTACATACAGGCACAGACGGACAGATGACACTCACACACCCACACACACAGTACACTATTCTACGCTGCTACATACAGGCACAGACGGACAGATGACACTCACACACACACAGTACACTATTCTACGCTGCTACATACAGGCACAGACGGACAGATGACACTCACACACCCACACACACAGTACACTATTCTACGCTGCTACATACAGGCACAGACAGACAGATGACACTCACACACCCACACACACAGTACACTATTCTACGCTGCTACATACAGGCACAGACGGACAGATGACACTCACACACCCACACACACAGTACACTATTCTACGCTGCTACATACAGGCACAGACGGACAGATGACACTCACACACACACACACACACACACAGTACACTATTCTACGCTGCTACATACAGGCACAGACGGACAGATGACACTCACACACCCACACACACAGTACACTATTCTACGCTGCTACATACAGGCACAGACGGACAGATGACACTCACACACCCACACACACAGTACACTAATCTACGCTGCTACATACAGGCACAGACGGACAGATGACACTCACACACACACAGTACACTATTCTACGCTGCTACATACAGGCACAGACGGACAGATGACACTCACACACACACAGTACACTATTCTACGCTGCTACATACAGGCACAGACAGACAGATGACACTCACACACCCACACACACAGTACACTATTCTACGCTGCTACATACAGGCACAGACGGACAGATGACACTCACACACCCACACACACAGTACACTATTCTACGCTGCTACATACAGGCACAGACGGACAGATGACACTCACACACACACACACACAGTACACTATTCTACGCTGCTACATACAGGCACAGACGGACAGATGACACTCACACACCCACACCCACAGTACACTATTCTACGCTGCTACATACAGGCACAGACGGACAGATGACACTCACACACCCACACACACAGTACACTATTCTACGCTGCTACATACAGGCACAGACGGACAGATGACACTCACACACACACAGTACACTATTCTACACTGCTACATACAGGCACAGACGGACAGATGACACTCACACACCCACACACACAGTACACTATTCTACGCTGCTACATACAGGCACAGATGGACAGATGACACTCACACACCCACAGTACACTATTCTACGCTGCTACATACAGGCACAGACGGACAGATGACACTCACACACCCACACACACAGTACACTAATCTACGCTGCTACATACAGGCACAGACGGACAGATGACAGATGTCACACACACACAGTACACTATTCTACGCTGCTACATACAGGCACAGACGGACAGATGACACTCACATACCCACACACACAGTACACTATTCTACGCTGCTACATACAGGCACAGACGGACAGATGACACTCACACACCCACAGTACACTATTCTACGCTGCTACATACAGGCACAGACGGACAGATGACACTCACACACCCACAGTACACATTCTACGCTGCTACATACAGGCACAGACGGACAGATGACACTCACACACCCACAGTACACTATTCTACGCTGCTACATACAGGCACAGACGGACAGATGACACTCACACACCCACAGTACACAGGCTACATACAGGCACAGACGGACAGATGACACTCACACACCCACACACACAGTACACTATTCTACGCTGCTACATACAGGCACAGACGGACAGATGACACTCACACACCCACACACACAGTACACTATTCTACGCTGCTACATACAGGCACAGACGGACAGATGACACTCACACACACACAGTACACTATTCTACGCTGCTACATACAGGCACAGACGGACAGATGACACTCACACACCCACACACACAGTACACTATTCTACGCTGCTACATACAGGCACAGACAGACAGATGACACTCACACACCACACACACAGTACACTATTCTACGCTGCTACATACAGGCACAGACGGACAGATGACACTCACACACCCACACACACAGTACACTATTCTACGCTGCTACATACAGGCACAGACGGACAGATGACACTCACACACACACACACACACACAGTACACTATTCACGCTGCTACATACAGGCACAGACGGACAGATGACACTCACACACCCACACACACAGTACACTATTCTACGCTGCTACATACAGGCACAGACGGACAGATGACACTCACACACCCACACACACAGTACACTAATCACGCTGCTACATACAGGCACAGACGGACAGATGACACTCACACACACACAGTACACTATTCTACGCTGCTACATACAGGCACAGACGGACAGATGACACTCACACACCCACACACACAGTACACTATTCTACGCTGCTACATACAGGCACAGACAGACAGATGACACTCACACACCCACACACACAGTACACTATTCTACGCTGCTACATACAGGCACAGACGGACAGATGACACTCACACACCCACACACACAGTACACTATTCTACGCTGCTACATACAGGCACAGACGGACAGATGACACTCACACACACACACACACAGTACACTATTCTACGCTGCTACATACAGGCACAGACGGACAGATGACACTCACACACCCACACCCACAGTACACTATTCTACGCTGCTACATACAGGCACAGACGGACAGATGACACTCACACACCCACACACACAGGGTTGACGACAGTGACACCTGACCCTACAGCAAACCCTCGACCACAAAGCGCCACAGGGGGTGGTGCGAACAGCCCAGTACATCACTGGGGCCGAGCTCCCTGCCATCCAGGACCTCTATGTCAGGGAGTGTGAAAGGATAGCCGAAAAATTGCCAAAGACTCCAGCCACCCAAGCCGTAGACTTTTCACTCTGCTACTGTTACGGCAAACAGTACCGGAGCATCGGCTCTCGGACCAACAGGCTCTGAGACAGCTTCTACCCCCAAGCCATAAGACTGCTAAATAGTTAATTAAGTGGTTACCCTGATTATCTGCACTGACCCTATCTTACACTGACTCTATGCACACTCACTATATATACACACTCACACACACACACTACACTGAAACTCACTCAAAAACTCCACACACATTCACATACTGTACACTAGATATGCACACACACACATAACACACACACACGCATACCGACAACACAAACACACACACTTTTACACTCATTTGCTATTATTATCTATCCTGATGCCTAGTCACTTTACCCTGCCTTCAAATACCTCGTACCTCTGCACATTGACCTGGTACTGGTACTCTCTGTATATTGATTTATTCTTGTGTATTTTATTCCTTGTGTTACTATTTTTCTTTTTATTATAATTTCTCAGTTAAGTCTACACCTGTTGTATTTGGCACATGTGACAAATAACATTGTATTTGATTTGAGTGTGTACTACAGAATGTGAGAACATGGTGTCCAGGAGAGTGGATTCGAGAGGGTAGATAGATGCAGCTGTTACAGCGTTTCAGACGCTCCCCTGTCTATGTTTCCACCGCTCTTTCCTGAAAAGCATTTAGTGCTTCATTCATTGGCATATGTCAATATTTTTAGCCAGGATCGTGTGTCAAACCTGAGTCTGGCTTAGAGGTGACACTGCGTTTCCCCTGAGCAAAGAGACTTTTACTGTATGTTTAGGGGATATACCCATCCCTCAAGCTGGTCCAATGTACCCTGGCCTGTACTTTCTATACCCATTGTGAAGCACTTCAAAAACATTTAATATTACACAACAATAATGTTGAATACACGTAGTGCACATTATGAAGCAAATTGCCTAAGCCTGCTATAGTGAAATTGTTATACTCAATGCAGTCTATGACCGGAAAACAGGTCTTACCACATCTTACTGGTGATAAAACGCTCCCATCTGTGTAGGGGAGGGGGAGGGGTTGTATAATCAGGCCTCAGATTTGACCGTGTATGTTTACAGGTGAGTTTGTGTTCTAATACACACGGCAGCAAGGAGAGAGGATCATAGACAGAGAGAATAATGTAGAGACAACAGATGTATGTGGTTACAGTACAATATTTGATTTTCAACAAATGAATGTTTCTTATTTTTGTAAGAAACATTAATATGCTGAAAATCCCAAGTTGTTTGCATGGTCAACTTACACACAGCTCTGACGCACACATTTACTCCACCAGACATGTCACAAGGGGTCTTTCCACAGTCCCCAAATCCAGAACAAATTCAAGAAAGCGTATAGTAGAGCCATTATTTCATGAAACTCCGTTCCATCTCATATTGCTGAAATGAACAGCAAACCTGGTTTAAAAAAAACAGATAAAGCAACTCCTCAAGGCACAACGCCTCTCCTCTATTTGACATAGATAGTTTGTTTGTATGTATTGATATGTAGACTACGTGTGTCACGCCCTGACCGTAGAGATCCTTTTATTCTCTATGTTTGTTTGGTCAGGGTGTGACTCGGGTGGGAAAGTCTATGCTTTCTGGTTCTTTGTTTTTGGCAGGGTATGATTCTCAATCAGGGACAGCTGGCTATCGTTGTCTCTGATTGGGAATCCTACTTAGGCAGCCTTTTATCCTTTTCTCATTTGTGGGTTGTTGTCTTCATTTAATGCATGTATAGCCTTACGGAGCATCACGATAGTTTTAGTTGTTTATTGTTTTGTTGGCGACATTTGCACCTTGGTCCGGTCCTTTTCAAGACGACGTTCGTGACAACGTGTGCCATTTTTATTTTATTTGAATTGATGTAGTTCTGTCCTTGAGCTGTTCTTGTGTACTGATGTTCTATATTATGTCATGTTTTATGTTTTGTGTGGACACCAGGAAGAGTAGTTGCTGCTGTTGCAACAGATAATGGGGATCCTAATAAAATACAAAATACAGACAAAGACATGCATTCAAACTGAGCATTGGTTTATGTGCTTATTTCACATTTAATGATGTGTACAGAGCTGAGGGCTTCTGTCTTTATGACTGTATGTTTCAGAAGGCAGTCAGTGTCATAAGCACCTAGATGTTAGACCCCCACTCTACTGGAATGTGTGCAGCACCATCCAAGATCCTAATCACTTTTATATGCCGATGGAACAAACCACTCTGAATAATCCCACAAGGGATGTATATGTTATGATATATTTGTTATTCAACATTCTTGATGTCTTCACTATTATTCTACAATGTTGAAAATAGTAGAAATAAAGAAAACCCTTGAATTAGTAGGTGTTCTAAAACTTTTGACCGGTAGTGTATGTGAACACTTAAACCACCTCTTCTGTTAATTCTGTTCATTCTTTAGTTCTACTCCCTCAGGCATCCTCTTTTTGGTCCCCTGTACAAAGACTGACATGCTGGAATGTGCTTTGTCAGCATTCACTACTTTCTCAAATTTCCCCCAATGACCAGATCAAGTCAGTTTTTTGTTGCATCACATTCACCCTCGCTGACCCCTCACAATCCCTCGATCACAACTATCTCCATGAAGCATTCTAGAAATAAAAGCAGTTGGTGGCTGTCCTATTGATTGCTGCTGATATATCATAAGCACTTGGCCAGCAGTCATTCTAGTGTGTTTCCTTTTAAGACATCCCCACAGACTGAAACACTCAATCCAATCTCAGAACCCTAACCCCCTGTGCTCTAGTCCCCTAGTCCCCGGTTCTCCAGTCCCCTAGTCCCCTGTTCTCTAGTCCCCTAGTCCCCTGTTCTCTAGTCCCCTAGTCCCCTGTTTTTTAGTCCCCTAGTCCCCTGTTCTCTAGTCCCCTAGTCCCCTGTGCTCTAGTCCCCTAGTCCCCTGTTCTCTAGTCCCCGAGTCCCCTGTTCTCCAGTCCCCTAGTCCCCTGTTCTCTAGTCCCCTAGTCCCCTGTTTTTTAGTCCCCTAGTCCCCTGTTCCCTAGTCCCCTAGTCCCCTGTTCTCTAGTCCCCTAGTCCCATGTTCTCTAGTCCCCTAGTCCCCTGTGCTCTAGTCCCCTAGTCCCCTGTTCTCTAGTCCCCGAGTCCCCTGTTCTCCAGTCCCCTAGTCCCCTGTTCTCTAGTCCCCTAGTCCCCTGTTTTTTAGTCCCCTAGTCCTCTAGTCCCCTGTTCTCTAGTCCCCTAGTCCCATGTTCTATAGTCCCCTAGTCCCCTGGTCTCTAGTCCCCTAGTCCCCTGTTCTCCAGTCCCCTAGTCCCCTGTTCTCTAGTCCCTTCATCTCTAGTCCCCTAGTCCCCTGTTCACTAGTCCCCTAGTCCCCTGTTCTCCAGTCCGCCAGTCCCCTGTTCTCCAGTCCCCTAGTCCCATGTTCTATAGTCCCCTAGTCCCCTGTTCTCTAGTCCCCTAGTCCCCTGTTCTCTAGTCCCCTGGTCTCTAGTCCCCTAGTCCCCTGTTCTACAGTCTCCTAGTCCCCTGGTCTCTAGTCCCCTAGTCCCCTGTTCTCCAGTCCCCTAGTCCCCTGTTCTCTAGTCCCTTCGTCTCTAGTCCCCTAGTCCCCTGTTCTCTAGTCCCCTAGTCCCCTGTTATTTAGTCCCCTAGTCCCCTGTTCTCTAGTCCCATAGTCCCCTGTTCTGTAGTCCCCTAGTCCCCTGTTCTTTCGTCCCCTAGTCCCCTGTTATCTTAGTCCACTAGTCCCTTGTTCTCTAGTCCCCTAGTCCTCTGTTGTCTAGTCCCCTAGTCCCCTGTTCTCTAGTCCCCTAGTCCCCTGTTCTCTAGTCCCCGAGTCCCCTGTTCTCCAGTCCCCTAGTCCCCTGTTCTCTAGTCCCCTAGTCCCCTGTTTTTTAGTCCCCTAGTCCCCTAGTCCCCTGTTCTCTAGTCCCCTAGTCCCATGTTCTATAGTCCCCTAGTCCCCTGGTCTCTAGTCCCCTAGTCCCCTGTTCTCCAGTCCCCTAGTCCCCTGTTCTCTAGTCCCTTCATCTCTAGTCCCCTAGTCCCCTGTTCACTAGTCCCCTAGTCCCTGTTCTCCAGTCCGCCAGTCCCCTGTTCTCCAGTCCCCTAGTCCCATGTTCTATAGTCCCCTAGTCCCCTGTTCTCTAGTCCCCTAGTCCCCTGTTCTCTAGTCCCCTGGTCTCTAGTCCCCTAGTCCCCTGTTCTACAGTCTCCTAGTCCCCTGGTCTCTAGTCCCCTAGTCCCCTGTTCTCCAGTCCCCTAGTCCCCTGTTCTCTAGTCCCTTCGTCTCTAGTCCCCTAGTCCCCTGTTCTCTAGTCCCCTAGTCCCCTGTTCTTTAGTCCCCTAATCCCCCCTAGTCCCCTGTTGTTCTGTAGTCCCCTAGTCCCCTGTTATCTTAGTCCCCTAGTCCCCTGTTTCTCTAGTCCCCCAGTCCCCTGTTCTCTAGTCCACCTGTCCCCTGTTCTCTCTAGTCCCCCACAGTCCCCTGTTCTCTAGTCCCACAGTCCCCCCTGTCCTTTTGTACTTTTGTACCCTAGTCCCCTGTTCTCTAGTCCCCTAGCCCCCTGTACTTTAGTCCCCAAGCCCCCAAAGCACCTGTACTTTAATCCCCTAGCCCCAAGCTCCCTGTACTTTAGTCCCCTAGCCCCAAGCTCCCTGTACTTTAGTCCCCTAGTCCCCAAGCCACCTGTACTTTAGTCCCCTAGCCCCCAAGCTCCCTGTACTTTAGTCCCCTAGCCCCCAAGCTTCCTGTACTTTAGTCTCCTAGCCCCCAAGCTCCCTGTACTTTAACCCCCAGCCCCCAAGCTCCCTGTACTGTAGTCCCCTAGCCCCCAAGCTTCCTGTACTTTAGTCCCCTAGCCCCCAAGCTCCCTGTATTTTAGTCTCCCAGCCCCCTTTACTTTAATCCCCTAGCCATCCAGCCCCCTCTACTCTGCTTTGTCCCCACAGCCCGCCAGAGCACAATTGCATAATATTAACTCCTTTCTGGGAAGTGCCAATGAAATGGTGTCAAACAGAGAGACGGTAATGTAAGCTAAGCAGGGCTGCCCCAAGGGGAAAAGTGGAGCAGAGGAATCGTAGACACAGTTCTCACTTGACACCTGCTCCAGCAGTCCAGTCAATCATTGACATATTGGTCAGGTTATGATGTAGTGCATAGATAGATGTGTGGAATACTTAGATGGATGCCTGGATGAATGTGTGGATGGTGGATGCATGGGTGGATGGTGGATGCATGGGTGGATGGATGGATAGTGCCTTACTGCCTTACTTCTGAGTTGAAGCGGATCTGGCAGACATTGCAGGAGATGATGGGTCGTTTGGTCTTCATCATGGGGGGGCCGAAGGTGTGGTTCATCACTGCCTTCTGTACCGGGTCCATCTGGAGGGGGAGGGGGCAGAGAGCAGGTTATAAGGTAAGTACTCTGAGTAGGGTAGCAGATAGACATAGGTCATTGTGCCATGGTGGTGGTAGCAGAGTTAATGAAACGCTTTGAAAAAGGGAGAGGAGAGAGAGAGAGAGAGAGAGAGAGAGAGAGAGAGAGAGAGAGAGAGAGAGGGAGAGAGTGGAGAGTGAGTGAGAGAAAAGGAGAGAGAGTTAGAGAAGGGAAGAGAGCCCTGATTGATGACGACAGGAGAGTGTTTCTTTTCATCAGCAGCTGCCAGAGCTGTCTGTGCCTTGGGTCTTGGGTGCTGTTCAAATGCTTTTTTGATAGTGGGGTTAGAGGGCCCTGATTACAGACTCCATCCAACAGTATAGCAGGATCAAGGAAACTGTATGGCTAAGAAGTTAAAATGGTCTCCTATAGAGAGAAATAGAAATGGGGTCTTTTTGTAGGTACTAACTCTGTCATTGTTTGTTCGACAAAGCCTATGAGAAAAATTAATGGCGTTTTTGTAGGGTTTTAGGATAAACACCAAAAATAAGGTATGTGGTACACACAGGCTTAGGAGAGCTTATACAGGTTGTTCTATGACACAATCTTCATCAGCTAATGTCACTTGTGAATTTTGAAGAATTTATATTATAATAAAAACACATAAATCAAATAAAGGCTTCATAATTCATAAAGATCATGTTAACTTCAAGTTCCTCTGTGTCCAAATCACTAAAGACTTCAAATGGTCTAAACAAAGTCTTCCCCCCCAAGATGTTGAAAAATCCTCAAAAAGTTCTAAAGCTGTACCATTGATAGCATACTGACTGGCTGCATCACTGCCTGGTATGGCAACAGCGATTGCAGCAGGGTGGTGCCAGTCAGTTCATCACTTCCAGTACATCATGGCCCTGTATCAGACAGGTGGTGTACATCAGACAGTCCAGTTCATCACTGGGGCCGGACAGTACAGTACATCACTGGGGCCGGACAGTCCAGTACATCACTGGGGCCGGACAGTCCAGTACATCACTGGGGCCGGACAGCCCAGTACATCACTGGGGCCGGACAGTCCAGTACATCACTGGGGCCGGACAGCCCAGTACATCACTGGGGCCGGACAGTCCAGTACATCACTGGGGCCGGACAGTCCAGTACATCACTGGGGCCGGACAGCCCAGTACATCACTGGGGCCGGACAGCCCAGTACATCACTGGGGCCGGACAGTCCAGTACATCACTGGGGCCGGACAGCCCAGTACATCACTGGGGCCGGACAGTCCAGTACATCACTGGGGCCGGACAGTCCAGTACATCACTGGGGCCGGACAGCCCAGTACATCACTGTGGTAGGTGTGGTAGGAAGGCCCGGAAAATTGTTAAAGACTCCAACCACACAAGCCATAGACTATTCTCTCTGCTTCCGCACGGCAAGCGGTACCGGTGCATCAAGTCTGGCACCAACAGGCTCTTGAACAGTTTCTATCCCGAAGCAATACGACTGATAAATAGCTACACGGACTGTCTGAGTTAACCTTGTATCTTTATTGACCTTTTATTTGTATTTTTGCACTGCCTCTCACACACACTCCCTTCATCATCTGCTCACTCACACATAATATGCACATCCATTTATACTGATGCTACACACACACACTCAAATCAAATCAAATGTATTTATATAGCCCTTCTTACATCAGCTGATATCTCAAAGTGCTGTACAGAAACTCAGCCTAAAACCCCAAACAGCAAGCAATGCAGGTGTAGAAGCACGGTGGCTAGGAAAAACTACCTAGAAAGGTCAAAACCTAGGAAGAAACCTAGAGAGGAACCAGGCTATGAGGGGTGGCCAGTCCTCTTCTGGCTGTGCCAGGTGGAGATTATAACAGAACATGGTCAAGATGTTCAAATGTTCATAGATGACCAGCAGGGTCAAATAATAATAATCACAGTAGTTGTCGAGGGTGCAACAAGTCAGCACCTCACCTCACTCCCACTCACATACAAGCTGCTGCTACTCTGTTTATTTTATATCCTGTTGCCTAGTCCCCTTACTCCTATACATATCTACCTCCATCATATCTACCTCCATCCATCACACAGTATCCCTGTACATTGTAAATATGGTATTGGAACTGACCCTGTATATAGTATGCTTACTTACTTATTGTGTTCTGCATATTTCTTCTTATTTCTCGTGTTTCTTTTCCTAGTAATACATTATTATTTATTATTACATTGTTGGGTTTTGAGTTTGCAAGAAAAGCATTTCCCTGTACTTCTGCATGTGACATTAAAACTCAAAACTGTATGAACAAATCACCTGAACACTGTCTGTAGAGAGGACTCCCCTTAGAATTGGAACAGACCACGATAGTAGACAACTAGAATCTGATGTGAGCAACATGTTCTTAGACTAATATAGAAGGCTTTTACAGTATGTGGAGCATTTCAAAATACTTCACAGCTCTTTAGAAAGACATGTTGACCATGTGGATCTGACTCAAGCCAACCCAGACGTCTGATGTTTACAGTGGTGAACAAAATAGCCCCAAACAGGATTTGTGAGCGTTGTGAGGGTTCTGACCACTCTTTTCTGTATCCACAACCCAGGCTGGGTGTTTCTCCAATCCGCAGCCAAAAGGACTGAGGTTTTATTCAGTTTCTAATCACTGACTGCTACTGTGAACTTGTATTGCAAAATGAGAGGCTAGTTTCACTTTCAACTTCCAAACACCAGGCAAAAGGTGTAATTATTCTCCCATATGTAAGTGGTTGAATACAGTCCCTGTCTATATTTATACTCCTCTTCCTTAACCTGGAGTTCTGTTTGTTCCCCTCATCACTCTCTCGCTCTCCCTCTCTCTCCTGATATGTTATACAGATATTTAAACCCTGAGACCACACCTACCACTTCCCACCCACTCTTCACTCTCTTTTTCTCTCTCCCTCCCCCTCTCTCAGTTTTACAATAAAAAAGGTTGTTGCCCTAGAATACAGATGTCTGACTCCAAATTAATTTGTTTGTACTCACCGTTCTCTCACTCTCTATATGCCAACAACAAGGTGTTTGATCTGTGAAGATGTGTGTGTGTGTGTGTGTGTGTGTGTGTGTGTGTGTGTGTGTGTGTGTGTGTGTGTGTGTGTGTGTGTGTGTGTGTGTGTGTGTGTGTGTGTGTGTGTGTTTACGTGGATGCAGGTGTGTGTGTGCGCAAACAAGACGGCAAGTCATTGTCCTCACCTATTCAAGTCCTACTGTGAATTTTGGTTAGCCATCTGGACTACTCTTTGTGTTTTGTAACATCTCTCTCTCTCTCTCTCTCTCTCTCTCTCTCCCTCTCTTTGTCCAGCTGTGAACAGGCTGATTGATCTCTCTCTTTCCACCCCGCCATTTCTCTATCCACCCGGCTCTACGTTCTGTCTGCCGTTATGACCTCACACATCAAGTCACTCTTTTTACATCCCTTCTTTCATTCCCTCCTCTCTTCATACCTCCACCCATACTGTACACCATATGGGGCTGGTAGAGAAATCATGATCTATTCCACTCTGCACTCTCCATAGACGAGGGCAGCACTCGATCCATTGGACTGTATGACAGCTGAGCGTAATATATGGTGCAAGCAAACTCTTTATAAGTGGATCATGGAGCATTCAGTCTAGCAGCCAGGCTCACAGAGCATCCAGAACTTGCTCCCTCACTGCACTGCCTGTTTGTTGTTCTTATTATACACGGTCTCAATGACAGGTCCTCATGAGAATAGCACTAATTATCTGACAACAACTGGGAAACTCTGGACCTGGAAGCCAATTCCACTGCATTTATTCATTGTTCCTCTCTAATTAGGGACTGAATTAGACCTGGAACCCAGTTCCACTGCATTTATTCATCTAATCAGGAACTGAATTAGTCCTGGAAGCCAGTTCCACTGCATGTAGTCATTGTTCCCCTCTAATCAGGGACTAAATTTGACCTGGAACACCAGATATGTGCAATTCATTATCAGGTAAAACAGGAAACCATCATGCTTCGGACCTCGTTGGGTAAGAGTTGCGTACCCCTGCTCTAGTGGCTCTCTCAACCTCATAAATTACTCATCAGTGCTCTGTGAGCACCCTCTATAGGTTATCAGGGTTAATAAACTCAGCAAAAAAAGAAATGTCTTCTCACTGTCAACTGCGTTTATTTTCAGCAAACTTAACTTAAATAATTGTATGAACATAACAAGATTCAACAACTGAGACATAAACTGAGCAAGTTCCACAGACATGTGACTAACAGAAATGGAATAATGTGTCCCTGAACAAAGGCGGGGTCAAAATCTAAAGTAATAGTCAGTATCTGGTGTGGCCACCAGCTGCATCAAGTACTGCAGTGCATCTCCTCCTCATGGACTGCACCAGATTTGCCAGTTCTTGCTGTAAGATGTTACCCCACTCTTCCACCAAGGCACCTGCAAGTTCTGGGCCATTTCTGGGGAGAATGGCCCTAGCCCTCACCCTCCGATCCAACAGGTCTCAGACGTGCTCAATGGGATTGAGATCCGGGCTCTTCTCTGGCCATGGCAGAACACTGACATTCCTGTCTTGCAGAAAATCACGCACAGAGCGAGCAGTATGGCTGGTGGCATTGTCATGCTGGAGGGTCATGTCAGGATGAGCCTGCAGGAAGGGTACCACATGAGGGAGGAGGATGTCTTCCCTGTAATGCACAGCGTTGAGATTGCCTGCAATGACAACAAGCTCAGTCCAATGATGCAGTGACACACTGCCCCAGACCATGATGGACCCTCCACCTCCAAATCGATCCCGCTCCAGAGTACAGGCCTCGGTGTAACGCTCATTCCTTCGACAATAAACGTGAATCTGACCATCACACCTGGTGAGACAAAACCGCAACTCGTCAATGAAGAATACTTTTTGCCAGACCTGTCCGGTCCAGCGACGGTGGGTTTGTGCCCATAGGCGACGTTGTTGCCTGTGATGTCTGGTGAGGACATGTCTTACAACAGGCCTACAAGCCCTCAATCCAGCCTCTCTCAGACTTTTGCGGACAGTCTGAGCACTGGTGGAGGGATTGTGCGTTTCTGGTGTCACTCAGGCAATTGTTGTTGCCATCCTGTACCTGTCACGCAGGTGTGATGTTTGGATGTACCGATCCTGTGCAGGTGTTGTTATACGTGGTCTGCCACTGCGAGGACGATCAGCTGTCCATCCTGTCTCCCTGTAGCGCTGTCTTAGGCGTCTCACAGTACGGACATTGCAATTTATTACCCTGGCCACATCTGCAGTCCTCATGCCTCCTTGCAGCATGCCTAAGGCACATTCACGCAGATGAGCAGGGACCCTGGGCATCTTTCCTTTGGTGTTTTTCAGAGTCAGTAGAAAGGCCTCTTTAGTGTTCTAAGTTTTCATAACTTTGACCTTAATTGCCTACCGTCTGTAATCTGTTAGTGTCTTAATGACCATTCCACAGGTGCATGTTCATTAATTGTTTATGGGTCATTGAACAAGCATGGAAAACAGTATTTAAACCCTTTACATTGAAGATCTGTGAATTATTTGGATTTTTACGAATTATCTTTGAATGACAGGGTCCTGAAAAAGAGGCATTTCTTTTTTTTGCTGAGTTTATGTTCTGTCATAGGCTCACTGGCTGTAATAACCACTCAGGCAGAGTGGCCATAATATAAGTGCCCTTGCTGACAAAGCCTCTGTATGTTTTAACTGAACTGGAGAGGTTTGAGTGAAAGTGAATGAATGGTCCTAGCAACTAGGACCATGTAAATATGAATGTGTGTGTGTGTGTGTGTGTGTGTGTGTGTGTGTGTGTGTGTGTGAGAGAGAGGGTCTGCTACATATGTGTGTAACAGGGTTGGTTATAATTCCACTTGGCACTGCAGAAATGTGTATTTAATGTTTATTTATTTGAACTGGTTGGTTTAAGTCAGATGTCAATAAGGGGTAATGTCATTGGCTATCCTTGCAGATAGGGGAAGATTGCTTGCAGAAAGTTCTAAAATGGCAACTGAAGAGGAATATTGGGACAGGGACACAGAAAGGTGGATTTCTGAGGAGGAATGGAGGTGGAAAAAGATAAAGAAGAGGTTGAAGAAAGCAGAGGGTAGAGCTGAATCTGAGGAAAATGGCAATAAAAATGGAGATTGAGTGTCGAAAAAGATTGGTGTCAAGTGCAAACAGAGACTGAGTTCTGAATGAGGGTGAATTAAGTGAGTTGGAAGGTGTGGTGAAGAGCTCGGAGCCTGAGCCTGGCATCGATGGATATGATAAAGAAGAATCTGGTCCAGTATGGACCATGGCTGCATGTCGCTGCCACACATGATTTCAAGATGGCGACCGGCAAGTTCGGCATGTTGGCAGCACTTTTACTTTATGTGTTTGTTTTAAATGTTACTGGAAATAATTGCATCTGCTCAGCAATTACTCAGTTATGCAAACACTTTTGATGGCATCCAGCACTTCGCATTTGGAAGAAATGTTATATACCAAACTTTCATAGCACCTTGGCAGAAACCAAAACGATCATCGAAATCCTGTCATGTTATGTCTTGTCCCTGTGCTTTCTCTTCTCTTCGTTTCCCCCTGCTGGTCGTATTAGGTTACTATCTCTCTCTCTCTATCGTTCCGTTCCTGCTCCCAGCTGTTCCCCATTCTCCTAACGACCTCGTTTACTCTCTCACACCTGTCTCCTCTTTTGCCCTCTGATTAAGTCTCTATTTCTCTCTCTGTTTCTGCTTCTGTCCTTGTCGGATTCTTGTTTGCTTTGCCCTTGTTCCGTCCTGTCGTAATCTGCCTCTTCATCAGATGCTGCGTGTGAGCAGGTGTCTCTGTCCTCTACGGCCCGCGCCTACCCAGAGGGACCTGCAGTCTGTTGCCGCTAGCCCTGCAATTCTCCTCTACTACTAGAAGGAGGACTCTCCTGCAAAGATAGAGGATTTATGTTTTCCTGTTTGGACATCTCCTGTAAAGATTGAGGATTTATGTTTTCCCTGTTTGGACATTAAAAGACTCTGTTTCTGTTGAATCGCTGTTGGGTCCTCACTCACCTGCATAACAGAAGAATCCGACCAAGAATGGACCCAGCGACTTCGGATCCTCTCTACTCAGCCGTCGAGATCCAGGGAGCGATGCTAGGCAGACACGAGCAGGAATTGTCTGCTGCTCGACATGCCGTTGAGACCCTGGCCGCCCAAGTCTCCGCCCTCTCGAAACATATTCACAATCTCCGCCTCGATCCACCGGCTACTTCCAGGGCTTCCGAGTCTCCGGAGCCCAGAATTAATAACCCACCGTGTTACTCTGGGGAGCCCACTGAATGCCGCTCGTTCCTCACCCAGTGTGATATTGTGTTCTCTCTCCAGCCCAACACGTACTCCAGGGGTACAGCTCGTATCGCCTACGTCATATCTCTCCTTACTGGACGGGCTCGTGAGTGGGGCACGGCAATCTGGGAGGCAAGGGCTGAGTGTACTAACCAGTATCAGAACTTTAAGGAGGAGATGATACGGGTTTTTGATCGTTCAGTTTTTGGGAAAGAAGCTTCCAGGGCCCTGTCTTCCCTATGTCAAGGTAATCGATCCATAACGGATTACTCTATAGAGTTTCGCACTCTTGCTGCCTCCAGTGACTGGAACGAGCCGGCGTTGCTCGCTCGTTTTCTGGAGGGTCTCCACGCGGAGGTAAAGGATGAGATTCTCTCCCGGGAGGTTCCTTCCAGCGTGGATTCTTTGATTGAACTCGCTATTCGCATAGAACGACGGGTAGATCTTCGTCACCGAGCTCGTGGAAGAGAGCTCGCATTATCCGTTTCCCCCCCTCTCCGCATCACTACCATCTTCCTCCACTGGCTCAGGTGCTGAGCCCATGCAGCTGGGGGGTATTCGCATCTCGACTAAGGAGAGGGAACGGAGAATCACCAACCGCCTCTGTCTCTATTGCGGTTCCGCTGGTCATTTTGTCATTTCATGTCCAGTAAAAGCCAGGGCTCATCAGTAAGCGGAGGGCTACTGGTGAGCGCTTCTACTCAGGTCTCTCCTTCTAGATCCTGTACTACCTTGTCGGTCCATCTACGCTGGACCGGTTCGGCAGCTTCCTGCAGTGCCTTGATAGACTCTGGGGCGGAGGGCTGTTTTATGGACGAAGCCTGGGCTCGGGAACATGACATTCCTCTCAGACAGTTAGGGGGAGCCCACGGCCATGTTCGCCTTGGATGGTAGTCCTCTCCCCAGGATTCAGCGTGAAACGCTACCTTTAACCCTCACTGTCTCTGGTAATCATAGCGAAACCATTTCTTTTTTTGATTTTTCGTTCACCTTTTACACCTGTTGTTTTGGGCCATCCCTGGCTAGTGTGTCATAATCCTTCTATTAATTGGTCTAGTAATTCTATCCTCTCCTGGAACGTCTCTTGTCATGTGAAATGTTTAATGTCTGCTATCCCTCCTGTTTCTTCTGCCCCCTCTTCACAGGAGGAGCCTGGTGATTTGACAGGGGTGCCGGAGGAATATCATGATCTGCGCACGGTCTTCAGTCGGTCCAGGGCCACCTCCCTTCCTCCTCACCGGTCGTATGATTGTAGTATAGATCTCCTTCCGGGTACCACTCCCCCCCGGGGTAGACTATACTCTCTGTCGGCTCCCGAACGTAAGGCTCTCGAAGATTATTTGTCTATAGCTCTCGACGCCGGTACCGTAGTCCCTTCCTCCTCTCCCGCCGGAGCGGGGGTTTTTTTTGTTAAGAAAAAGGACGGGACCCTGCGCCCCTGCGTGGATTATCGAGGGCTGAATGACATAACGGTTAAGAATCGTTATCCGCTTCCCTTTATGTCTTCAGCCTTCGAGATCCTGCAGGGAGCCAGGTTTTTCACTAAGTTGGACCTTCGTAACGCTTACCATCTCGTGCGCATCAGGGAGGGGGACGAGTGGAAAACGGCTGTTTAACACTCCGTTAGGGCACTTTGAATACCGGGTTCTGCCGTTCGGTCTCGCTAACGCTCCAGCTGTCTTTCAGGCATTAGTTAATGATGTACTGAGAGACATGCTGAACATCTTTGTTTTCGTTTACCTTGACGATATCCTGATTTTTTTCACCGTCACTCCAGATTCATGTTCAGCACGTTCGACGTGTCCTCCAGCGCCTTTTAGAGAATTGTCTTTATGTGAAGGCTGAGAAGTGCGCTTTTTATGTCTCCTCCGTCACATTTCTCGGTTCTGTTATTTCCGCTGAAGGCATTCAGATGGATTCCGCTAAGGTCCAAGCTGTCAGTGATTGGCCCGTCCCTAAGTCACGTGTCGAGCTGCAGCGCTTTCTCGGTTTCGCGAATTTCTATCGTCGTTTCATTCGTAATTTCGGTCAGGTGGCAGCTCCTCTCACAGCCCTTACTTCTGTCAAGACGTGCTTTAAGTGGTCCGTTTCCGCCCAGGGAGCTTTTGATCTCCTCAAGAAGCGTTTTACATCCGCTCCTATCCTTGTTACACCTGACGTCTCTAGACAGTTCATTGTCGAGGTTGACGCGTCAGAGGTGGGCGTGGGAGCCATTCTGTCCCAGCGCTCCCATTCTGACGATAAGGTCCATCCTTGCGCGTATTTTTCTCATCGCCTGTCGCCGTCGGAACGTAACTATGATGTGGGAAACCGCGAACTGCTCTTCATCCGCTTAGCCCTAGGCGAATGGCGACAGTGGTTGGAGGGGGCGACCGTTCCTTTTGTCGTTTGGACTGACCATAAGAACCTTGAGTACATCCGTTCTGCCAAACGACTTAATGCGCGTCAGGCTCGTTGGGCGCTGTTTTTCGCTCGTTTCGAGTTCGTTATTTCTTATCGTCCGGGCTCAAAGAACACCAAGCCTGATGCTTTGTCCCGTCTCTTCAGTTCTTCAGTAGCCTCCACCGACCCCGAGGGGATTCTCCCTGAGGGGCGTGTTGTCGGGTTGACTGTCTGGGGAATTGAGAGGCAGGTAAAGCAAGCACTCACTCACACTCCGTCGCCGCGCGCTTGTCCTAGGAACCTTCTTTTCGTTCCCGTTCCTACTCGTCTGGCCGTTCTTCAGTGGGCTCACTCTGCCAAGTTAGCCGGCCATCCCGGCGTTCGGGGTACGCTTGCTTCTATTCGCCAGCGTTTCTGGTGGCCCACTCAGGAGCGTGACACGCGTCGTTTCGTGGCTGCTTGTTCGGACTGCGCGCAGACTAAGTCCGGTAACTCTCCTCCTGCCGGCCGTCTCAGACCGCTTTCCATTCCCTCTCGACCGTGGTCTCACATCGCCTTAGACTTTATTACCGGTCTTCCTTCGTCAGCGGGGAAGACTGTTATTCTAACGGTTGTCGATAGGTTCTCTAAGGCGGCTCATTTTATTCCCCTCGCTAAGCTTCCTTCTGCTAAAGAGACGGCACAAATCATCATTGAGAATGTTTTCAGAATTCATGGCCTTCCGTCAGACGCCGTTTCGGACAGGGGTCCGCAATTCACGTCTCAATTTTGGAGGGAGTTTTGCCGTTTGATTGGGGCTTCCGTCAGTCTCTCTTCCGGTTTTCACCCCAGTCTAACGGTCAAGCAGAACGGGCCAATCAGACGATTGGTCGCATCTTAGGCAGTCTTTCCTTTCGAAACCCTGCGTCTTGGGCAGAACAGCTCCCCTGGGCAGAATACGCTCACAACTCGCTTCCTTCGTCTGCGACCGGGCTATCTCCTTTTCAGAGTAGCCTCGGGTACCAGCCTCCTCTGTTCTCGTCCCAGCTCGCCGAGTCCAGCGTCCCCTCCGCTCAGGCTTTTGTCCAACGTTGTGAGCGCACCTGGAAGAGGGTCAGGTCTGCACTTTGCCGTTATAGGGCGCAGACTGTGAGAGCCGCTAATAAGCGTAGGACTAAGAGTCCTAGGTATTGTCGTGGTCAGAGAGTATGGCTCTCCACTCGTAACCTTCCCCTTATGACAGCTTCTCGCAAGTTGACCCCGCGGTTCATTGGTCCGTTCCGTATTTCTCAGGTCGTTAATTCTGTCGCAGTGCGACTTCTTCTTCCGCGACATCTTCGTCGCGTCCACCCGGTCTTCCATGTCTCCTGTGTCAAGCCTTTTCTTCGCGCCCCCGTTCGTCTCCCCCCTCCCGTCCTTGTCGAGGGCGCACCTATCTACAGGGTCCGGAAGATTATGGACATGCGTCCTCGGGGCCGTGGTCATCAGTACCTAGTGGATTGGGAGGGTTACGGTCCTGAGGAGAGGAGTTGGGTTCCATCTCGGGACGTGCTGGACCGTTCGCTGATCGATGATTTCCTCCGTTGCCGCCAGGTTTCCTCCTCGAGTGCGCCAGGAGGCGCTCGGTGAGTGGGGGGGTACTGTCATGTTATGTCTTGTCCCTGTGCTTTCTCTTCTCTTCGTTTCCCCCTGCTGGTCGTATTAGGTTACTATCTCTCTCTCTCTATCGTTCCGTTCCTGCTCCCAGCTGTTCCCCATTCTCCTAACGACCTCGTTTACTCTCTCACACCTGTCTCCTCTTTTGCCCTCTGATTAAGTCTCTATTTCTCTCTCTGTTTCTGCTTCTGTCCTTGTCGGATTCTTGTTTGCTTTGCCCTTGTTCCGTCCTGTCGTAATCTGCCTCTTCATCAGATGCTGCGTGTGAGCAGGTGTCTCTGTCCTCTACGGCCCGCGCCTACCCAGAGGGACCTGCAGTCTGTTGCCGCTAGCCCTGCAATTCTCCTCTACTACTAGAAGGAGGACTCTCCTGCAAAGTTTTCCTGTTTGGACATCTCCTGTAAAGATTGAGGATTTATGTTTTCCTGTTTGGACATAGAGGATTTATGTTTTCCCTGTTTGGACATCTCCTGTAAAGATTGAGGATTTATGTTTTCCCTGTTTGGACATTAAAAGACTCTGTTTCTGTTGAATCGCTGTTGGGTCCTCACTCACCTGCATAACAAATCCAGTCTGAAATCGCAAATTAATGGTGGAGATCTTATAATAACTCTATGCCTTCTCTTATTGGGTGATATCCATCAATGCCCTGGACCTCACTTTATCATGAACTCATCTAACGGCCTATACACCCATGCTCAGCTTGCGAACGGTGGATAAAGAGTAACAGCAAAGATGTGGTATGTTTGGATTCGCAGTGGATTCATCTAAAATGCAGCGATTCCAGCTTTGGGCAAGGGGTCCTGTCGGTGTGCTGTACCCGCGGGGTGTGTGAGCATTGAAGGTTTAGTGGGACCAGAGGACTTACCGAGGGTGGAGAGTGCACCAGGGGAGGGGGGGTCCACAGCGGAGCGGAGGCAACCAGAGGTGAGTGTTAGCTAACATGTTTTGTATTGGTAAGTTAGTCTAGTAGCCAGCAATCTAAACTATACCAACTGGGCAGGTGCCCAGGGGACCTGACCTCCAGGGGGCCCCCACTGGTTTTGTTAGTCACTCCCTTAGATATCATTAACATGGAATAAATCTTGGCAAAATGTGTAGAATTGCAGGAAAGTTTGCTTAAAACTGCTAAATGTTATCTACTTTCCGTGGCAAAATGTAAAACATCTCTCCACCGTCAACAGGGTTTTCTGCCCACGAGGTGGGCTGGCCCTGTGTGCATGTGTACGTGCATGTGGCGTTTGTGCTTGAGTGTGTGTGTACGTGCCCACCAATGTTTGTCACCGTGCTGACCTTCACGTAAAACCCAACCTGGAAATTAACTGGTTGGGTCCATGTCTAATAACGCTGATTATGGGGAACGCTGGCTGTGCGTCTTATTAAATTGATTATGGGGAACGCTGGCTGTGCGTCTTATTAAATTGATTATGGGGAACGCTGGCTGTGCGTCTTATTCAATTGATTATGGGGAACGCTGGCTGTGTGTCTTATTAAATTGATTAGCCATAAGTCATTGTTGTAAGGTTCTGCTTTTCTTTTCTTAGTCAACCTTGTGTTCTTTTTCTTTGTGTACTTGAACATAGCCCTGTTTCTTTGTGTTCTGGAAGGTAGCCCTGTCTTTCAGTTTTGTTCATTGATTTCACCTGCGTTCGTTTCTCACCTGGTCTCATCAGCTCCCTATTTAGTTCAGTTCCTTCTGTTTGTATGGTTGTGAGGTATTGTTTGTTTTGACTGCCTACCTGTGTTTGACCATTGTCTGCCTGTGACCATGATTCCTACCTTCTGCAAAGGCTTAATAAACATCTGCTGTGCTCTGTGTGTGAATCTCCACCTGAGTTTAATTACAATTGTATTGCAGTAAAATGCACGCTGGGGCATTTTGTGAAGATGCAGAACTTTATTCTGCCACAGGGATAGCAACCACTTGTCAGCTTATTATTGAGGATCATTCTATAAAACCAGTTAATCAGAATACCTCACCTGTCTACAGTTACAAGACCCCTCAAATTGACTGGCACGTACATCCCAGAGGAATATTATGCGAAACCAAAGCCAATTACAATGAATATTCTCAGACAGCCTGCAACAAGATGGCAGCAGTGGTATAGTTCAGCAATAAGGCCTGAGGTGGTGTGGTGCCAGGAGTGCCTGGATATAGCCATTAGCTGTGGTACATTGGCCATATACCACAAACCCCCGAGGTAGAATAGAGTAATGACTGACATTGCTAAATGATATTACACAGCTTTTTAATACAGATCATAACCAAATGTAGCCTATTAAAAGCTGCATATCCAGAGAAAGAATACCCCAATGCATTTAAAAACTACACCATTTGGTCCCGTGTTTTACATGACTAGGTCATGAGATCAGGAAAAAGTCCAGGCCCCCAAAAGACAAATACGAATTTTGCTACACAGCTTTTGAACCTTGTACGACCTCTGAGTTGAAGGGGGTCTACATGTGTGTGCGCTGTGTTAGTGTATGTGTCTGCATAACTGAACGACTTGATTAGTGTAGTGTTAGCTAGCTACATAGTTGTCTTTGCTGTCTTCGTATCCAAGATAATTGTGTAGTTTAGAGTGTGTAGTTTTAGAGTGATTATCTTAATTTACCGAGGTTAGCTAGCCAGCTATTTGTCGTCCTTAACGTAACAGAACTTCCGCACTCAACAATCCGGTCGCATTTCGCTTCGCTCCACAGGTAGTATCACATTTTTCATTTCATTACAGTACAACGGCTTGATTTGTTTGATCGTAGCTAGCTACATAGCTAGCTACATAGCCGTCTTTGTATCAAAGATAATTGTGTAGTCTTGAGCGATTTCCTAGGTTAGCTAGCCAGCTATTGTCGTTCTTTTAACGCAACGTAACGTAAATCAACACTGCTAGCTAGCCAGCTAGCCCCGAATAGCAGCACAGTAGCACAGTAGAAACCATTACACTCAACGGAACGACTTGATTAGTGTAGTGTCAACAACGCAGACACTGCCAGCTAGCCTACATAGTCAACAACGCAGCCTCTGCCAGCTAGCCTACTTCAGCAGTACTGTATCATTTTAATCATTTTAGTCAATAAGATTCTTGCTACGTAAGCTTAACTTTCTGAACACTCGAGACGTGTAGTCCACTTGTCATTCCAATCTCCTTTGCATTAGCGTAGCCTCTTGTGTAGCCTGTCAACTATGTGTCTGTCTATCCCTGTTCTCTCCTCTCTGCACAGACCATATAAACGCTCCACACCGCGTGGCCGCGGCCACCCTAATCTGGTGGTCCCAGCGCGCACGACCCACGTGGAGTTCCAGGTCTCCGGTAGCCTCTGGAACTGCCGATCTGCGGCCAACAAGGCAGAGTTCATCTCAGCCTATGCCTCCCTCCAGTCCCTCGACTTCTTGGCACTGACGGAAACATGGATCACCACAGACAACACTGCTACTCCTACTGCTCTCTCTTCGTCTGCCCACGTGTTCTCGCACACCCCGAGAGCTTCTGGTCAGCGGGGTGGTGGCACCGGGATCCTCATCTCTCCCAAGTGGTCATTCTCTCTTTCTCCCCTTACCCATCTGTCTATCGCCTCCTTTGAATTCCATGCTGTCACAGTTACCAGCCCTTTCAAGCTTAACATCCTTATCATTTATCGCCCTCCAGGTTCCCTCGGAGAGTTCATCAATGAGCTTGATGCCTTGATAAGCTCCTTTCCTGAGGACGGCTCACCTCTCACAGTTCTGGGCGACTTTAACCTCCCCACGTCTACCTTTGACTCATTCCTCTCTGCCTCCTTCTTTCCACTCCTCTCCTCTTTTGACCTCACCCTCTCACCTTCCCCCCTACTCACAAGGCAGGAAATACGCTCGACCTCATCTTTACTAGATGCTGTTCTTCCACTAACCTCATTGCAACTCCCCTCCAAGTCTCCGACCACTACCTTGTATCCTTCTCCCTCTCGCTCTCATCCAACACTTCCCACACTGCCCCTACTCGGATGGTATCGCGCCGTCCCAACCTTCGCTCTCTCTCCCCCGCTACTCTCTCCTCTTCCATCCTATCATCTCTTCCCTCTGCTCAAACCTTCTCCAACCTATCTCCTGATTCTGCCTCCTCAACCCTCCTCTCCTCCCTTTCTGCATCCTTTGACTCTCTATGTCCCCTATCCTCCAGGCCGGCTCGGTCCTCCCCTCCCGCTCCGTGGCTCAACGACTCATTGCGAGCTCACAGAACAGGGCTCCGGGCAGCCGAGCGGAAATGGAGGAAAACTCGCCTCCCTGCGGACCTGACATCCTTTCACTCCCTCCTCTCTACATTTTCCTCTTCTCTCTCTGCTGCTAAAGCCACTTTCTACCACTCTAAATTCCAAGCATCTGCCTCTAACCCTAGGAAGCTCTTTGCAACCTTCTCCTCCCTCCTGAATCCTCCTCCCCTCCCCCCTCCCCCTCTCTGCAGATGACTTCGTCAACCATTTTGAAAAGAAGGTCGACGACATCCGATCCTCGTTTGCTAAGTCAAACGACACCGCTGGTTCTGCTCACACTGCCCTACCCTGTGCTCTGACCTCTTTCTCCCCCTCTCTCCAGATGAAATCTCGCGTCTTGTGACGGCCGGCCGCCCAACAACCTGCCCGCTTGACCCTATCCCCTCCTCTCTTCTCCAGACCATTTCCGGAGACCTTCTCCCTTACCTCGCTCATCAACTCATCCCTGACCGCTGGCTACGTCCCTTCCGTCTTCAAGAGAGCGAGAGTTGCACCCCTTCTGAAAAAACCTACACTCGATCCCTCCGATGTCAACAACTACAGACCAGTATCCCTTCTTTCTTTTCTCTCCAAAACTCTTGAACGTGCCGTCCTTGGCCAGCTCTCCCGCTATCTCTCTCAGAATGACCTTCTTGATCCAAATCAGTCAGGTTTCAAGACTAGTCATTCAACTGAGACTGCTCTTCTCTGTATCACGGAGGCGCTCCGCACTGCTAAAGCTAACTCTCTCTCCTCTGCTCTCATCCTTCTAGACCTATCGGCTGCCTTCGATACTGTGAACCATCAGATCCTCCTCTCCACCCTCTCCGAGTTGGGCATCTCCGGCGCGGCCCACGCTTGGATTGCGTCCTACCTGACAGGTCGCTCCTACCAGGTGGCGTGGCGAGAATCCGTCTCCACACCACGTGCTCTCACCACTGGTGTCCCCCAGGGCTCTGTTCTAGGCCCTCTCCTATTCTCGCTATACACCAAGTCACTTGGCTCTGTCATAACCTCACATGGTCTCTCATATCATTGCTATGCAGACGACACACAATTAATCTTCTCCTTTCCCCCTTCTGATGATCAGGTGGCGAATCGCATCTCTGCATGTCTGGCAGACATATCAGTGTGGATGACGGATCACCACCTCAAGCTGAACCTCGGCAAGACGGAGCTGCTCTTCCTCCCGGGAAGGACTGCCCGTTCCATGATCTCGCCATCACGGTTGACAACTCCATTGTGTCCTCCTCCCAGAGCGCTAAGAACCTTGGCGTGATCCTGGACAACACCCTGTCGTTCTCAACTAACATCAAGGCGGTGGCCCGTTCCTGTAGGTTCATGCTCTACAACATCCGCAGAGTACGACCCTGCCTCACACAGGAAGCGGCGCAGGTCCTAATCCAGGCACTCGTCATCTCCCGTCTGGATTACTGCAACTCGCTGTTGGCTGGGCTCCCTGCCTGTGCCATTAAACCCCTACAACTCATCCAGAACGCCGCAGCCCGTCTGGTGTTCAACCTTCCCAAGTTCTCTCACGTCACCCCGCTCCTCCGCTCTCTCCACTGGCTTCCAGTTGAAGCTCGCATCCGCTACAAGACCATGGTGCTTGCCTACGGAGCTGTGAGGGGAACGGCACCTCAGTACCTCCAGGCTCTGATCAGGCCCTACACCCAAACAAGGGCACTGCGTTCATCCACCTCTGGCCTGCTCGCCTCCCTACCACTGAGGAAGTACAGTTCCCGCTCAGCCCAGTCAAATCTGTTCGCTGCTCTGGCCCCCCAATGGTGGAACAAACTCCCTCACGACGCCAGGACAGCGGAGTCAATCACCGCCTTCCGGAGACACCTGAAACCCCACCTCTTTAAGGAATACCTAGGATAGGATAAAGTAATCCCTCTCACCCCCCCTTAAAAGATTTAGATGCACTACTGTTCCACTAGATGTCATAAGGTGAATGCACCAATTTGTAAGTCGCTCTGGATAAGAGCGCCTGCTAAATGACTTAAATGTAATGTAAATGTAATGCATATGTGCCTTAATTAACATGCCTGTGTGTGTGTGTGGAGTTCGTTTACTCACTGTTGAGTAACTGTTGGTGTTGAAGTTGTGGAAGAGGCCCATGCTGTGTTGTGGTGGAGCTGTGTCCATTGGGAACTGCAGGAACTGTTTCATGTCCAGGGGGGGTGGGATCACTGTGGGGGTCCTGAAGAAGGCAGGGACCACCCCTGGACGGTTCATGCTGCCTAGAGAGAGAGAGAGAGAGAGAGAGAGAGAGAGAGAGAGAGAGAGAGAGAGAGAGAGAGAGAGAGAGAGAGAGAGAGAGAGATTTATTCAGAAAATATCTTAACAGTCAGTGGTCTTTTTCTGTTGTTTCTTAATGTAACCGACTACCAGAGTTGGGTAGGTTCCTTTCTAAGTGTAATCTGTCACAGATACTAGTTACATGTCCAAAATTGTAATCAGTAACGTAACTTTTGGATTACCCAGAATCCGTAACGTAATCTGATTACTTACATTTGGATTACTTTCCCTTTAAGAGGCATTAGAAGAAGACCAAAAAGATCCATCAAATGCATTTGGTGTGTCATCATTGTGGTCTCTGATTTGTGGTCAGAGTCGCTTAGGTGAAACAAACAGAATTGAACGTCATTAAGAAAAAAGAAAGGTGTCATAAAATGTATTTTGTTTTATCACAAACATCCTTTCTAAATTTGAAAGTAATCTAATAGGTCATCTAGTTTTTCAAAAGTATCTGAAATCTGATAACAATATTTGTGTGCACTGCTGTGCTGTAACATCGAATAATGTGCATTGCCATACTGCTAATCCATGAGACTCAGTTTCAGCCCCCCCCCACACACACACATACTCACACACACATACAGTACCAGTCAAAAGTTTGGACACACCTACTCATTCAAGGGTTTTTCTTTATTTTTTTACTCTTTTATACATTGTAGAATAATAGTGAAGACATCAAAACTATGAAATAACACATACAGAATCATGTAGTAACCCAAAAAGTTTTAAACAAACCAAAATGTATTTTATAATTGAGACTCTTCAAACTAGCCACCCTTTGCCTTGATGACGACTTTGTACGCTATTGATATTCTCTCAACCAGCTTCATGAGGAATGCTTTTCCAACAGTCTTGAAGGAGTTCCCACATATGCTGAGCACTTGTTGGATGCTTTTACTTCACTTTGCAGTCCAACTCATCTGAAACCATCTCAATTGGGTTGAGGTCGGGTGATTGTGGAGGCCAGGTCATCTGATGCAGCACTCCATCACTCTCCTTCTTGGTCAAATAGCCCTTACACAGGCTGGTGGTGTGTTTGGGGTCATTGTCCTGTTGAGAAACAAATGATAATCCCACTAAGCTCAAAAAATTGGATGATATTTCGCTGCACAATGCTGTGGTATCCATGTTGGTTAAGTGTATCTTGAATTCTAAATAAATCACAGACAGTGTCACTAGCAAAGCACCCCCACACCATAACACCTCCTCCTCCATGCTTCATGGTGGGAACCGCACATGCGGAGATCATCCCTTCATCTACTCTGCGTCTCACAGAGATACGGCGATTGGGGCCAAAAATCTCAAATTTGGACTCATCAGACCAAGGACATAATTCCACCAGTCTAATGTCCATTGTTTGTGTTTCTTGGCCCAAGCAAGTCTCTTCTTCTTATTGGTGTCCTTTAGTAGAGGTTTCGTTGCAGCAATTTGACCATGAAGGTCTGATTCATGCAGACATTTTCCACATTGACTGACCATGTCTTAAGGTAATGGTGGACTGTCATTTCTCTTTGCTTATTTGACCTTTACTTGCCATAATATGGACTTGGTCTTTTACAAAGTAGGTCTATCTTCTGTATACCACCCCTACCTTGTCACAATACAACTGACTGGTTCAAACGCATTAGGAAGGAATGATATTCCACAAAAGGCACACCTGTTAATTGAAACGCATTCCAGGTGACTACCTCGTGAAGCTGGTTGAGAGAATGCCTAGTGTGCAAAGCTGTCATCAAGGAAAAGGGTGGCTAGTTTGAAGAATCGCAAATATAAATATATTTTCATTTGTTTAACACTTTTTTGGTTACTACTTGATTCCATATGTGTCATTTCATAGTTTTGATGTCTTCACTATTATTCTACAATGTAGAAATAAAGAAAAGTCCTTGAATGAGTAGGTGTGTCCAAACTTTTGACTGGTACTGTACACCTAACCCTACAGTACGGTATGTAAATAAGATATTTATGTATTTAATTTTCAATACATTTGCAACATTTCTAAAAACATGTTTTCGCTTTGTCATTATGGGGTATTGTGTGTAGATGGGTTAGAATTGAATCCATGTTGAATTCAGGCTGTAACAAAACAAATGTGGAATAAGTCAAGGGGAATGATTTATCCCCCCTCTCCTCAATCACTATTTTACAGGAGAGAGAGAGAGAGAGAGAGAGACTAGCTCTACACCTGACAGCCACCTCTCCTCTAATCAACCATTACCTCTGAGCCCAAGTCCTCTGGCAGAGAAGAATAAACATAGACCTCCACTCTGCATCATCCATTTCCTCTCCCCTTCTCTTCTCCTGTGCTGTCTCTCTCTCTCCATCCCTCCCTCCCTCCCCTGCGTTCTCTCTGGCGATGAAGCAGTGGTGAAAGCCTGCACTTGAATAGTCTACTGTGACGGGCGGGGAGGTTAAGCTTCTTAAGTCTCACAGCTGGAGCGCTGCAGATATCAGCCTAGCTCCTCGGTATTCCTCCATCTCTCTCTCTCTCTCTGTCACAGGCTCTTTCTCCCTCACTCTGTGCACTGCTTTCTCTCCCCATTTGACACTCTTTTTCTGCCTCTGCTTCTGTAACCTCCCTACCCTCCCTTACTTCGTCACTCTCCTGCTGGCTGTTCGTTCATCTTCCCTCTCTCTGTCTCCATCTCGCTCTCTTTATTGTCTTTCATTGTAGTCTTTTATTCCGGGTGCCAGTGTGACTGTAACTACTTAACAAATTTGCTACGTTTGGAAAACCGGTCACAAATCCAAAACATTGTGAGCAGGAGCTATTTTGGTTGTGAGGGAGGAAGTTCCTTTGAATAGGAGAGACTTGAAGAGGATCATCAATGTGCTGTCAGTATTAGAGTTAGAGACAGTGCTCTCTCTCTCACCCCCCTCTCTCGCTCTCTCTCTGTTTCTCTCTCTCTCTCGCTCACTCTCTTTCTCTCGTTCTCTCTCGCTCTCAATTCAATTCAATTCAATGGCTTTATTGGCATGGGAAACATGTGTTAACATTGCCAAAGCAAGTGAGGTAGATAATATAAAAAGTGAATCTCTCTCTCTCTCTCTCCTATACAGAGAGTACACAGTGGCAGAATACCTGACCACTGTGACTGACCCAAAATTAAGGAAAGCTATGTACAGACTCAGTGAGCATAGCCTTGCTATTGAGAGAGGCCGCTGTAGGCAGACCTGGATCTCAAGAGAAGACAGGCTATGTGCCCACAAGTGAGGTGGAAACTGAGCTGCACTTCTTATCCTCCTGCCAAATGTATGACTATATTAAATACACATATTTCCCTCAGATTACACAGACCAACAAAGAATTATTTTTTTTAATCCAATTTTGATAAACTCCCATATCTAGTGGGTGAAATACCACAGTGTGCCATCACAGGAGCAAGATTTGTGACCTGTTGCTACAAGACAATGGCAACCAGTGAAGAAACAAACACCATTGTAAATACTTATTTTACCTTTTGTACTTGAACTATTTGCACATTATTATAACACTGTGCCCATAATATGACATTTGAAATGTCTCTATTCCTTTGAAACTTTTGTGAGAGTAATGTTTACTGTTCAATTTTGATTGTTTATTTCACTTTTGTTTATTATCTATTTCAGAGAGAGAGAGAGAGAGAGAGAGAGAGAGAGAGAGAGAGAGAGAGAGAGAGAGAGAGAAGCATTGGAGGGGTGGAAGAGGGAGGTAGTGTTGTTGGGGGGAGGTTGGCTGAGGGTTTAAATATCCTTATAACACGTCAGGAATCCTGCAGCTCACATGATGGTCATAATCACCTCTCCTAAACCGACTTCAGTCAGGACTCGTTTCAAAGCCACCTGTAACTGCGCACTTAACGTTAACACCACAATTCTCGGGAAGTGGCTGAATGACAGAAATGAAAATGTAGGACAGAAGGAGATGAGGAAGAAAGAGGGGGGCGATGTAAGGAGGAATTACATGATCAAATAAGTGTTGGATTAAATGACTTCCGCTATCAAGAAACTAAAAAACCTTGTTAGAAACTCTGAAACTATTTTCTGAACTAATTTCTCCTGCTTCTGCACAGTTCTGTCTCTGCATGCTTTGGTTAACTACCGGTTTAGGTTACATGGAATGAATATCTATAGGTCAACGGCAGCTAACCTAGTGGTTAGAGAGACAAGCCAGCAACTGGAGGGTTGCCAGTTTGAAGCCCGGGTCTGGCGAGAGAAATCTGGTGGGAAGTGAGCTGGCAACCTGCCATTGTTCTCTTGAGCAAGGCCCTTATCCCCCACAACAACTGCTCCATGTGCTCTGTGGCAGCCCGCTGATCCAACCTCTCCATCCTGTATGTGTATGGGTCTTTCGGCAGGGTTGGGATAATGTGGAAGTCAAATGTCCTTTGATGAATAAAGTGATCTTAATCAAACCATGTGTTACCATATCATGAAGATACATTTACTCAAAAGACGAATTAAATATACATGTAACATTACACACTATACACACATAAAAACATATTACACCCATACAGTACTAGTGCAGAAACACATCCTAGAAGCACATAGACATATGATATCCTGCATCTGCCTGAACAGATGCGATCTTAGCCAAGCAGACAGTGGCTGGACAGCAGCACAACCTCCAATCCAGTCTTGAGTGATTTACTTTGGCATCAGATCAGTGAACACACCCAGACACACACAGACACACTCACCAGAGGAGGCTGGTGGAAGGAGCTATAGGAGGACGGGCTCATTGTAATGGCTAGAATGGAATCAATAGAACGGTATCAACCACATCAAACATATGGAAACCACATGTTTGACTACGTTCCATTTATTCCAATCCAGCCATTATAATGAGCCCATCCTTCTATAGCTCCTCTCACCAGCCTCCACTGACACACACACTCCGCCTTCTCCAGTGACGAAGTCGAGAGAGAGCATCAATCTGACATGGTCTGAAAGGCACTAAAGTGTTAAATCCCTGCCAAACTCTGTAATTATCCACCCCTCTCTCCTTCTCTCCTTTAAGACAGTCCTGTCCTGTCAATCCTTCCCTGTTCTCTCTCCTTATTGCTTTTCTCCCCCAAATGCAAATGATTGGCTGAGGAGAAGATCAATGGTAGCGTAATAGCTTATTGGATTGTACAGGGGTTATGAGAGAGGTGGAGGAGACATGGAGATGGAGAAGGAGAAAGAACGAGATCGAGGGAGAGAGAGAAGTGCAAGAATAGAGAGATGGAGTGAGTGAGACTATGAAACAGAGAGAAAATCTGACTAGGTTGACATGCTGATTGATATATTGATAGATTGATATATTTTCTCTACTTTCTCCCGACACCACGAACATCATCATGTTATAATGGAATAATGAGTTGATAAGTTGATGAAGGTAATGGCCGTCTGTTCAATACAGTATTGTTGTACTGTAACACAACTAAGGTGATTTGACAATTTACACTTTCATTTGACAAATGGACACTTTTACTTTTCGTCAGTAAACAACAGCTGAGCTGACACTGAATACGTGATCATGTTAAACTCCATAGAGAAGTGTCCCCCCGCAGGACGAATTTGAGCCACAGCTGATTTTATTTGGCCCACAGGTTTTTGGGTGAGGGGGACATAAAAGACTGTAAAACACCAGCAAATCAGCTCGGAGTAATTTTAATTATGGATATCTGTTCCAAAGTATTGCCATGCATAATAGAAAGATAAACGTGATCATATACTGTACAAAGGTAAGTAAGGTTTGAAATTATTACAGTTTAGTCAAATATTATATCTGTTTGTGCTTCCTGTGGTCATCTTGTGGCCAGTCTACAAATGATTTGTCATTATGTTCTGGCCCCCTAACCATCCGCTCAATAAAAAATGGTCCTGCGTCTGGATCTAGTTGATGATCCCTGCGCTAGAGTCTAAGAACCTGCGGCTGGATCTAGTTGATGATCCCTGCGCTAGAGTCTAAGAACCTGCGGCTGGATCTAGTTGATGATCCCTGCGCTAGAGTCTAAGAACCTGCGGCTGGATCTAGTTGATGATCCCTGCGCTAGAGTCTAAGAACCTGCGGCTGGATCTAGTTGATGATCCCTGCGCTAGAGTCTAAGAACCTCCCTGGATCTAGTTGATGATCCCTGCGAAGTCTAAGAACCTGCGGCTGGATCTAGTTGATGATCCCTGCGCTAGAGTCTAAGAACCTGCGGCTGGATCTAGTTGATGATCCCTGCGCTAGAGTCTAAGAACCTGCGGCTGGATCTAGTTGATGATCCCTGCGCTAGAGTCTAAGAACCTGCGGCTGGATCTAGTTGATGATCCCTGCGCTAGAGTCTAAGAAACGGCTGGATCTAGTTGATGATCCCTGGATCTAAGAAGCTGATCTAGTTGATGATCCCTGCGCTAGAGTCTAAGAACCTGCGGCTGGATCTAGTTGATGATCCCTGCGCTAGAGTCTAAGAACCTGCGGCTGGATCTAGTTGATGATCCCTGCGCTAGAGTCTAAGAACCTGCGGCTGGTCTAGTTGATGAACGCTGCGGCTGGATCTAGTTGATGATCCCTGCGCTAGAGTCTAAGAACCTGCGTCTGGATCTAGTTGATGATCCCTGCGCTAGAGTCTAAGAACCTGCGTCTGGATCTAGTTGATGATCCCTGCGCTAGAGTCTAAGAACCTGCGGCTGGATCTAGTTGATGATCCCTGCGCTAGAGTCTAAGAACCTGCGGCTGGATCTAGTTGATGATCCCTGCGCTAGAGTCTAAGAACCTGCGGCTGGATCTAGTTGATGATCCCTGCGCTAGAGTCTAAGAACCTGCGGCTGGATCTAGTTGATGATCCCTGCGCTAGTCTAAGAACCTGCGTCTGGATCTAGTTGATGATCCCTGCGCTAGAGTCTAAGAACCTGCGTCTGGATCTAGTTGATGATCCCTGCGCTAGAGTCTAAGAACCTGCGGCTGGATCTAGTTGATGATCCCTGCGCTAGAGTCTAAGAACCTGCGGCTGGATCTAGTTGATGATCCCTGCGCTAGAGTCTAAGAACCTGCGGCTGGATCTAGTTGATGATCCCTGCGCTAGAGTCTAAGAACCTGCGGCTGGATCTAGTTGATGATCCCTGCGCTAGAGTCTAAGAACCTGCGGCTGGATCTAGTTGATGATCCCTGCGCTAGAGTCTAAGAACCTGCGGCTGGATCTAGTTGATGATCCCTGCGCTAGAGTCTAAGAACCTGCGGCTGGATCTAGTTGATGATCCCTGCGCTAGAGTCTAAGAACCTGCGGCTGGATCTAGTTGATGATCCCTGCGCTAGAGTCTAAGAACCTGCGGCTGGATCTAGTTGATGATCCCTGCGCTAGAGTCTAAGAACCTGCGGCTGGATCTAGTTGATGATCCCTGCGCTAGAGTCTAAGAACCTGCGGCTGGATCTAGTTGATGATCCCTGCGCTAGAGTCTAAGAACCTGCGGCTGGATCTAGTTGATGATCCCTGCGCTAGAGTCTAAGAACCTGCGGCTGGATCTAGTTGATGATCCCTGCGCTAGAGTCTAAGAACCTGCGGCTGGGTCTAGTTGATGATCCCTGCGCTAGAGTCTAAGAACCTGCGGCTGGATCTAGTTGATGATCCCTGCGCTAGAGTCTAAGAACCTGCGGCTGGATCTAGTTGATGATCCCTGCGCTAGAATCTAAGAACCTGCGGCTGGATCTAGTTGATGATCCCTGCGCTAGAGTCTAAGAACCTGCGGCTGGATCTAGTTGATGATCCCTGCGCTAGAGTCTAAGAACCTGCGGCTGGATCTAGTTGATGATCCCTGCGCTAGAGTCTAGTTCTAGAACCCTTGATTTTTTCCACATTTTGTTACGTTACAGCCTTAATCTAAAATGGAGTGTAAAAAACAAATCCTCATCAATCTACACACATTTTTTAAATGTACCTTTATTTAACTAGGCAAGTCAGTTATTAAGAACAAATTCTTATTTTCAATGACGGCCTACTGGGTTAACTGCCTGTTCAGGGGTAGAACGACAGATTTGTAGCTTGTCAGCTCGGGGGTTTGAATTTGCAACCTTCCGATCACTAGTCCAACGCTCTAACCACTAGGCTATCCTGCCACAATACACCCTAATGATAAAGAAAAAACTGGGTTTGAATATCTTGCAAATGTATTTTTTTTAAATACAGGAAATATCATATTTATATAAGTATTCAGAGCCTTTACTCAGTACTTTGTTGAAGCACATTTGGCAGCGATTACAGCCTCGAGTATTCTTTGGTAAGATGCTACAAGCTTGGCACACCCTTATTTGGGAAATTTCTCTCATTCTTCTCTGCAGATCCTCTTAAGCTCTGTCAGGTTCGATGGGGAGTGTCGCTGCACAGCTATTTTCAGTTCTCTACAGAGATGTTCGGTCAGGTTCAAGTCCAGGCTCTGGCTGGGCCACTCAAGGACATTCAGAGACTTGTCCCGAAACCACTCCTGCATTGTCTTGGCTGTGTGCTGAGGGTCATTGTCCTGTTGGAAGGGGAACCTTCGCCCCAGTCTGAGGTCATGAGCGCCCTGGAGCAGGTTTTCATCAAGGATCTCTCTGTACTTTGCTCTGTTCATCTTTCCCTCGATCCTGTCTAGTCCCTGCCACTGAAAAACATCCCCACACCATGACTCTGCCACTATCATGCCTCACAGTAGGCATGGTTACAGATTTCCTCCAGACGTGATGCTTGGCACTCAGGCCAAAGAGTTAAATCTAGGTTTCATCAGACCAGATAATCTTGTTTCTCATGGTCTGAGTCTTTAGGTGCCTTTTGGCAAACTCCAAGCAGGCTGTCATGTGCCTTTTACTGAGGAATGGTGTTACGAATCCCTTTTGGCCCGACAGTCTAGGGGGGATGGTAATGAGACCCGTAACATAACTCATGCAAATTATTATTGTGACAAAGTAAAAGTGTGCACGAAATAACCACGACAACAGAAATCTACCGTCAAACAAGGTTTATTTATAAACACACGGTAATGGGGGGAGCAGGAAAAGGGGCTGAGCTGGACCCAAGAAAAGAAACAATAAGTATTCAAAAACACCCCTAAGCTAGGCTAGCCTACTTTAACAACAGCTAACTAACTAACCAAAAATACAGTGGGTGGTCCGCCCAGTTCTAACTAGTGTATTTAACAAAGTTCACCTACGGGTAGTGTATGCCCAAGGGCGACTTGTCTTGGTTTCCCCTTTTCCCACCAGCAAACAAACACAAACACCATAACCAAAAACAATACTCACAGGTGATGACAAAGTGCTATGGAGGTGCTTAAACAAAAGAGAGGTTAAGACAAACCGCGAGAGTGAAACACAGAGACCTACAGACATGGCATTTACAGAGAGATTGAGCTAGAGATTGCTAGAGCAAACAAATGATGGAGTTTTTAAACCATGGGGAAGGAACTGTGATAGGGTAGGAAATAGGAGGAGGTGTGTCTTCTGATTGATGATTGATTGTTGACTGATTGGGGAGTGATGGTTTTCACCTGTGAGGGGAGAAGGAGAGAAAAGAAACACACACAGGATACACACACACACAGGATAACTGTATCCGTAACAAATGGCTTCCGTCTGGCCACTCTACCGTAAGGCCTGATTGGTGGATCGCTGCAAATCAAATCAAGCCCTTCGTACATCAGCTGATATCTCAAAGTGCTGTACTCTACTTTGAGATTCTTCAAAGTAGCCACCCTTTGCCTTGATGACAGCTTTTCACACTCTTGGCATTCTCTCAACCAGCTTCATGAGGTAGTCACCTGGAATGCATTTCAGTTAACAGGTGTGCCTTCTTAAAAGTACATTTATGGAGTTTCTTTCCTTCTTAAGCCAATCAGTTGTGTTGTGAGAAGGTAGGGTGCTATACAGAAGATAACCCTATTTGGTAAAAGACCAAGTACATATTATGGCAAGAACAGCTCAAATAAGCAAAGAGAAATGACAGTCCATCATTACTTTGGGACATGAAGGTCAGGCAAGTGCAGTCGCAAAAACCATCAAGTGCCATGATGAAATTGGCTCTCCTGAGGAAAGAAAGACCAAGAGTTATCTCTACTGCAGAGGATAAGGTTATTAGAGTTACCAGCCTCACAAATTGCAGCCCAAATAAATGTTTCACAGAGTTCAAGTAACAGACACATCTCAACATCAACTGTTCAGAGGAGACTGCTTGAATCAGGTCTTCATGGTCGAATTGCTGCAACGAAACCACTACTAAAGGACACCAATAAGAATAAGAGACTTGCTTGAAACAAGAAACACGAGCAATGGACATTAGACAGGTGGAAATCTGTCAATTGAGTCCAAATGTGAGATGATCAGATGAAGATGAACAGATTATCTCCGCATGTTTGATTCCCACGTGAAGCATAGAGGTGTGATGGTGCTTTACTGGTGATACTGTCTGTGTTTTATTTAGAATTCAAGGCACACTTAATGGGCATGGATACCACAGCATTCTGCAGCGATAAGCCATCCCATCTGGTTTGCTCTTAGTGGGACTACCATTTGTTTTTCAACAGAACAAAGACCCAACACACCTCCCGGCTGTTTAAAGGCTCTTTGACCAAGAAACAGTGATGGAGTGCTGTGTCAGATGACCTGGCCTCCACAATCACCCGACCTCAACCCAATTGAGATGGTTTGGGATGAGTTGGACAGCAGAATGAAGGAAAAGTAGCCAACAAGTGCTCAGCATATGTGGGAACTCCTTCAAGACTGTTGGAAAAGCATTCCAGGTGAAGCTGCGTGAGAGAATGCCAAGAGTGTGCAAAGCTGTCATCAAGGCAAACGGTGGCTAGTTTGAAGAATCTAAAATATACTTTGATTTCTTTAACACTTTTTTGATTACTTCATGATTCTATGTGTTATTCCATAGTTTTGATGTCTTCACTACTATTCTACAATGTAGAGAATTGTGAAAATAAAGAAAAACCCTTGAATGAGTTAATGTGTCCAAACTTTTGACTGGTGCTGTTCGTGTTCATTAGAGTCTCACCTTTCGATTGTGGGGTCATATTTGGACGCTACAGACGTTTTCATGAGAAGACCCATTTTCGGGATGTCTTGGTCTGAAGGCTGAAGACAGATTTTGATAATGGTAATAAAATGTTGATGCTGGCACAGACATTGATTCTAGGGGGATAATTCTTAATATCCACTGTGCTGACTCACAGATGACAGACATTTGACACAACTACTCACAGTGGCAGACTGAAGATGGCCTTGGGATGCTTCATAGAGATGTTAAAATATACTGTAAATTATGATTTTTTTTTTACATACAGAAATGATATACAAATAAAACATGTATTATAGGATTGCTACCTTACTACTTTAGTATAATGCTTATGTTGATGTACTGTATCTCATTTGATCTTGACACAATGTCTGATCTCCATGAATTCCCAGTCTCCCCGACAGTCTAGCAAGAGCACATGGCTCACAGACACTCATGAACACACACATATACACACACGTTGGTTTTACTGTTCAAGTGAGGACCATAAAATGTATTCCCATTCAAAATCTGATTTTTCCTAACCCCTAATTTTAAACTTTAGCCCTTAACCTAACTCTAAAACTAAACCTAACCCTAACTCCTAACCCTAACCCTTAACCCTTAACCTAACTCTAAAACTAAATCTAACCCTAACTCCTAACCCTAATCCTAATCCTAACCCTAACTCCTAACCCTAACCCTTAACCTAACTCTAAAACCAAAACTAAACATAACCCTAACTCTGAACCCTTAACCTAACTCTAAAACTAACCCTATCCCTAACTCCTTACCCTAATCCTAAGCCCTAACCCTAATGCTAACTCTAGTTGTCAACCTAAACCTAACCTCTAAGCATTAAACACTTTTGGGGACCAGTGAAATCCCCAGTATTATTTTGTTTTACTATCCTTGTGAGGACCAAATATCTGTAACCCTAGTGATAAACCAAACCCCTAATCCTAAAAGACCCAATTTTCCTTGTGGTGAACGGTGAAATGTCCCCACTTGTCCGAATTGTCCTTGTTTTACTATCCTTGTGAGGACTTCTGGCCGAAATAAGGATAGTATAACCAACCCCACCCACCAGACTCACCACCCCCATGCACATACACAGCTGTGACTAAAGCTGCTGAAATTGGCAATTAATTTACCCGATTCAGATGTAATGATCACAGAGGTAATGTCAAAGTCAGTGATGTAGTCGAGCCTCTCAGTATTCCCTGCCTATCTCTGTCTCTATCTCTAACTGTATCTCACTCCGATCAGGGGAACCAGAGGCTACTGATGTGTCTCCCCACCATCTCCCCCGATGAAAACCTGATAAACGACAACGTTGCAAAGTCCCCATAAACCCCTGCATCGAGCCCAATGCTACACACACTCACTCACTCACTCACTCACTCACTCACTCACTCACTCACTCACTCACTCACTCACTCACTCACTCACTCACTCACTCACTCACTCACTCACTCACTCACTCACACACACACACTGTGGATTATTTTAGCATTAAGCTGAGCACATGATGATGCCAGTCTGCCCACATCTTCATGTAAATGGGGCTGTTGCTGCACAGCCGGCTGTGAGACGAGCTAGCTACCTACTGTACTGGATTACCACAGGCTCCTGAGAAAAGGCTATGTAACTGCTGCCAGAGAGCACGGAGGGGAGGGCTGAGATGATAGCATAGCATGAGACAATTATGGACGGACTACAGATCCCTTATCCACTGCATCTGCTGGATTTGTCTTGTCCATTGTGAAGTGACTTACTGTACGCAGACAGACATTCAGGAGATAGATGATTACAATTATTATCAGGGCAATAAATCGCACAACGCATCAGTTACAGAGATGGATTGCTATTTAGTCCTCAGTTGCTCTGCAGACAAAATGCTGCTCAGGAAAGTATTCTATACGCAATTGCTTGTCACAGAACCACAGTGCTAATGTTTTTGTGCAGGGGAAAGATAATTCTCTCTCTGTGTCGCATTCTGCCTCTGTGAAAGACTGGGAATGAAATCATATTTTACTGCAGCTTAGCTTACCCTCCAGCCAAACGCAGCTATTTCGACCTACGCAGGGGGCACACACAAGCAAACATCCACATGCAGGCAAACACACATATACGAACACAAACACAAGCATGCAACACACACAGCTAACTAGCTAAAGTCACAGACATCAAATGCTGATGACCTTTTCAAAGGAGGAATGGTAACTTTAGACTCACACACACACACACACACACACACACACACACACACACACACACACACACACACACATACACTTATGAATTATTATAGTTGTCATTGGAAATGAGTACATGCATATATAAGGCAGATTTATTCAGTCAGCTCCTAGAATGAGATGTTCTCTCATTATCTCTCCTCCAGTCCTAAACTATAATTACAGTGCCATCAGAAGTTGATTCTTAAAAGACACACAATAACTACCAGGGCACAACGTGTTCCTGTCATATCACCTCACTGGCCTGACATTCATTCACATAATGATATATTAGTGTTCCTCTGGAGGCTAGTTCAGCAGTACAGAGAGAGAGAGAGAGAGGCATAGAGGATGTGAGGGAGAATACATAGTTAACTTCAGTCTTCACCGGGCTTTAATGATAGATGTTCTGCACCTCAGTGGTCAGGTTTAAATGCTGCCTCAGAGCTCACTGGGAACTTTGACAAGTGCTCGCTCTGTGTTTGGGGAAGAATGTGAGTTTGGGAAAGTTTGGAAAAACTGTGTGGGATTTAGAAGCGCGTATGTGATTTATAAGTCTTTTTTTAAATACAATTCTGCACTGTCTTCAGACAATGTGTGTGCTGGAGAGAAAAACAGTGTGTGTAGGTATATTCAGTCATTGACTGGGATAACGTGCTCGTGTTTTCATGCGTGTGTGTGTGTGTGTGTGTGTGTGTGTGTGTGTGTGTGTGTGTGTGTGTGTGTGTGTGTGTGTGTGTGTGTGTGTGTGTGTGTGTGTGTGTGTGTGTGTGTGTGTGTGTGTGTGTGTGTGTGTGTGTGTGTGTGCGTGTGTGCGTGCATGTGTGTCTGCTAAGCTTTCACTTTGCAGTAGTTGAACACGACTATACTCTCTCCCTGCCGCATCAGACTCCTCTGCAGTTATACATTTCATTCACTCTTTATTAATGAATGAAATGTTATACACACATTCAGTACCGTACACTACACATGTACAGAGTACTCACACACACATCTAATCTGTCTCTCACACACATGCACACACACACACACCCATGCACGCACGCACACGCACACACACACACACACACACACACACACACACACACACACACACACACACACATTGGCTGATTAGATGTGTTGTTAGGCTACTGAGGGCATTGTGATGATGATGATGTAGGGCGGTGTTCTACTGAAGGCATTGTGATGATGATGATGCAGGGCGGTGTTCTACTGAAGGCATTGTGATGATGATGATGCAGGGCGGTGTTCTACTGAGGGCATTGTGATGATGATGATGTAGGGCGGTGTTCTACTGAAGGCATTGTGATGATGATGATGCAGGGCGGTGTTCTACTGAAGACATTGTTATGATGATGGTGCAGGGCGGTGTTCTACTGAAGGCATTGTGATGGTGATGATGTAGGGCGGTGTTCTACTGAAGGCATTGTGATGATGATGGTGCAGGGCGTTGTTCTACTGAAGACATTGTTATGATGATGGTGCAGGGCGGTGTTCTACTGAAGACATTGTTATGATGATGGTGCAGGGCGGTGTTCTACTGAAGGCATTGTGATGATGATGATGCAGGGCGGTGTTCTACTGAAGACATTGTGATGATGATGGTGCAGGGTGGTGTTCTACTGAGGGCATTGTGATGATGATGGTGCAGGGTGGTGTTCTACTGAAGGCATTGTGATGATGATGATGCAGGGCGGTGTTCTACTGAGGGCATTGTGATGATGATGGTGCAGGGTGGTGTTCTACTGAAGGCATTGTGATGATGATGGTGCAAGGTGTTGTTCTACTGAAGGCATTGTGATGATGATGGCGCAGGGTGGTGTTCTACTGAAGACATTGTGATGATGTTGGTGCAGGGCGGTGTTCTACTGAAGGCATTGTGATGATGATGGTGCAGGGCGTTGTTCTACTGAAGGCATTGTGAAGATGATGGTGCAGGGTGGTGTTCTACTGAAGGCATTGTGATGATGATGATGTAGGGCGGTGTTCTACTGAAGGCATTGTGAAGATGATGGTGCAGGGTGGTGTTCTACTGAACACATTGTGATGATGATGGTGCAGGGTGGTGTTCTACTGAAGGCATCGTGATGATGATGATGCAGGGCGGTGTTCTACTGAAGGCATTGTGATGATAATGGTGCAGGGCGGTGTTCTACTGAAGACATTGTGATGATAATGGTGCAGGGTGGTGTTCTACTGAAGACATTGTGATGATAATGGTGCAGGGTGGTGTTATACTGAAGGCATTGTGATGATGATGGTGCAGGGTGGTGTTATACTGAAGGCATTGTGATGATGATGGTGCAGGGTGGTGTTATACTGAAGGCATTGTGATGATGATGGTGCAGGGTGGTGTTATACTGAAGGCATTGTGATGATGATGGTGCAGGGCGGTGTTCTACTGAAGGCATTGTGATGATGATGGTGCAGGGTGGTGTTATACTGAAGGCATTGTGATGATAATGGTGCAGGGTGGTGTTATACTGAAGGCATTGTGATGATGATGGTGCAGGGTGGTGTTCTACTGAAGGCATTGTGATGATAATGGTGCAGGGCGGTGTTCTACTGAAGACATTGTAATGATGATTGTGCAGGCCGGTGTTCCATTGAGCGAGCACCTCCATAATTTGCCCAGCTGCACCCCACTGAGACAGACTATGATAATAATGATGACTGGCTGTTTGTCTTATTTATGGAACACCTTAACCAAACCCAAGGTCACCTCTCACGATAGAGTGAACAACAAACACAGGACATCTTAAAACGTCTGAAGGAAAAACATTACAAAAGGTAGTTGCAGAACAAGCACACTGACGCATTAAGAGTGAAACAGACAAAGGTCAAATAAATGCCTAAGAAGAGAGAACCAGATAAAACCACAAGACATCACAACAGATTAAGAGGCCGAGATAGGACAGAGAACAAAGATGCGTTTTTGTATGTTCTTGGATTTAAAAGAGGTTATTTCTATCGTCCTAATACCTTTTGGTGGAGAGTTCTGCAGTCTTAGTACCATAACATTGAATGACCTGCCACCAAAAGACGGCAGCATGTTTAGGACAGCAATCCAGAGGTCTGTGTTTGATGATCAGAGAAGTAAGGTTACAGACAAGCACATTTAGATAGGGCACTATGTGGATTGGGTTACCCTCCTACCTTAAATCAGTATTCTTTGTCATGTCACTTTCTCTTTTCATTTCATTGTCTCTGTCACTCCCTCTCTGGTGCCTTTTCTCCAACCCCATAGAAGTGGAGTCTCAGTAAAATGTCTGAAATGATGTGTGTTCTGCCGATCACTACTCACAGACCCAGCAGTCAATCGCATCTGATTAAGATTGAGAGACAGGGATGGGATAGGGTGGGATGGGGAGGAAGGCAATAAGAGATTAAGGAACAGGTAAAGAGAGAGAGAGTGTAACAACATTGGGGCAGAGGGAGAAGAACAGGGGGAAGGTCAAAGTGGAGGAGAGAGAGGAGGGGAGGAAGTA